>NC_074690.1:43021675-43381675 GCF_029448725.1 Salvelinus fontinalis
ATAAGAGTCAGGGTTAAGGTGGAGGAAGAGGAGGACAGCAGGGGTATAGATTGAGAATGGCAGGATAAGGGTCAGGGTTAAGGTGGAGGAGGAGGAGGACAGCAGGGGTATAGATTGAGAATGGCAGGATAAGGGTCAGGGTTAAGGTGGAGGAGGAGGAGGAGGAGGACAGCAGGGGTATAGATTGAGAATGGAAGGAGAAGGGTCAGGGTTAAGGTGGTGGAGGAGGAAGAGGACAGCAGGGGTATAGATTGAGGATGGAAGGAGAAGGGTCAGGGTTAAGGTGGAGGAGGAGGAGGAGGAGGACAGCAGGGGTATAGATTGAGAATGGAAGGAGAAGGGTCAGGGTTAAGGTGGAGGAGGAGGAGGAGGAGGAGGAGGAGGAGGAGGAGGACAGCAGGAGTATAGATTGAGGATGGAAGGAGAAGGGTCAGGGTTAAGGTGGAGGAGGAGGAGGAGGAGGAGGACAGCAGGGGTATAGATTGAGAATGGAAGGAGAAGGGTCAGGGTTACGGTGGAGGAGGAGGAGGAGGAGGAGGACAGCAGGGGTATAGATTGAGAATGGAAGGAGAAGGGTCAGGGTTACGGTGGAGGAGGAGGAGGAGGACAGCAGGGGTTGTAGTCTACCTGGGTTTTTTGCTGCAGCTCATGTTAATTGCTCTATCAGGCGTTGGATTTGGTCTCATTTATTAATTTCAGTTCAGTTAGTCTAAGTTGCTCTTCATCCTGTCTATTATTTTGTAGATATTTTAAGTACCTGGTAGGACAAACGCAGGCCCTGCTTTAGAGAATTCCCCCTGTGGAGGGCGCTGCAGGGTCTCCGCTGAGTCTATCTCTCCTCACATGAGGAGATATTGAACAGCTCACAGCCTGTGGTCTCTGCCAATCAGCTGGTGCCCACATGCACCACACGCTGTACATGAGCTGATTGGCTAAGAGCAACTAGCTGGTCCTGCACTGGCTAATAAGGTCCGATGCATGCTCTTGCATCCCTTTAAATGGACGCACTCCCGGTGGCCGTTGCCTTCAGTGCAGATAAGAGGTGGATTTACGGCAGTGGGTTCATGGAGTGTGTGGGTCTAAGTCAGTAGCGGTTATTCCTGTTATGGCTGAGATGTGTGTGTGTGTTTACTATTACTGTTAGTAGTAGTTTCTCTTGGTACTCTCTGTATGCTATTACTGGGTTATATTACATGTTCAGGTAACATGGTTCTTTATATTTAGACAGTCCTTTTCTATACAGTTACTGTTATTTAATGTATAGTTTATTCATTATTTCTCTTTTTCTGTACTTTCACACCATTTCCATGTCCATACCCCTGCTATCAGCCACTCCTGGGCTACAATTGCCTATCCGGACCCGTTTTACTGCCGATGCGGAGCCCCACTGGGCCTTCACGACTGGACTACTGACGTTATCTGCCCAAGGGAGTTACCCAACTGGCCCCTCCGTCGCGACGTTACCTGAACGCCCATCTGCGGCCCGCTAATCGTTAGCTGTCTTATCGGCTGCTATCTGACAATTTTTCTATATTCACTATAACTATATCTATTTTGCCAATTGGATTGATCCCCTCTACCACATGGAACTGCACTAATCTACCGTCGGAAACGCACAAGGTGGCTAAAAACAGACCTTCATTCTATGCTAGCTTGCTACCGATGGCCCGGCTAGCTGTCTGAATCGCCGTTACCCCAACCAACCTCATAATTCACTGGACCCTTATGATCACTCGACTAAGCATGCCTCTCCTTAATGTCAATATGCCTTGTCCATTGCTGTTCTGGTTAGTGTTTATTGGCTTATTTACTGTAGAGCCTCTAGCCCTGCTCATTATACCTTATCCAACCTTTCAGTTCAACCACCCACACATGCGATGACATCACCTGGTTTCAATGATATTTCTAGAGACAATATCTCTCTCATCATCACTCAATACCTAGGTTTACCTCCACTGTATTCACATCCTACCATACCTTTGTCTGTACATTATACCTTGAAGCTATTTTATCGCCCCTAGAAACTTCCTTTTACTCTCTGTTCCGGACGTTCTAGACGACCAATTCTCATAGCTTTTAGCCGTACCCTTATCCTACTCCTCCTCTGTTCCTCTGATGATGTAGAGGTGAATCCAGGCCCTGCAGTGCCTAGCTCCACTCCTATTCCCCAAGCGCTCTCTTTTGATGACTTCTGTAACCGTAATAGCCTTGGTTTCATGCATGTTAACATTAGAAGCCTCCTCCCTACGTTTGTTTTATTCACCGCTTTAGCACACTCTGCCAACCCGGATGTTCTAGCCATGTCTGAATCCTGTCTTAGGAAGACCACCAAAAATTCTGAAATCTCCATTCCTAACTACAACATTTTCAGACAAGATAGAACAGCCAAAGGGGGCGGTGTTGCAATCTACTGCAAAGATAGCCTGCAGAGTTCTGTCCTACTATCCAGGTCTGTACCCAAGAAATTTGAACTTCTACTTCTACTTAAAAATCCACCTCTCTAAAAACAAGTCTCTCACCGAGCTGTTCTCTGGACACCATATGTGAACTGATTGCCCCCCATCTATCTTCAGAGCTCGTGCTGCTAGGCGACCTAAACTGGAACATGCTTAACACCCCAGCCATCCTACAATCTAAGCTTGATGCCCTCAATCTCACACAAATTATCAATGAACCTACCAGGTACCACCCCAAAGCCGTAAACACGGGCACCCTCATAGATATCATCCCAACCAACTTGCCCTCTAAATACACCTCTGCTGTTTTCAACCAAGATCTCAGCAATCACTGCCTCATTGCCTGCATCCGTAATGGGTCCACGGTTAAACGACCTCCACTCATCACTGTCAAACGTTCCCTGAAACACTTCAGCGAGCAGGCCTTTCTAATCGACCTGGCCGGGGTATCCTGGAAGGATATTGATCTCATCCCGTCAGTAGAGGATGCCTGGTTATTTTCTTTAAATGCCTTCCTCACCATCTTAAATAAGCATGCCCCATTCAAGAAATGTAGAACCAGGAACAGATATAGCCCTTGGTTCTCTCCAGACCTGAATGCCCTTAACCAACACAAAAACATCCTATGGCGTTCTGCATTAGCATCAGCAGTGATATGCAACTTTCCAGGGAAGCTAGAAACCAATATACACAGGCAGTTAGAACAGCCAAGGATAGCTTTTTCAAGCAGAAATTTGCTTCCTGCAACACAAACTCAAAAAGTTCTGGGACACTGTAAAGTCCATGGAGAATAAGAACACCTCCTCCCAGCTGCCCACTGCACTGAGGACAGGCAACAGTGTCACCACCGATAAATCCACTATAATTGAGAATTTCAAAAAGCATTTTTCTACGGCTGGCCATGCTTTCCACCTGGCTACCCCTACCCTGGTCAACAGCACTGCACCCCTCACAGCAACTCGCCCAAGCCTTCCCCATTTATCCTTCTCCCAAATCCAGTCAGCTGATGTTCTGAAAGAGCTGCAAAATCTGGACCCCTACAAATCAGCCGGGCTAGACAATCTGGACCCTTTCTTTCTAAAATTATCTGCCAAAATTGTTGCAACCCCTATTACTAGCCTGTTCAATCTCTCTTTCGTGTCGTCTGAGATTCCCAAAGATTGGAAAGCTGCCACGGTCATCCCCCTCTTCAAAGGGGGGACACTCTTGACCCAAACTGCTACAGACCTATATCTATCCTACCCTGCCTTTCTAAGGTATTCGAAAGCCAAGTCAACAAGCAGATTACCGACCATTTCGAATCCCACCATACCTTCTCCGCTATGCAATCTGGTTTCAGAGCTGGTCATGTGTGCACCTCAGCCACGCTCAAGGTCCTAAACGATATCCTAACCGCATTTAATAAGAAACAATACTGTGCAGCCGTATTCATTGACCTGGCCAAGGCTTTTGACTCTGTCAATCACCACATCCTCATCGGCAGACTCGATAGCCTTGGTTTCTCAAATGATTGCCTCGCCTGGTTCACCAACTACTTCTCTGATAGAGTTCAGTGTGTCAAATCGGAGGGCCTGTTGTCCGGGCCTCTGGCAGTCTCTATGGGGTTGCCACAGGGTTCAATTCTTGGACCGACTCTTTTCTCTGTATACATCAATGATGTCGCTCTTGCTGCTGGTGAGTCTCTGATCCACCTCTACGCAGACGACACCATTCTGTATACTTCTGGCCCTTCTTTGGACACTGTGTTAACAACCCTCCAGACAAGCTTCAATGCCATACAACTCTCCTTCCGTGGCCTCCAATTGCTCTTAAATACAAGTAAAACTAAATGCATGCTCTTCAACTGCTCTTCAACCGATCGCTGCCCGCACCTGCCCGCCCGTCCAACATCACTACTCTGGACGGTTCTGACTTAGAATATGTGGACAACTACAAATACCTAGGTGTCTGGTTATACTGTAAACTCTCCATCCAGACTCATATCAAACATCTCCAATCCAAAGTTAAATCTAGAATTGGCATCCTATTTCGGAACAAAAGCATCCTTCACTCATGCTGCCAAACATACCCTTGTAAAACTGTTCATCCTACCGATCCTCGACTTCGGAGATGTCATTTACAAAATAGCCTCCAATACCCTACTCAATAAATTGGATGCAGTCTATCACAGTGCCATCCGTTTTGTCACTAAAGCCCCATATACTACCCACCACTGCGACCTGTACGCTCTCGTTGGCTGGCCCTCGCTTCATACTCGTAGCCAAACCCACTGGCTCCAGGTCATCTACAAGACCCTGCTAGGTAAAGTCCCCCCTTATCTCAGCTCGCTGGTCACCATAGCAGCACCCATCTGTAGCACGCACTCCAGCAGGTATATCTCACTGGTCACCCCCAAAACCAATTCTTCCTTTGGCCGCCTCTCCTTCCAGTTCTCTGCTGCCAATGACTGGAATGAACTACAAAAATCTCTGAAACTGGAAACACTTATCTCCCTCACTAGCTTTAAGCACCAGCTGTCAGAGCAGCTCACAGATTACTGCACCTTTACATAGCCCATCTATAATTTAGCCCAAACAACCACCTCTCCCCCTACTGTATTTATTTATTTATTTTGCTCCTTTGCACCCCATTATTTCTATCTCTACTTTGCACATTCTTCAATTGCAAATCTACCATTCCAGTGTTTTACTTGCTATATTGTATTTACTTCGCCACCATGGCCTTTTTTTTGCCTTTACCTCCCTTATCTCACCTCATTTGCTCACATTGTATATAGACTTATTTTTCTACTGTATTATTGACTGTATGTTTGTTTCACTCCATGTGTAACTCTGTGTTGTTGTATGTGTCGAACTGCTTTGCTTTATCTTGGCCAGGTCGCAATCGTAAATGAGAACTTGTTCTCAACTTGCCTACCTGGTTAAATAAAGGTGAAATAAATAAAAAAAATATGCAATGAAGTTTGCTGTGTGTGTTAACTCTCTGTGAGGTTGCCTTATTTCTTTGTCCGGGAAAGGTTTTCAGTGAGTCACAGACAAGTCAAATAGGAGGATATTCCCTCACAAAGTGGTCCTTCGAGCTGGATTTGTGGTTTACTGACACTGTGATGGCAACCTCTGGAGAGTACATACTGAGCTTGCCTTTTTGCCATTCTGCGGTCCAGAGTAGGAGACGAATCTCAGCCTTTATGCAGTATTACCCTTTAGATGATGTTTCTTTTGCACTGAGGACACCTCCCCACACGGATTATGCCCCCTGTTATTGTCCAACAGATGGAGGACGGGCAGCTGCCGACAGCGAGGAGGGCCAGGAGCTGGTTCTGCCGTTCCAGCAGGATTCTATTAAATGTCTTCGTATTTTCCGGCAGTGGCGGCAGGTTTCCAGGGCTTCCTCTCACAGGCTGGTGAGCTTGAACAAGGACATGCACCTGCAAGTGTAGCTGCGGTCACAGAATAATGAGTAATGGCAAGGACTGTGCATATAAATAGTAGGCTATTGCACAGCAACTCACAAGGACTGTATTTAAATATATAGGAAATAGGAAGTAGTAAACAGTGACTAATCATTGCAGACAATATCAGTAGTAACATAATAATAACAGGAATGAGAAATACATAGAATACTGCTACTCTATAACATACTGAAATAATAAGAACACCGACTTTATTTACGCATCCCATGCACACATGTCCACCCACTTTCTCAGACTGGAAAAACCCTGTTTGGGCCAGGCTAATACTTACAGCTTGAGAGAGCATGCAATGGACCTGACTGGCCAGGGCTGGGCTAGCTAGGAGCGTCTGACCAATCACAGGATGCATGCTCAGTGCATGGGCAGAGTGTGGGGTGCATGGGGACAGTCCGATTGGCTGAAGCCACAAGCTGGAGGGAATCATATCTCTCGCTTAGACATAAACAAACACACATGCTGGAAATTAGTCCTATAGTGCCCTGGCAGGGGGATTCTGTAACACCTGCTATCATTGGGGTTTTTCCGACACTGCAGCCGACTTTAAAGGCGAGTCAAGACTGACTGATCTAAAAATCACCTTGCATCTTAAATAACTTCTCAATTTTATTTGTAGATCAATCAGTCAGTCACAGTTTATCCACGATTACAGCAAATTTGAGATCAGAATTTTAACACCAACGATGTTAAATGTAACACTTAGAAATGATTTGTGACCCACAGGACTAGTATTAAACTAACACTAAACTAACAACCCTAGAGTGTTGCTCCCTAACACCACGGGTGTTGCAAATTCCGACTTAAATTAACACTTTATTAGAGTTGATGTGGTTACACTTTTTTATGTTAAGGAATAATGTAGTGTGAATGTATTTTTGGGGGGGGTGGGGGTAACATTGTAGGTTATAGAGCTGCATTTGCATATTTCCCAGCATTCCTTTCAAGTGAATGTGAGAGATACCCACCCATGATTATGTTTGTCAGTGGCAGAGACATGATTGTTGAGTTCAAAAATTTTTGGCATGCACCTAGTAACTGTGTAAGTGAGTGTGTTTCAAATAAAAGTAAACCGATTATGAGCATATTATACTGTTCTACAAATGTAAAACACAGTGCCTATGCCAACAGAGAAACTAAGAAAATGGCTTTAAAGTCTTTTTTGTTAGCCAGACAAATGTATCATCTTATTACAAAGTAATTTTTGTGCATATCATCCATAACCATTGATATGACCCTTAACATTTAGATACTGCACTCTGCCTTTGTATGGCCTTAAAAAACTACTTGATTAATGCTTAGGTAAAGTGCAATATCTACAATCTCAATGTGTTTATCGAACTTGTTGTTTTTCTAACTACAATCCAACTTTATTTAATGGTTTAATGTGGTTATGTTTTCATGTTTTGAATATTGTATTATGGTAACCCTGAAGCATCTTTTCGCGATTTGGCTGAACAGCAAATCAACTGTTATGGCTGCACGCTGAATATTGAAAAAACTGGAAAATGTGTGCACATTTTCAAACGGCCTCCTAAGAAACTTTTTATTTTCCAATATGCATATATTTACTACTGTTGGATAGATAACAGTCTGTAGTTTCTAAAAAGGTTTGAATTGTTTCTCTAAGTCGAACAGAAATATTTTTACAGCCATTTTCCCAGCCGAATTGAGTTTTCCAAAATGCGATGTGTCTCTTTAAGACCTTCTCTATAAAACGCCATTTGACTTGGGACGATAGAGACACGTCACAGGCGTTCGTCAGACTGTAATGCGGAAGTGAGAATTGAAAGGAGTCGAATATCTCGTCCCTGGACTGAATAACACAACTTCTTGTGAGACCTGCGCAGTTAAAAAAAAAATCCGGGCGCGAAGGATAATTTGGGCTCGGCTTCTGGAACAAGGTAGATAACGTTGAATATGATGCCTGACTACGATATTATTTGATACATGTCACAAAATCATCCTAAAGTATGTTTTTTCAATATACTTTAATTATATTATTGCAATTTATTCTGGACTTTAGATGTGAAACGACGGAAGAATTTTTTGAAGAAACGCTTTCTAGCTCCGCAATGCTATCGTGCTAGCTAACCAAAGAGGGAAATAATTCGTTCTGGAACCCAACTAAAGACTCTACTGGACATTGGACCCCGTTACAACATTCTGATGGAGTACCAAGAAAGATAAGACCCAATTTGGGATGCTTTTTCATATATATGTCGAACTGTTGAATGCTAACTCTGCTAACTGTGCTAGGCTAGCGCTTGACTAGAATCAATGCTGCCTTATGCTAGCTTATGATGTTAGCTAATATAACGATATATTGTGTTTTCGCTGTAAAACACTTCAAAAATCGGAAATGTTGGCTTTATTCACACGATATCTGTCTTTCATTAGTTATCCACCATATGTTTTTCTGAAATGTTTTATGAGGTGTAATTAGTAGCCGACGTTGGTGTATGTATTTTCTCTGGCTACTCCCGGCTGGATTCAGACTCAAGCTATGTATTAGCATTTTTGGGTAGCATCAATGTAAAACTGATTTATAGCTAAAATATGCACTTTTTATGAACAAAACATAGATTTATTGTGTAACATGTTATATGACTGTCATCTGAGGTCGTTTTTTCTGGGCTCTTTAGGTTGGTTTTAGTTTATTTCGGTTGGTTGTGCATGCTACTTCAATCATAATTCATACTTCATAATCATAATTCATACGTGTCTGTCCACTTTTGTATTTGGTGGTGAGCTAACATAAATATATGTGGTGTTTTCTCTGTAAAACATTTAAAAAATCGGACATGTTGGCTGGATTGACAAGATGTTTATCTTTCAAATGCTGTATTGGACTTGTTAATGTGTAAAAGTTAAATATTTAAAAAAAATAGATTTTGAATTTCGCGCCCTGCAGGGGTGTCATTTTCGGTCCGAGGTCGGGCTTGCACCCCAAACAGGTTAAAGCCATTTTCTCAGTTTCCCTGTTTGCGTAGCTCTTTGCCTGGCAGAGCGGGGAACTGCAGCCAAAACAAGGTGAAAGAAATCCAAAGTGCAATCATTTCAGTTACTGCAAATTGCCTTGGTTTTTACTTGGATGTTGTAGTTAGTGCAAATTTCACACTCCATTTTCTCTGAAATTGAATATAATTGAATGAGGACACTTTGTCACAAGATCAAACAGATAACAGAAAGCCTGATTTCAGTCATAACAAAATGTTCAACAAAATTCTAGTTTTTGCTTTTGTACGCCAACATAAATGTCATAAGACCTTTAGTTATGACCTTGGGTTGAAAATCTGGGATTATGGGCAAAACAAGACCTGCAAGTCACAATAAGCTGGTTTGAAAAGTGATCAGTTATTCTTTTCAGAATCCAGCCAGAGAGAGGATAACCAACCATTTCAATATTTTATCACCAACCACATGCATTCAGAACAACTGCTATGGTGGAGGACTACACAAACAAGACCGCCTAAGCCATGTAAACTGCAACAACCATCTCAGGAATGGGTGCAATATATCCAACCCCTTACAGATTGGATTAGTTTTGAAAAAACGCAAGGTATTTATCTTTGTATAGTATAAGATTCATTAATCAATGTGCATGCAGAAACATCGATATTTAAAAAAAATATATTCTAAAAGCCAACCTGCAACAAAGCATTCTGAGAAGAATGATAATAAGGCCCTTCCCATGTCTTTCTCACTATGAACGAGTTAACGGAAATGAGCTCAACATAGTCGAGTAACAACAAGACAGCGCAGTGTTTGATTCCACTGTGATTCAAATAACACTTCATTTACACCCCACATGCGGTGGAAATTTCAATCCAACTTGTGTTAACCCCACTAGAATTAACACTCAGAATCAACACTTGTTAACCTTAACACTGAGATTTTCACACTAGCAAATTTGCTGTTCTCCATGACGGTGTTGATCCTCTCGGAGGTAGGCCTTGTCTGCCTCCTGACTGCAAAATCCACGGCAACGGCCTAGCTCACAAGGTAAGGCAGCGTTTCCCAAACAGTGTCCTGGGGACCTCAAGGGATCCACATTTAGTTTTTTTTTGCCCTCATTATCAAGATTTGATTATTTGACTCAGCTGTGTAGTGCTAGGATAAAAACCAAATGTGCACCCCTTGGTATAGGAAACACTGAGGTAAGGCCTAGAGACTATGTTCGTGAACACAGTAAAACAAGTCCTCTAATTGTGCAGTGTCTATTTTTATGATCAGTAACGTTAACTGCGCCTACAAAGCATTCGGGAAGTATTCAGACCCCTTGATTTTTCCCACAATTTGTTACGTTAAAGCCTTACTCTAAAATTAATAAAATAATTTTAGAGTTAGGGTTTTTCTTTATCTTGACTTTTTTCTACATTGTAGAATAATAGTGAAGACATCAAAACTATGAAATAACACATATGGAATCATGTAGTAACCAAAAAAGTGTTAAACAAATCAAAACATATTTTATATTTGAGATTCTTCAAAGTAGCCAACATTTGCCTTGATGACCAAGTTGTAGATACATATTAAGTATCAAAAGTAAAAGTACAAATACTTTCAAATTCCTTATATTAAGCAAACTAGATGGGGACATATATATATAAATATATTTTTTTATAGCAGAAAGCCTTGGGGAAACTCTACAACTCATAATTTACAAACAAAGCATGTGTGTTTCGTGAGTCCACCAGATCAGAGGCAGTAGGGATGACCAGGGCTGTTGTCTTGATTAGAGCGTGTATTGGACCCTTTTTCTGTCTTGCTAAGAATTACAAATGTAGCGAGTACTTTTGGGTGTCAGAGAAAATGTATGGAGTAAAAAGTTAATTATTTTCTTTAGGAATGTAGTGGAGTAGTCAAAAATATAAATAGTAAAGTACAGACACCCCCCAAAACTACTTAAGTTGTACTTTAAAGTATTTTTCTTAAGTACTTTACACCACTGATGGAGTCTTACAGTCTTATGGAGCCTATTGTCATACAGTCTATTACCACTTAGTCTTCTACTAGTGGATGTATATAGCTTTATTCATCACTGAATATTTTATGATGTATTTGATTGCGTTTACCTTTCGGGTGGGGTGACTTGTCAGTTGTTCATCAACCCACATGAGTTTAACCCTATACACATTTGGTAAATAGTCAGCAGTTTCTTTAAAATACAGAATAAGATGAATAAGACAAGGCACAATAGGCTACTATTTTATGAGAGCTCATCAGAAGAAATACATGAAGAGCATGGAAGGAGTTCATAGCGCTGTTGGTGAGTGTGTAATTGCGTCAAATGACCAGAGTGTGGCGCCTAAGTTCCGTCATCAAGGTTTGTGTCTCATCTCTCAGTTGCTCTCATGAGAGAGGTGCATTTCAGTAGCTGACACTGTTTATAACTTTACTTTTAGGTTTGACCCATACCAGAATTCATAATGATTTTTCTAAACAAATCGTTAAAAGATTCAAGCAAAATATCCCGCTCTTCAAATGTTAAGTAGTAGGTTATATGAAAAAAAAATACAACATATTTGGCATAATTGTGTACTCAATTCAACAGTTTATGAAAATAGTTACAATGATTGAAAATGGTGTTTTAAACTCTGGAAAAGGGACCAGGTGAGAACACAGATTAGTGCCCCAGGGCACCGTTAGTTTGTTGACGCCCTCAACTAGCCCCTTCCACCTCCCCCTTCTTATACTCTACACACACACACACATGCACACGCACCGGCGTGAAATCCAACTACTCAACTCGAAAGCTAGCGGTAGAATCAACCCAAGCCACCCCTTTCATACACAAAGCAATCATTGGGGGACAGGAAAAGCATGGGATGCCGGAGCCTGCAGCTTACCTACGCAGTTTTCAAAGTGGACCGAGCTTGAAGCCATTCTTTGTATTTAAAGGTATTCGGATATCCAGTGACCCAGTGTGGACCGTTCTAAGGACATTTTATTGCGGTTTCTCGAGTGCTATTTGGTTTTTGACACAATGGGGTGCTGCAGCGGACGATGCACGCTCATCTTTCTCTGCTCGATTCAGCTGGTGAGTGGTGGCCCGTCACTTCTGTAGCCTAATACGAGAAGTGTAATTTGCCCTGTTTCTTATGTTTGTTTAGAAATTGGAAATTGGTTTTGGGTGAAACACAACATTTCTTTTAAATCATTTTATTTATTTTTTCATTTTAGTTGGCCAATTTTACTACAGGTGCTTTGGTGTGTGAATGTATCCGTCTAGTTATAGCGCTAACTTATGGATACATATAACTATTTGGCGTCAGGTATTATGTGCCCAAACTAACCTACACCTGTAGCACGCTGTTCTGTTCGTTCACCCTGTCCGTTACACGAGGATAGGCTACTCTGCGATTTATGTGGGACATATGGCAAAACTCGAGAGCGGTGTGAGTATTCTGCACTGCACGCCCTGAACCACAAGCTACAGTATGCGGTCCTCCTAGTCCTAATGTCATGTTTATACAAAATGTATACATGTATATGTATATATACACAGTTATTGGGCCAGATCAACTCATCACAAATGCAAATATCCCTCTGGGCACACACTGGTTGAATCAACGTTGTTTCCACGTCATTTCAAGGAAACGAAGTTGAACCAACGTGGAATAGACGTTGAATTTAAGTCTGTGCCCAGTGGGAAGCCACCAGGTTAAATTACATGACACTTTTGCGAAGACACGTTCACACACCTCTGCTTATTTTACTGTAGCCTACAGGTGTGTACTGTGATCCAATGTTTGTGCGGTGACCATTGACACAGTGGCGTATTGCTGTTTTGAGCAACACCAGTGTGTCTTCTCAGCTAAAGTCGTTCATGTGTGGCAGGTCAGAGTACATCCATCAAGCCACTTTCACACGGTGAGTTAGTGTGTGTAATCGTACCTCAGGTGATGATAAATAAACATGATAGCTTTGTAGGCAAGCTTCCGTCTGTCCCAGAAGCACCATGGGAACCTGTGACCCACAATGCAAAAAGGGTTTCAGCAAGTTGAAAGCTGCTGGAAAGAGATTGTTACCCGGTTGTGATCAGTGGAGTGTGAGACGTGACATTTTACACGGAGGGAGTAGCCGTGAACTTGTTGTTAATGCCCCCTCCCCATTCAGAAGTTTTATCATCTCTCTCTCTCGCTGTCTCTCTCAATCTCAATTCAAATCAATTCCAAGGTCTTTATTGGCATGGGAAACATGTTTACATTACCAGAGCAAGTGAAATAGATTATAAACCAAAGTTAAATAAACAATCAGAAATGAACCGTAAACATTAAACTCAGAAAAGTTTCAAAAGAATGGAGACATTTCAAATGTTATATTATGGCTATGTACAGTGTTATAACAATGTGCAAATAGTTGAAGTACAAAGGGGAAAATAAATAAACAGATAAATATGGGCTGTATTTACAATGGTGTTTGTGTTTCACCGGTTGCCCTTTTCTTGTGGCAACAGGTCACACATCGTGCTGCTGTGTTGGCACACCGTGGTATTTCACCCAATAGATATGTGATTTGATCAAAATTGGTTTTGTTTTCATAATCTTTGTGGATTTGGATAATCAGAGAGATATGTGTCTCTAATATGGTCATACATTTGGCAGGAGGTTCAGAAGTGCAGCTCAGTTTCCATCTCATTTTGTGGGCGGCGTGCACATAGCCTGTCTTCTCTTGAGAGCCATGTCTGCCTACGGCGGCCTTTCTCAATAGCAAGGCTAAAAGTGTGTTTTTCCATATATAGACACATCGTTTGTGTTTTAATCAAATCAACTATATGCACTGAGCTCGTCTGATTTTTTTAAGCTAACTGTTTGATGAAATAATTACGATACACAAATGACTCGATGCATACACGTGTCATGTAATTGATTTGATTGTGCCGGGCCTGGCTCTGAGTTGCTGTGCTGTGTTAAATAAAAGACAGTGAGTGACTTTGTGACTAGCACCCGTTGTCTCGCGCTCCTCCATGCTGCATCGACCACCACAGAACATCAACAGTGCGTATCGCACTCTCTATGTTGCTGAAACTGCAACATAATTACAACAATTTCTGACTAAAAAGTTAGTTACAAAAATCTCTCATTTGTTTAGGAAAAACATTCCCTGTTCCCTCAGCCCTTGCTCTCTTTTTACGTGATACATGTATGCATAACATCGCACGTGAACAACAGGGCCTGACCTATAGCATATCATAATCACACCAATAAATTGGTTATAACAAACTCTGAACACCGTAACACGTGACAGAAAAATGTATGCAGGAGACGTGACAATAAACTCAAAGCAGGGGAATGTTTACTGGTTGCTCAGGAGGTAAAGGGGAAGTCAGATGTGTGGAATAAAGGTGACTAGTTGTGGAAAATACTGGAGATCAAGAAAGATAAGGTATGGAGCAAGCACTGTGTGCATATTATGCGTGCCAAACAGGTCCTGTTAGTTTATAATATAACTGTTCTGACCATTTGGAAGAATGTAAACAACACTAGATAAATTATAAGTGTGCCAGAGAGTCTGTTGTAACATTATTTTGTATTTTTTTGTAAAGCCTTTATTAAAGCAAAGACTCAAATGCAATTTCCGAAATGTAACGGTTTAGGCCTATTTATCGTTTACGCTAATTATCAGTGGTCGCTTTGTTATTTTATTTGAAAACTAAAATGCTTGATTGCATTTCACATCATGAATGACTCGTATGCTGTGTGATGGCATGAACGTACACATGATTGATTGATACAGTAGCCTATATAAGTGTTGACATATAGGCCTAAGTAAATTACGGTATTAAGACTAAACAGGATGCCCTCTACAGCTCGATGGTGGTTATACCAGGCTGCTATAATAAGCCTAGTAATGATATTTCTTATTATAATAACGATTATCATAATAATAATACTAATAAGGAGATCAAGGGAAAACAAGGGTTATTATTGTTATTATAAATATGTTTTTCCCCCGGACAATTTGGAGAGTGTAAACAACACTAAATGAATGATAAAGAATACCAGAGAGGCTGGTCTAATGAAAAAGAAGTGGACAGCCTTTATTACAGCATGGAAAATATTACAAAATAGAAGTGGACAGCCTTTATTATAGTATGGAAAATATTAAAAATAGAAGTGGACAGCCTTTATTACAGCATGGAAAATATTAAAAATAGAAGTGGACATCCTTTATTACAGCTGTCACGATCGTGTGGAGGATTGATGGACCAAAACGCAGCTTTAGGAAAATAAGCCATCTTCTTTTATTTTAAAAGATGACGAAAAATAAACACGAAACACTTTAACAAAACGAACAAAACAACAAACGACCGTGAAGCTAAATAACGTTGTGCACTTACACACACAGGCTACAAACGTTCTGACATAGACAACGCTAGACATCTACACTCAACACAAAACCATATATTACACCCCATAACCCCTTTACCAAATAAACACCCAAAACCAACAAAATATAAACATACCCCATGTCACACCCTGACCTAACTAAAATAATCAAGAAAACAAAGAATAATAAGGCCAGGGCGTGACATAACCCCCCCCTTGAGGCGCGAACTCCGGGCGCACCATACACAGTCTAGGGGAGGGTCTGGGTGGGCTCCCCTCCACGGTGGCGGCTCCGGCTCTGGTCGTAGTCCCCACGTCACCACAGTACCTAACCACCTCCTAGGCCTCCTCCAAACGACCCCCCTCCACATTAACCCCATTGCATTCAGGAGGAGTTCCGGACTAAGGGACAGCTCCGGACTAAGAACCAGTACCAGGGTCAGGGGCAGTACCAGGATAAGGGGCAGTACCAGGGTAAGGGGCAGCACCAGGGTAAGGGGCAGCACCAGGGTAAGGGGCAGCACCAGGGTAAGGGGCAGCACCAGGGTAAGGGGCAGCTCCAGGGTAAGGGGCAGCTCCGGACTGAGGAATGGCAGCTCCGGACTGAAGGACTGCAGCTCCGGACTGAGGGACTGCAGCTCCGGACTGAGGGACGGCCCATGGCTGGCTGACAGATCTGGCTGCTCATGGCTGGCTAACGGATCTGGCTGCTCATGGCTGGCTGACGGATCTGGCTGCTCATGGCTGGCTGACGGATCTGGCTGCTCATGGCTGGCTGACGGATCTGGCTGCTCATGGCTGGCTGACGGATCTGGCTGCTCATGGCTGGCTGACGGATCTGGCTGCTCATGGCTGGCTGACGGATCTGGCTGCTCATGGCTAGCTGACGGATCTGGCTGCTCATGGCTAGCTGACGGATCTGGCTGCTCATGGCTAGCTGACGGATCTGGCTGCTCATGGCTAGCTGACGGATCTGGCTGCTCATGGCTAGCTGACGGATCTGGCTGCTCATGGCTAGCTGACGGATCTGGCTGCTCATGGCTAGCTGACGGATCTGGCTGCTCATGGCTAGCTGACGGATCTGGCTGCTCATGGCTAGCTGACGGATCTGGCTGCTCATGGCTAGCTGACGGATCTTGCTGCTCATGGCTAGCTGACGGATCTGGCTGCTCATGGCTAGCTGACGGATCTGGCTGCTCATGGCTAGCTGACGGATCTGGCTGCTCATGGCTAGCTGACGGATCTGGCTGCTCATGGCTGGCTGACTGATCTGGCAGATCCTGTCTGGTTGGCGGCTCTGGCAGATCCTGTCTGGTTGGCGGCTCTGGCAGATCCTGTCTGGTTGGCGGCTCTGGCAGATCCTGTCTGACGGACGGCTCTAGCGGCTCCTGTCTGGCTGGCGGCTCTAGCGGCTCCTGTCTGGCGGACGGCTCAGTGGGCTCATGGCAGACGGGCGGCTTTGCAGGCTCATGGCAGACGGGCGGCTTTGCAGGCTCATTGCAGACGGATGGCTCAGATGGCGCTGGGGAGACGGATGGCTCAGATGGCGCTGGGGAGACGGATGGCTCAGATGGCGCTTGGCAGACGGGCAGTTCAGTCATTGCAGTGCAGACGGCAGACTCCTGCCGGCTGAGGCGCACTGTAGGCCTGGTGCGTGGTGCCGGGACTGGTGGCACCGGGCTGGGGACACGCATCTCAGGGCTAGTGCGGGGAGCAGCAACAGGACGCACAGGACTCTGGGGACACACAGGAGGCTTGGTGCGTGGTTTAGACACTGGTGGTAAAGGGCTGGAGACACGCACCATATAGCTAGTGCGTGGAGGAGGCACTGGTGGTACTGGATTGGGGCGGGGAGGTGGCGCCGGAAATACCGGACCGTGCAGGCGTACTGGCTCCCTTGAACGCCGAGCCTGCCCAACCTTACCTGGTTCTATGCTCCCCGTCGCCTGACCAGTGCGGGGAGGTGGAATAACCCGCACCGGCCTATGTAGGCGAACCGGGGACACCATGCGTAAGGCTGGTGCCATGTACGCCGGCCCGAGGAGACGCACTGGTGACCAGATGCGTTGGGCCGGCTTCATGACATATGGCTCAACGCTCAGTCTAGCCCGGCCGATACGTGGAGCTGCAATGTACCGAACCGGGCTATGCACGCGTACAGGAGACACCGTGCGCTCTACTGCGTAACACGGTGTCTGCCCGTACTCCCGCTCTCCACGGTAAGTACAGGGAGTAGGCGCAGGTTTCCTACCTGACTTCGCCACCCTCCCTTTAAGGCCCCCCCCAAGAAATTTTTGGGGTGTACTCACGGGTCTCCAGCCTTGTCTCCGTGCTGCCTCCTCATATCGCCTCCTCTCGGCTTTCGCTGCCTCCAGCTCTTCACGAGGGAGGCGATATTCTCCAGGTTGTGCCCATGGATCTTCTTCCAATTCCTCCTCCCAACTCCAGAGATCCTGTGTAGGTATGTCCTGTTGCCGCCTTCCATGCCGCTTGGTCCTATGGTGGGTAATTCTGTCACGATCGTGTGGAGGATTGATGGACCAAAACGCAGCTTTAGGAAAATAAGCCATCTTCTTTTATTTTAAAAGATGACGAAAAATAAACACGAAACACTTTAACAAAACGAACAAAACAACAAACGACCGTGAAGCTAAATAACGTTGTGCACTTACACACACAGGCTACAAACGTTCTGACATAGACAACGCTAGACATCTACACTCAACACAAAACCATATATTACACCCCATAACCCCTTTACCAAATAAACACCCAAAACCAACAAAATATAAACATACCCCATGTCACACCCTGACCTAACTAAAATAATCAAGAAAACAAAGAATAATAAGGCCAGGGCGTGACAACAGCATGGAAAAGATTAAAAATAGAAGTGGACAGCCTTTATTATAGTATGGAAAATATTAAAAATAGAAGTGGACAGCCTTTATTATAGTATGGAAAATATTAAAAATAGAAGTGGACAGCCTTTATTACAGCATGGAAAATATTAAAAATAGAAGTGGACAGCCTTTATTATAGTATGGAAAATATTAAAAATAGAAGTGGACAGCCTTTATTACAGCATGGAAAATATTAAAAATAGAAGTGGACAGCCTTTATTATAGTATGGAAAATATTAAAAATAGAAGTGGACAGCCTTTATTACAGTATGGAAAATATTAAAAATAGAAGTGGACAGCCTTTATTACAGCATGGAAAATATTACAAATAGAAGTGGACAGCCTTTATTACAGTATGGAAAATATTAAAAATAGAAGTGGACAGCCTTTATTACAGTATGGAAAATATTAAAAATAGAAGTGGACAGCCTTTATTACAGCATGGAAAATATTAAAAATAGAAGTGGACAGCCTTTATTATAGTATGGAAAATATTAAAAATAGAAGTGGACAGCCTTTATTATAGTATGGAAAATATTACAAATAGAAGTGGACAGCCTTTATTATAGTATGGAAAATATTACAAATAGAAGTGGACAGCCTTTATTACAGCATGGAAAATATTACAAATAGAAGTGGACAGCCTTTATTACAGAATGGAAAATATTACAAATAGAAGTGGACAGCCTTTATTATAGCATGGAAAATATTACAAATAGAAGTGGACAGCCTTTATAACAGCATGGAAAAGATAAAAAATAGACACATTTGAGAAAT
Source organism: Salvelinus fontinalis (assembly GCF_029448725.1). Lineage (NCBI taxonomy): Eukaryota > Metazoa > Chordata > Actinopteri > Salmoniformes > Salmonidae > Salvelinus > Salvelinus fontinalis. Next base: position 43,040,613 of record NC_074690.1, read on the forward strand.
TGTTGCGTGAGGCTCGGTGCTCACAGGATCAGTAGGCTATTGAACAAAGACTCAAACAGGCAACAGAAGCAGGATCGGTCAGATGTCTGTAGATATGGATGGTTTATAAAGCCAGGCACATTTAACAGTTAGACTATTGATTACAGACCTAATTAAGTTGGGTTTGCTTCTCTCCTTACTTTTCTTAGACAATTAAGGCAAAAGGTGTTTTCTCGTCTCCTAACTCTGCTGCTGCCTCCGCCGCATCGTTCTAAACACCAATACGCTGGTTAACTTTACTATTATGCCCATAGCAACATGGTCTAAGAAAAAGCGCCAATTCACCAGAGCACTGATGTGTTTCAGAACTGTAGACAGCGACCGCTATCCAACGTGGGAGACAGTGGCATTTGTTAAAAAATAATATTTTTTTTATTTGTGTTGCACCGTTGTTCTTACATAGTATAACCATATACAATTTCAGTAGCACGTCTTAGACTGATGGACTGTCCCCACGGCCTCCACGGTGGATCAGTCCACTCAGACAGGCGCGACCAACAGCCTATCAACCAAACAATCGACCAGTCGACTAAATGGGGTCAGCCCTAATCTTAATTCTGTTCTGCATGCATTCTTTGTTGTTTTACATTGCACACAGAGGACGTTTTTGTCAAATTCTGTGGTCTTAATTTGGTGTCTGTCACATTTAGTGAATTATTGGTTGGTGAGCACAATGGGTTCTATAATTGATTCAATATTTTTTTTGCCAGATCCTAATTGGAATTCTATGTTCCTTTTGATGGCGTAGATTAGGAGGTCCTTCTTGCCTTGTCTCTCAGATCGTTCATAGCTTTGTGGCAATTGGACCTATTTTGGAACACCATTATATTTGTCTTACTGAGATTCACTGTCAGGGCCCCAGGTCTGACAGAATCTGTGCAGAAGATCTAGATGCTGCTGTAGGCCCTCCTTGGTTGGGGACAGAAGCACCAGATGACGTGACTATCAGTAATGTGATGACTGTTATTTATCAAATAATTACCTACTATGTTTAATTGTTATTAAATTAATCATGTAACAATTATCTCATTAGGAATTTGGGGCACCACCGGGAAAAGTTGCTTACCGAGTTACTATCTCCCGATTTAAACGCTAAAGATATATAAATATCTCTTACATCAATAACAGTCAATTATTAATTATTACCTCATCAGTCTCATTCTGAGCGTCACATAATTCTTGGATATCAGAACAAACCCTAGTATAAATGATGATTCAGCAATACACAAATTGGCTTAATCATTTATTTACTAACTAATTTAATAATCACACAGAAATGCATAAACACACACACACACATGGTATAGGTTGTCGATTACTAACGTACTACAATGAAAATAGGTCCCTAGTGGACTAACAAAAGCATGACTGTTTTGTTACACAATGGGAAGGGAGGGGTAGGTAGGAGAGGGAGAGACAAAGAGAGTCAACGTATCGTACATACATTTGGAAACTACGCTCACCGTAACCAGAATACTTAACACCCTAACGACCGCTCATTCGGATTAGAAATGCTATGTATATTTACGCGTAGATGTCGTTCTCTGTCGTCTCTCTGTTGAAACCACTCAATCTGTCTATCGGGAGTGGTTCGATGTAAGTCTCTGGTTGTTCACCAGAGGTCACAATGTCCGTAGTTTTAGGCATCTTTAGTGTTGGAGTGTTCGTTAATATAGATACTTCAGGTGTACCACACGGTGTTCAGAGGGATCTGTTCTTCCCCTTCGTCTTTGGTCAAATGTCCTAAACTACTTTACATGCACAGCTGCAGACTGAATGTTCTGGTCTAGTCTTTACCTTCTTCACTCGGGTTGAGAGTTTCAGAGGGTCTTCCCATTTTCAGCCGTGTAGCCACCGTTCCACGTTGTCTAGTCTTGTAGTTTTAATCATTTCAACATGTGGGCCATGGCCTCACGTTCTCTGGTCTACTGTCAATTTCGTTAGCGAGTCATTTTAAGCACTATGGCCTTGGAGGGCGTTCCATCATGTTGACACGAACTCTGAGCTCACTTGGGCGTGGCTACTGAGTGGGCACAAGTTTGCATGAAATACGATTCTCATTTAGAAGGCTAAAATGACATTTTTATCTTTTCAAAAATAGTTTCACCGTTCTTCATATTGTATTAACATCATACCTGGTGGGAACTACAGTGAGAATGTGTTTCCTTCCTAAGTTATGGTATTTCCGTTATACAGTCTTTCTACCAATTTGAATGGCATCACAAAATAGATAAGCATTTTCCATATTCCATCTCTCATCATTCCCAACATTCGGATGGTGAAATATATTGTCCCAGTGTTCATCGTTAGATGTCGAAGTTTTGGCTGACCACTCTTCTGTAACACCCAGACATTCCATTCTCCCAAACTAGAGATCAAGAAAGAGGAAGTTCTCTCTGAAATGTATGACAGGCTGTTAGGTCATAAAACCGGCCCAACTCCACCACTCTCCTCTCCTGTGGGAGAGAGGGGGGTCTGGCTATCTCTCAGCCATTGCCAGTTTATCTGGCACCCTTGATCCTCACCAAGGAAAGAGAGCCATGATATCAGCGAACAGTAGACATTTGACTTCAGATTCTAGTAGGGTGAGGCCGGATGCTGCAGACTGTTCTTGTGCCCTCACCCATTCTCTCACTCTCAACCACCCTACAGGGGGAAGTCGAGGTGACAGGGTGTGAGAATGTTATTTATGATGGCATTAGTAGAGCTCTCTCACACAGTGAGGTTGGGTAAGCCCATAGTACATAACCATGTCAGCTAAAATATCAATAACCTTCTCTTTTATTTGTTACAAAAAGTCTGGAAATTCTTCCCATGCGCCAGGGATTAAGTTCAAGGACATGGGAAAAGGGAGTAGGGAGAGAGAGAATAAAGTGCATACACTACCGGTCAAAAGTTTTAGAACACCTACTCATTCAGTGGTTTTTATTTATTTAGACAATTTTCTACCTTGTAGAATAATAGTGACGACATCAAAACTATGAAATAACACACATGGAATTGTGTCGTAACCCTAATAGTGTTAAACAATCCACATTTATTTTATATGAGCTTTTTCAAATATAAATATTGGCGTTCTCTCAACCAGCTTCATGAGGTAGTCACCTGCAGTGCATTTCAGTGAACAGGTGTGCCTTCTTAAAAGTTACATTTGTGGTGCCTCCCGGGTGGCGCAGTGGTCTAGGGCACTGCAACGCAGTGCTAACTGCGCCACCAGAGTCTCTGGGTTCGCGCCCAGGCTCTGTCGCAGCCGGCCGCAACCGGGAGGTCCGTGGGGCGACGCACAATTGGCATAGCGTCGTCCGGGTTAGGGAGGGTTTGTCCGGTAGGGATATCCTTGTCTCATCGCGCTCCAGCGACTCCTGTGGCGGGACGGGCGCAGTGCGCGCTAACCAAGGGGGCCAGGTACACAGTGTTTCCTCCGACACATTGGTGCGGCAGGCTTCCGGGTTGGAGGCGCGCTGTGTTAAGAAGCAGTGCGGCTTGGTTGGGTTGTGCTTCGGAGGACGCATGGCTTTCGACCTTCGTCTCTCCCGAGCCCGTACGGGAGTTGTAGCTATGAGACAAGATAGTAATTACTAGCGATTGGATACCACGAAAATTGGGGAGAAAAGGGGGTAAAAAAAAATAAATAAAAAAAAGTTACATTTGTGGGATTTCTTTCCTTCTTAATGCGTTTGAGCCAGTTATGTTGTGACAAGGTAGGGTGGTATACAGAAGATAGCCCTATTTGGTAAAAGACCAAGTTCATATTATGGCAAGAAGAGCTAAAATAAGCAAAGAGAAATGACAGTCCATCATTACTTTAAGACATGCTCTGTCAAATATGGAAAATTTCAAGAACTTTTAAAGTTTATTCAAGTGCAGTCGGAAAAACCATCAAGTGCTATGATGAAACTGGCACTCATGAGGACCGCCACAGGAATGGAAGACCCAGAGTTACCTCTGCTGCAGAGGATAAGTTCATTAGAGTTACCATCCTCAGAAATTGCTGCCCAAATAAATTCTTCACAGAGTTCAAGTAACAGACACATCTCAACATCAACTGTTCAGAGGAGACTGTGTGAATCAGGCTTTCGTGGTCGAATTGCTGCAAAGAAACCACTACTAAGGGACACCAATAATAAGAAGAGACTTGCTTGGGCCAAGAAACACAAGCAATGGACATTAGACCGGTAGAAATGTGTCCTTTGGTCAGATGAGTTCAAATGTGAGATTTTTGGTATATCTTTGCGAGACGCGGTGTGGGTGAACGGATGATCTCTGCATGTGTATTTCCCACCGTAACGCATGGAGGAGGTGGTGTTATGGTGTGGGGGTGCTTTGCTGGTGACACTGTCTGTGATTTATTTAGATTTCAAGGCACGCTTAACCAGCATGGCTACCGCAGCGTTCTGCAGTGATACGCTATCCCATCTGGTTTGGGCTTTTTGGGGACAATCATTTGTTTTTAAACAGGACAATGACCCAACACACCTCCAGGCTGTGTAAGATCTATTTTACCAAGAAGGAGGGTGATGGAGTGCTGCATCAGATGACCTGGCCTCCACAATCCCCTGACCTTAATCAAATTGAGATGGTTTGGGATGAGTCAGACTGCAGAGTGAAGGAGAAGTAGCCAACAAGTGTTCAGCATAAGTGTAGACTCCTTAAAGACTGTTGGAAAAGCATTCCAGGTGAAGCTGGTTGAGAGAATGCCAAGAGTGTGCAAAGCTGTCATCAAGGCAAAGGGTGGCTAGAAGAATATATTTTTTTAACACTGTTTGGTTTACTACATGATTCCATATGTGATATTTCATAGTTTGGATGTCTTCACTGTTATTCTACAATGTAGAAAATAGTAAAAATAAAGAAAAACCCTTGAATGAGTAGGTGTTACATTTACATTACATTACATTTAAGTCATTTAGCAGACGCTCTTATCCAGAGCGACTTACAAATTGGTGCATTCACCTTATGATATCCAGTGGAACAACCACTTTACAATAGTGCATCTAACTCTTTTAAGGGGGGGGGGTTAGAAGAATTACTTTATCCTATCCTAGGTATTCCTTAAAGAGGTGGGGTTTCAGGTGTCTCCGGAAGGTGGTGATTGACTCCGCTGACCTGGCGTCGTGAGGGAGCTTGTTCCACCATTGGGGTGCCAGAGCAGCGAACAGTCCTGACTGGGCTGAGCGGGAACTGTACCTCCTCAGAGGTAGGGAGGCGAGCAGGCCAGAGGTGGATGAACGCAGTGCCCTTGTTTGGGTGTAGGGCCTGATCAGAGCCTGAAGGTACGGAGGTGCCGTTCCCCTCACAGCTCCGTAGGCAAGCACCATGGTCTTGTAGCGGATGCGAGCTTCAACTGGAAGCCAGTGGAGAGAGCGGAGGAGCGGGGTGACGTGAGAGAACTTGGGAAAGTTGAACACCAGACGGGCTGCGGCGTTCTGGATGAGTTGTAGGGGTTTAATGGCACAGGCAGGGAGCCCAGCCAACAGCGAGTTGCAGTAATCCAGACGGGAGATGACAAGTGCCTGGATTAGGACCTGCGCCGCTTCCTGCGTGAGGCAGGGTCGTACTCTGCGAATGTTGTAGAGCATGAACCTACAGGAACGGGTCACCGCCTTGATGTTAGTTGAGAACGACAGGGTGTTGTCCAGGATCACGCCAAGGTTCTTAGCACTCTGGGAGGAGGACACAATGGAGTTGTCAACCGTGATGGCGAGATCATGGAACGGGCAGTCCTTCCCCGGGAGGAAGAGCAGCTCCGTCTTGCCGAGGTTCAGCTTGAGGTGGTGATCCGTCATCCACACTGATATGTCTGCCAGACATGCAGAGATGCGATTCACCACCTGGTTATCAGAGGGGGGAAAGGAGAAGATTAATTGTGTGTCGTCTGCATAGCAATGATAGGAGAGACCATGTGAGGATATGACAGAGCCAAGTGACTTGGTGTATAGCGAGAATAGGAGAGGGCCTAGAACAGAGCCCTGGGGGACACCAGTGGTGAGAGCACGTGGTGCGGAGACAGATTCTCGCCACGCCACCTGGTAGGAGCGACCTGTCAGGTAGGACGCAATCCAAGCGTGGGCCGCGCCGGAGATGCCCAGCTCGGAGAGGGTGGAGAGGAGGATCTGATGGTTCACAGTATCAAAGGCAGCCGATAGGTCTAGAAGGATGAGAGCAGAGGAGAGAGAGTTAGCTTTAGCAGTGCGGAGCGCCTCCGTGACACAGAGAAGAGCAGTCTCAGTTGAATGACTAGTCTTGAAACCTGACTGATTTGGATCAAGAAGGTCATTCTGAGAGAGATAGCAGGAGAGCTGTCCAAGGACGGCACGTTCAAGAGTTTTGGAGAGAAAAGAAAGAAGGGATACTGGTCTGTAGTTGTTGACATCGGTGGGATCGAGTGTAGGTTTTTTCAGAAGGGGTGCAACTCTCGCTCTCTTGAAGACGGAAGGGACGTAGCCAGCGGTCAAGGATGAGTTGATGAGCGAGGTGAGGTAAGGGAGAAGGTCTCCGGAAATGGTCTGGAGAAGAGAGGAGGGGATAGGGTCAAGCGGGCAGGTTGTTGGGCGGCCGGCCGTCACAAGACGCGAGATTTCATCTGGAGAGAGAGGGGAGAAAGAGGTCAAAGCACAGGGTAGGGCAGTGTGAGCAGAACCAGCGGTGTCGTTTGACTTAGCAAACGAGGATCGGATGTCGTCGACCTTCTTTTCAAAATGGTTGACGAAGTCATCAGCAGAGAGGGAGGAGGGGGGAGGAGGGGGAGGAGGATTCAGGAGTGTTCTTAAACATTTGACCGGTAGTGTATATTCGGAAATTTGTTCCACTAATTTGTCTTTTGACCCATTGAGACCATGTCATGATTGGGTCTCTTCCTCTCCTAATGACCAGCTAGATTACCACATGGGATTTCTTTCCTGAACTCATTTCTTATCTACCCAGCCAGCCAGTCCAGCCCAGACCATTCTTTCACACAGTACTGTGTTGTTAGCGTGTGATGATCCTGCAACATTATGCTGGGTTGTCGGTGAGAACCAAAGAATTTGTGGTATAAATTCCCATTCCGTTAGAACTATGATTCCATTTCTAGACTATTGACGTGGTCAGAATAGGGGTCAGAGCTCACAAGGGGGCCATGGTGATGTCATCCAGGTCCTATCAGGTCACAGTTAACCCCTGGGCACTTGAGATTGATTTTTTATCCTATGTGTCACCATGCTTGGGCTCTTGCCTATTCCCATTAACTGGTTGCTCAATCGCTGTGTCCGTTCCCGAGCACTTTTGGCACACAGGTTTGTAGCAACGATTTCTACTTGACTTTCTACTTGGCTAGCGTTTATGACAGCGTTGATGACAACGCGGTTCAAGTAATTGTGACGTAAACCCTTCAATTCACAACCTCAATCCGTGTACAGTACAGTATAACTAGATCACCGGTGTAGTACAGTTACAACGGGACCCATACTCACGCCTTTATCCCAGACAACATGCTTCTCCATTTCCTCTCTCATGTATTGCCTAATCTCAAGACTGCTGAGTTAAGCAGGAGTCCGGGAAGCTCCATTACTGTGTGGGAAATAGTTCCTCTCAGAGTGTGAATGATGGTTGTGGAAATATCATATTTTCATCACCCATCACCCAGCAGCACTCTCTCCACTCTCCCAGGGTGCTTCACTCCTCTCACTGCTATCTGTCCTCTGATGCCCCAGGGGTAGCTACTTGGCTGGCTGTGAGATTCCTGAAGATCTGTCTCTCTCCTCCCAGAATGCTCTCTGCTTCCGACATCACAGGGGGGCTTCGGGGCTGTTGGTAACTGTCACCCCAGGGCAGGAATGTGACACACATACATATGCACACACATGCACGCAGACAGAGAGACATGATATTGTCCGTTTTTAGAGCCCTTTTCACCTGAGAACTTCTACTTGTTTCTATTTACCTCATAAATGACTCACCAATGTCTATATGTACATGATCAGATCCAATTTTTCCATATGAGCTAGGCTGGTTTGTGTGTGTGTGTGTGTTTGTTTATATGATATTGAAGACCTCGGAGGCTTTTCCTTTCTCCTCAGTAAGGCTTACTTGCTCCTCATTGATCCTGTTGAAACCATCGTGGAAAGCAAACCGGATTGGAAAGGAGAGAAGAGGTTTTCTCGAAGTTAAGAAGACACCTCTGGCCATTCACAACTAGCTACCCGTCCTCTTCTCCTCCTTGACCGTGTTGCTTCCCACCCCTCCCTTCCTCCTCTACCCCTCTCCTCTTCCTTCCTCCTCTTCTCAAGACCTGGAAGCAGGGCTCTAAAAGTGCGACCAATTTTGGTCGACGATGCAATGAAATATTTTGCCGTGTGACCAGACGTTTTATTTTGGGAGCACTGTGTGACAATGACATTTCTTGTTTGTTGCTGTAATTATACGGCTTGGCTGTACCGTTGTTTCCGAGTGCCTTGGTGAAACAAGTGAGTGCAGATTCATTAGCGTCACGGTTGCACCATTACAACGGCGAGTGAGGCTTGCTTCTAGACCAACCAGGTCAAAAGATCTGACCCATATTACCGGAGCAACATTTTGATCTTCTTATAGCCGCGGATCGCTGGGACCACATAAACCATGTCGTGGACCATTCTAAAAATACTTGCGTGTCCTTAACGATTTGTTTACACTTTGTTCGGTCGTGTTACCTCATTGGCTAGTTGGCTAACAACCTGGTAACTTTACCAGTATATTCAAACATTTGGGGGTACAGAAATAAAGGAAACGGTATAGCTTCTTCAGGAGATCAATGGTCATAGCAATGAGTTTAGTGCAGAAAACGTGGTAATTAACTACAATGACCATAATCCATTGCGCGCACACTTAACCTGTCTAGGATCAGCGTGGCGCTAGCGGCACACCCCCCCCCCCACTGAAAAACCAGTGCCGCGAAATTCAAAAAAAATTTTTTTTTAAAATATTTAACTTTCACACATTAAAGTCCAATACAGCTAATGAAAGACACAGATCTTGTGAATCCAGTCAACATTTCCGATTTTTAAAATGTTTTACAGGGAAGACACAATATGTAAAGATGTACATCTATTACCTAAAAACACATTAGCATAATCCACCATCTTTTATTTGTCCACCAACACCAGTAGCCATCACCAATTCGGCTAAACTAAGATATTTATAGCCCCTAACCAACAAAAAAACTCATTAGATGACAGTCTGATAACATATTTATGGTATGGGATAGGTTTTGTTAGAAAAAAGTGCATATTTCAGGTATATGGCATAGTTTACAATTGCACCCACCATCACAAATGGACTAGAATAATTACAATGAGCAACGTGTTTACCTAACTACTAATCATCAAACATTTCGTAAAAATACACAGCATACACGAATCGAAAGACACAGATCCTGTGAATACAGACAATATTTCAGATTTTCTAAGTGTCTTACAGCGAAAACACAATAAATCGTTATATTAGCATAGCACATAGCACATAGCAGCCCAGCATTGATTCTAGCCAAAGTGGGCGATAACGTCAACATCGCCAAAAATATATAAATTTTTTCACTAACCTTCTCAGAATTCTTCAGATGACACTCCTGTAACATCATATTACACAATCCATATAGAGTTTGATCGAAAATGTTTATATTTAGCCACCAAAATCATGGTTAGACAATGTGAAATGTAGCTCAGCTGGTCAGAAAATGTCCTTGCGCCACTTAGACAGTGATCTACTCTTATACATAAATACTCATAAACGTGACTAAAAAATATAGGGTGGACAGGGATTGATAGACAATTTAATTCTTAATACAATTGCGTTATTACATTTTTTAATTTATCCTTACTTTTCAATACAGTTTGCGCCAAGCGAAGCTACGTCAAAAAACATGGCGTCCTAAGCCACTAAAATGTTTCGACAGAAACACGATTTATCATAATAAAAATGTCCTACCTTGAGCTGTTCTTCCATCAGTATCTTGGGCAAAGGATCCTTTCTTGGGAGAAATCGTCTTTTGGTGGAAAGCTGTCCTCTTGCCATGTGGAAAAGTCAACTGCGTTCGGGATGAACTGAAAAGCGTGCCCAACTTTTCACATCGTTGCAAAAATAAATGTCCCAAAATCGCACTAAACGGATATAAATTGCTATAAAACGCTTTAAATTAACTACCTTATGATGTTTTTAACTCCTATAACGAGTGAAAAGATGACCGGAGAAATATAACAGGCTAAACTAACGCTTGGAACAGGTGCGCGCCGGTGTCCACTTTGCTCATGACGCAGCTCCCAAAGAATGACTAGCTTCAGGGTTTTTTCATTTGTAGGGCCTGTGAACGTGCAATCGACCCCGTTGGAATCGTCATCACGTAAAGGCATCCAGGGGAAGACGTAAGAAGTGTCCGTATAGTCATAGCAACGACAGTGCCCTTTTAAATGACTTCAGAAGAGTGGCCAACATTTCTCAAATCTGACTCCATGTCAGAGAAATTGCTGTAGAATGGGCTCTGTTCCACTTAGAGACAAAATTTCAACTCCTATAGAAACTATAGACTGTTTTCTATCCAATAATAATAATAATATGCATATTGTACGATCAAGGATTTTGTGGGAAGCCGTTTAAAAAATTAGCCAAATTAGCATAAGTAGTCTAAACGCGCCCCCATCCCCAACAGGTTAAACTTGTCCGGTCTGTGCGAGCATACATGGAGACTCAGAGAAGAGAGAACACAAGATCTCTTCGTGAGCCGGGAAAAGCAGTCATAAAAGTATGCCTTATTTGCTTTGAAGTACTACAAAAATAGCTGATGACTTGGAATGAAATAATAAAGTCATCACAAACAAATATTTTATTAAAGTAAAGTAAAGTGAATAAATGATGGTTAATAAGTGATAAGCAGTAATGGGCAGTCACTACCATCATGGGACGTTTATTCCTTGTTTTATTCTGTGTTACAGCATTCAACCACATAATGCATAGTGCATTTAACTGTCTAAACAAATTATCGAAACCGTTATCAAAAAATGTTGATCCTTTTTTTGTAATCGAACCAAACTGACCTCAAAAAGCACTTATCTCTCAGCAATACTTTTATAATAAACTAATATATTTACAGTGTTACATATTACTTTCTAGAGCATAACATGTGCCTCAAATGCAGCTACATTTCATAAACGCCCAATATAGGCTGTATCGCAATCAATTTCAAAATTGTATTTTCTGGTCTTACTAAAGTTGATGTGGTACTCCTAACTTTTTAAAGTAAGGAATACCAGTGCAAAAATGTACATTTTTTAATTCAGAGCGCTGCCTGGAAGGGCTGTCCTTTTGGTAACACCTGTTTAGCCAGCAGGGTCCGGCCCAGGGAATTCACTCTACTGGACAAAATAGAGAGAGAGAGCGTGAGGGTTAGAAAAAGAGAGAGAGAGAGGATTAGAAAGAGACAGAGACAGAGAGAGAGAGAGGGTTAGAAAGAGACAGAGAGAGAGAGAGAGAGAGGGTTAGAAAGAGAGAGAAAGAGAGAGGAGATAGAGAGAGGGTTAGAAAGAGAGAGAGAGAGAAAGAGAGAGAGGGTTAGAAAGAGAGAGAGAGAGGGTTAGAAAGAGAGAGAGAGAGGGTTAGAGAGAGAGAGAGAGAGAGAGAGAGAGAGAGAGAGAGAGTAAATCAATCAAATGTATTTATAAAGCCCTTTTTTTACATCAGCCGATGTAAAAGAAACCCAGCCTAAAACCCCTAACAGCAAGAAATGCAGATGTAAAAGCACGGTGGCTAGGAAAAACTCCCTAGAAAGGCCAGAACCTAGGAAGAAACCTAGAGAGGAACCAGGCTCTGAGGGGTGTCCAGTCCTCTTTTGGCTGTGCCGGGTGGAGATTATAACAGTACATGGCAAAGATGTTCAAACGTTCATAGATAACCAGCAGGGTCAGATAATAATAATCACAGTCATTGTAGAGGGTGCAACAGCTCAGCACCTCAGGAGTAAATGTCAGTTTGCTTTTCATAGCCGATCATTCAGAGTTAGACAGCAGGTGCGATAGAGAGAGAGTCCAAAACAGCAGGTTTGGGACAAGGTAGCACGTCCAGTGAACAGGTCAGGGCCGCAGGCAGAACAGTTGAAACTGGAGCAGCAGCATGACAAGGTGGACTGGGGACAGCAAGGAGTCTTCAGGCCAGGTATTCCTGAGGTATGGTCCTAGGGCTCAGGTCCTCCGAGAGAAGAGAGAGAGAAAGAGAGAGAAAAGAGAGAGAGAGAATTAGAGGGAGCATACATAAGTTCACACAGGGCACCAGTTGAGACAGGAGAAATACTCCAGATATGACAGACTGACCCTAGCCCCCCGACATATAAACTATTGCAGAATAAATACTGGAGGCTGAGACAGGAGGGGTCGGGAGACATTGTGGCCCCGTCCGACGATACCCCCGGACAGGGCCAACAAGGCAGGATATAACCCCACCCACTTTGCCAAAGCACAGCCCCCACACCACTAGAGGGATATCTTCAAACCAACAACCTACTACCCTGAGACAAGGCCGAGTATAGCCCACAAAGATCTCCGACCCAGACCCGAGGGGGGCGCCAACCCGGAAAGGACGATCACGTCAGTGACTCAACCCACTCAAGCCTCCTAGGGACGGCATGGAAGAGTACCAGTAAGCCAGTGACTCAGCCCCTGTAATAGGGTTAGAGGCAGAGAATCCCAGTGGAGAGAGGGGAACCGGCCAGACAGAGACAGCAAGGGTAGTTTGTTGCTCCAGTGCCTTTCCGTTCACCTTCACACCCCTGGGCCAATCATAAGACATACTGAAGAGATGAGTCTTCAATAAAACTTTAAGGTCGAGACCGAGTCTGCGTCTCTCACATGAATAGGCAGACCATTCCATAAAAATGGAGCTCTATTGGAGAAAGCCCTGCCTCCAGCTCTTTGCTTAGAAATTCTAGGGGCAGTAAGGAGGCCTGTGTCTTGTGACCATAGCGTACGTGTAGGTATGTACAGCAGGACCAAATCGGAAAGATAGGTAGGAGTAAGCCCATGTAATGCTTTGTAGGTTAGCAGTAAAACCCTGAAATCATCCCTAGCCTTAACAGGAAGCCAGTGTAGAGAGGCTAGCACTGGAATAATATGATCACATTTTTTGGTTCTAGTCAAGATTCTAGCAGCCGTATTTAGCACTAACTGGAGTTTATTTAGTGCTTTATCCGGGTAGCAGGAAAGTAGAGCATTGCAGTAGTCTAATCTAGAAGTGACAAACGCATGGATACATTTTTCTGCATAATTTTTGGACAGAAAGTTTCAGATTTTTGCAGTGTTACGTAGATGGAAAAAAGCTGTCCTTGAAATATTCTTGATATGTTCGTCAAAAGAGAGATCAGGGTCCAGAGTAACGCCGAGGTCCTTCACAGTTTTTTTTGAGAATACTGTACAACCATCAAGATCAATTGTCAGATCCATCAGAAGATCTCTTTGTTTCTTGGGACCTAGAACAAGCATCTCTGTTTTGTCCGAGTTTAAAAGGAAAACATTTGCCGCCATCCACTTCCTTATGTCTGAAACAAAGGTTTCCAGGGAGGGCAATTTTGGGGCTTCACCATGTTTCATTGAAATGTACTGCTGTGTATCATCCGCATAGCAGTGAAATGTTTCCGAATGATATCGCCAAGAGGTAAAATATATAGTGAAAACAATAGTGGTCCTAAAACGGAACCTTGAGGAACACCGACATTTACAGTTGATTTGTCAGAGGACAAACCATCCACAGAGACAAACTGATATAATTCCCGACAGATATGATCTAAACCAGGCCAGAACTTGTCCATGTAGACCAATTTGGGTTTACAATCTCTCCAAGAGAATGTGGTGATCGATGGTGTCAAAAGCATCACTAAGGTCTAGGAGCACGAGGACTGATGCAGAGCCTTGGTCTGATGCCATTTAAAGGTAATTTACCACCTTCACGACTGCAGTCTTAGTGCTATGATGGGGTCTAAAACCAGACTGAAGCATTTCATATACATTGTCTTCAGGACTGCAGTAAGTTGCAGCGCAACAGTTTATTAATTTTTTTTTGAGAGGAATGGAAGATTCGATTTAGCCTGTCTAGGATCAGCGTGGCGCTAGCGGCACACCCCCCCCCCCCCCACTGAAAAACCAGTGCCGCGAAATTCAAAAAAAATTTTTTTTTAAATATTTAACTTTCACACATTAAAGTCCAATACAGCTAATGAAAGACACAGATCTTGTGAATCCAGTCAACATTTCCGATTTTTAAAATGTTTTACAGGGAAGACACAATATGTAAAGATGTACATCTATTACCTAAAAACACATTAGCATAATCCACCATCTTTTATTTGTCCACCAACACCAGTAGCCATCACCAATTCGGCTAAACTAAGATATTTATAGCCCCTAACCAACAAAAAAACTCATTAGATGACAGTCTGATAACATATTTATGGTATGGGATAGGTTTTGTTAGAAAAAAGTGCATATTTCAGGTATATGGCATAGTTTACAATTGCACCCACCGTCACAAATGGACTAGAATAATTACAATGAGCAACGTGTTTACCTAACTACTAATCATCAAACATTTCGTAAAAATACACAGCATACACGAATCGAAAGACACAGATCCTGTGAATACAGACAATATTTCAGATTTTCTAAGTGTCTTACAGCGAAAACACAATAAATCGTTATATTAGCTTAGCACATAGCAATTAGCAGCCCAGCATTGATTCTAGCCAAAGTGAGCGATAAAAGTCAACATCGCCAAAAGATATTAATTTTTTCACTAACCTTCTCAGAATTCTTCCGATGATACTCCTGTAACATCACATTACAACATGCATATACAGTTTGATCGAAAATGTTTATATTTAGCCACCAAAACCATGGTTAGACAATGTGAAATGTAGACAAGCTGGTAAAGAAAAAGTCCTTGCGCCACTTAGACAGTGATCTACTCTTATACATAAATACTCATAAACGTGACTAAAAAATATAGGGTGGACAGGGATTGATAGACAATTTAATTCTTAATACAATTGCGTTATTACATTTTTTAATTTATCCTTACTTTTCAATACAGTTTGCGCCAAGCGAAGCTACGTCAAAAAACATGGCGTCCTAAGCCACTAAAATGTTTCGACAGAAACACGATTTATCATAATAAAAATGTCCTACCTTGAGCTGTTCTTCCATCAGTATCTTGGGCAAAGGATCCTTTCTTGGGAGAAATCGTCTTTTGGTGGAAAGCTGTCCTCCTGCCATGTGGAAATGTCAACTGCGTTCGGGATGAACTGAAAAGCGTGCCCAACTTTTCACATCGTTGCAAAAATAAATGTCCCAAAATCGCACTAAACGGATATAAATTGCTATAAAACGCTTTAAATTAACTACCTTATGATGTTTTTAACTCCTATAACGAGTGAAAAGATGACCGGAGAAATATAACAGGCTAAACTAACGCTTGGAACAGGTGCGCGCCGGTGTCCTCTAGGCTCATGACGCAGCTCCCAAAGAATGACTAGCTTCAGGGTTTTTTCATTTGTAGGGCCTGTGAACGCGCAATCGACCCCGTTGGAATCGTCATCACGTAAAGGCATCCAGGGGAAGACGTAAGAAGTGTCCGTATAGTCATAGCAACGACAGTGCCCTTTTAACTGACTTCAGAAGAGTGGCCAACATTTCTCAAATCTGACTCCATGTCAGGGAAATTGCTGTAGAATGGGCTCTGTTCCACTTAGAGACAAAATTTCAACTCCTATAGAAACTATAGACTGTTTTCTATCCAATAATAATAATAATATGCATATTGTACGATCAAGGATTTTGTGGGAAGCCGTTTAAAAAATTAGCCAAATTAGCATAAATAGTCTAAACAGCGCCCCCATCCCCAACAGGTTAGGCTGTTTTTAAAATATGTTCTGGGTCAAGGTTTGGCTTTTTCAAGAGACGCTTTATTACTGCCACTTTTAGCGAGTTTGGTACACATCCGGTAGATAGGGAGCCGTTTATCATATTCAAGATAGGAGGGCCAAGCACAGGAAGCAGCTCTTTCAGTAGTTTAGTTGGAATAGGGTCCAGTATGCAGCTTGAAGGTTTAGAGGCCATGATAACTTTCATCAATGTGTCAAGAGATACAGTATTAAAAAACTTGAGTGTCTCCCTTGATCCTAGGTCCTGTCCTGGAGAAATACACAGATTTAAAGAGGAGTCCGTAATTTGCTTTCAAATGATCATGATCTTTTCGTCAAAGAAGTTCGTGAATTTATCACTGCTGAAGTGAAAGCCTTGTGGAATTGCTGCTTTTTAGTTAGCTTTGCGACAGTATCAAATAACTTTTTTTTTGATTGTTCTTATTCTCCTCATTTAAGTTGAAAAAATAGGATGATCGAGCAGCAGTGGGCGCTCTTCGATACTGCACGGTACTGTCTTTCCAAGCTTGTCGGGAGACTTCCAGTTTGGTGTAGCGCCATTTCCGTTCCAATTTTGTGGAAGCTTGCTTCGGGGCTTGGGGATTTTCTGTACACCAGGGTGCTAGTTCCTTATGACAAATGTTTTTGTTTTTAGGGGTGCGACTACATCTAAGGTATTACGCAAGGTTAAATTTAGTTACTCAGTTAGATGGTTAACCGATTTTTGTACTCTGACATCCTTGGGTAGGTGGAGGGAGTCTGGAAGGGCATCTAGGATTCTTTGGGTTGTCCGAGAATTTATAGCACAGCTTTTGATGACCCTTGGTTGGGATCTGAGCAGACTATTTGTTGCGATTGCAAACGTAATAAAATGGTCCGATAGTCCAGGATTATGGGGGAAAACATTAAGATCCACAATATATATTCCACGGAACAAAACTAGGTCCAGAGTATGACTGTGGCAGTGAGTAGGTCCAGACTAGACATGTTGGACAAAACCCACTGAGTTGATGATGGATCCAAAAGACCTTTGGAGTGGGTCTGTGGACTTTTCCATGTGAATATTAAAGTCACCAAAAATGTGAATATTATCTACCATGACTACAAGGTCCAATGGGAATTCAGCAAACTCAGTGAGGAACGCTGTATATGGCCCAGGAGGCCTGTAAACAGTAGCTATAAAAAGTGATTGAGTAGGCTGCATTGATTTCATGACTAAAAGCTCAAAAGACGAAAATGCAGCCTTTTTTTGGTAAATTGAAATTTGATATTGTAAATGTTAGCAACACCTCTGCCTTTGCGGGATGCACAAGGGATATGGTCATTAGTGTAACCAGGAGGAGAGGCCTCATTTAACACAGTAAATGAATCAGGTTTAAGCCATGTTCAGTCAGGCCAACCACATCAAGATTATGATCAGTGATTAGTTAATTGACAATAACTGCCTTGGAAGTGAGGGATCTAACATTAAGTAGCCTTATTTTGAGATGTGAGGTATCACGATCTCTTTCAATAATGGCAGGAATGGAGGAGGTCTGTATTCTAGTGAGATTGCTAAGGCGAACACCGCCATGTTTAGTTTTGCCCAACCTAGGTCGAGGCACAGACACGGTCTCAATGGGGATAGCTGAGCTGACTACACTGACTGTGCTAGTGGCAGACTCCACTAAGCTGGCAGGCTGGCTAACAGTCTGCTGCCTGACCTGCACCCTATTTCATTGTGGAGCTAGAGGAGTTAGAGCCCTGTCTATGTTGGTAGATAAGATGAGAGAACCCCTCCAGCTAGGATGGAGTCCGTTACTCCTCAGCAGGCCAGGCTTGGTCCTGTTTGTGGGTGAGTCCCAGAAAGAGGGCCAATTATCTCCAAATTCTATCTTTTGGGAGGGGCAGAAAACCGTTTTCAACCAGCGATTGAGTTGTGAGACTCTCCTCTAGAGCTCATCACTCCCCCTAACTGGGAGGGGCCAGAGACAATTACTCGATGCCAACACATATTTCTAGCTGATTTACACGCTGAAGCTATGTTGCTATTGGTGACGTCTGACTGTTTCATCCTAACATCGTTGGTGCCGACGTGGATAACAATATCCCTATACTCTCCCCTACTTCCATACATACAACACACTAATCACACATTTATGAAATGCTATGACAACACAGTACTTTCCTCCCCGTATGCACATAGACAGGAATGCACACACACATAACACACTCACACACTTGTTTCTCCTCCTCCCCTCCCCTCTGCCCTGACCTTTTTTCCTCGTTAGACAGAAGTAGTAAAGGGAATTAGTTAAGAGGTGTATCAAGCTGTCAACAGCCTTCCTAAAGAGTCCCTGAAGACCACTGGAACAGCCTTCTTCTACTCAGCGCTATTTCTGGATGCCCCAAACACTTCCTGTGTTGGGTTAGGTCAGGCACGCCTCCTCGCTCTGTTTTGATTCGTTTGATCTGGCCTGTAGAAAGGGGAGGGAGGAAGAGTGCTCAAGGGTTGGAGTGGAGTGATCTGTGAAAACCAAGGCACAACTATAAGGGTTCTCTCCTGTAAAGGCCCAGAGATTTTCCTGCTTAGGCTAGGTCATGTGTGGTGAGGAAAAACCTCTGACCATACAGGCCCTCACAGTGACTTAGGTTTTTTCAGAGACGGGATTGTGTCGCGGCACAGATCTGGGGAAGGGTATAAAAAAAATGTCTGCAGCATTGAAGGTCCCCAAGAACACAGTGGCCTCCATCATTCTTAAATGGAAGAAGTTTGGAACCACCAAGACTCTTCCTAGAGCTGGCCGCCCGGCCAAACTGAGCAATCAGAGGAGAAGGGTCTTGGTCAGGGAGGTGACCAAGAACCCGATGGTCACTCTGACAGAGCTCTAGAGTTCCTCTGTGGAGAAAGGAGAACCTTCCAGAAGGACAACCATCGCTGCAGCACTCCACAATCAGGCCTTTATTGGAGAGTGACCAGACAGAAGCCACTCCTCAGTAAAAGGCACATGACAGACGACTTGGAGTTCGCCAAAAGGCACCTAAAGTCTCTCAGACCATCAGACCTAAAGTCTCTCAGACCTCTTTGGCCTGAATGCCAAGCATCAAGTCTGGAGGAAACCTGGCACCATCACTACGTTGAAGCATGGTGGTGGCATCATCATGCTGTTTGGATGTTTTTCAGCGGCAGGGATTGGGAGACTTGTCAGGATCGAGGCATTGATGAACGGAGCAAAGTACAGAGAGATCCTTGATGAAAACCTGCTCCAGAGCGCTCAGGACCTCAGACTGGGGCAAAGGTTCACCTTCCAACAAGACAACAACCCTAAGCACACAACCAAGACAACGCAGGAGTGGCTTCGGGACAAGTGTCTGAATATCCGTGAGGGGCCCAGCCAGAGCCCGGACTTGAACCCGATCGAACATCTCTGGAGAGACCTGAAAATATCTCTGCAGCGACGCTCCCCATTCAACCCGATAGAGGATCTGCAGAGAAGAATGGGAGAAACTCCCCAAATACAGGTGTGCCTAGCTTGTAGCGTCATACCCAAGAAGACTCGAGGCTGTTATCGCTGCCAAAGGTGCTTCAAAAAAGTGCTGAGTAAATGGTCTGAATACTTATGTAAATGTGATATTTAGTTTTTTATTTTGAATAAATTAGCAAACATTTCTAAAAACCTGTTTTTGCTTAGTCCCAACAAAAAAACATTTAATCAATTTTTGAATAAGGCTGTAATGTAACAAAATGTGGAAAAAGTGAAGGGGTCTGAATAATTTATGAAAGCACTGCATCATATAATTTGACCATCAACCATAAATAGCACACCATAAACAATTCTTTGTGCTAAAAATAGAACAGCTGTAGGCACAGACTATGTGATGATAATAAGACATGTAGTAAGTGCTTTGTAATGTCTTTCTGGATTGATCAAACCACAATGGCATCATTGTCATCCCTAATTAAATTGTGGTCCGCTGCATCGTGGCCAGGCAGGGAATAGCGAGTGGTGATTTCTCTCTGAAGGCGGATAATGAGTTTCTATTGATTGGGAATCCTCTTGTTCCTCCACACTGACTGACCTTTCAGGACAGATGGGATGTCTCTCTGTATAGCACTGCCTCAGAGTAATGGCTGGCTTGCCAGTCTTCCATCTACTGTACTTGTTCGGTCATCAAACGTTTTTGTGATTGTTGTTTTACGACATTTAGTTACGGTTTTAGTTTTTTTAGTGTCTGTTGTCCTCAAGATGACCGGTTGTGTGGAGTCTTAAGTGGTGAAATATGAGGGTAGGCTAAACCAACGTGAGAAACAGACACGTAGGCAGACAGGCGCACGAAATCAAAGCACATACATAGTTTACAGCGGGTATGAAAGGTGCAGCCAAATGCTTATGTGCTAGCTCCCTCAACAACGCAGTACATTCATCAATACAATATGATAATAACAGAGGCAAAAAAAAAATAGCAAGTACTATAATGGTCATTCCACGTCAAAAAGCACAAGAAAGAGAATCTAGATATCCACCATCTCAAGATTGTATTAAAATCGTAGAACACTGATACTGTGTTCTCGTTGTTAGGGAGGGATTGGCGTGGGGTGTGGAGGGCTTGTGGGTGACTTTTGAACCAAAACAACTATTACTCATGTCTTTCTCATTGGTAGGAAGAAGTTTGGTACAAATTGGAGGTTGGGTGCTATATTAATTGACTATTATCTGAATCATATCACTTAAAATTGCCAATTTGGGTGCAATCAATTTGTTTAATTTATCCGAGATCAAATTATATTTCAACAAAATAACGTTTCAAGAATGCTAATCTTATCTGTTTCTAACTACAGAAATGATTTCAGAACAATCTGAGATGGTGGGTGTCATGGCTTGTTGAAGTGACATGGAACAATTCAGAAGCAATGCCGTTGTTTTGCAATCACTTTGGCACTAATTTCAGAACCTTGTGGTCATTTTTCAAAACTCTGGACACAAAACTCAAAACGGTCGTCACTTGCAACACAGGCTGTCCAACGTTCAAAACATTGCATTGTGCATTCGTATCTTTAAAGAAACGTTGCACTTGCAGAATCATTGGTTCAAATAACTCATTTATCATGAAAAACCATAGGAACATTCATTTAAAATCACCCACACACAAGATACCGATAGTTTCACTGTGTAGATGCTCATACAATCATTAAATATTGTAGTACAAAATATGTGACACGTTTCATTATGCTACTACATGTAAATACATCACTGTAAAAGGACTAGTAGTGTAATGCTCGTCTAATGCCTCCTCCTCGGACAAGGAGGAGGAGTAAGGGTCGGACCAAAATGCAGCGTAGGTTGAATCCATAATGATTTATTATAACAAGACGAAACACGATGAACACTTGAATAAACTCAAAACAACAAAACGACGTAGACAGACCTGAACATGTGAACTTACATAAACACGAAGAACGCACGAACAGGAACAGACTACATACACGAACGAAAACGAAACAGTCCCGTGTGGTGCGACATACACAGACACGGAAGACAATCACCCACAAACAAACAGTGTGAACAGCCTACCTTTACATGGTTCTCAATCAGAGGAAACGTCAAACACCTGTCCCTGATTGAGAACCATATAAGGCTAATACCAATTAACCTAAACATAGAAACACATAACATAGAATGCCCACCCCAACTCACGCCCTGACCAACTAAACACATACAAAAACAACAGAAAACAGGTCAGGAACGTGACAAGTAGAGAGAATACTACAGACACAGTGGAATCATTGAACAAAATCTGAAATGTATTGATGAAATACAATAAAATCACAACATAGGTTTCTTTGAATCAAAGCAAAAACAATTAGCTACAAAAAAAAAAAAAAACTGCAGTAAAACGTCAACTGTTCCTCACCTGGCTTACTGTAAAACGCTAAACAAAGGATGGAATACTGTACTTCTATATTTCCCTCAACCCTGTCTTGTGGATTTGGCCACAGGTTCTCATCCACATCACAATGGATCTTTTCATTAGCCAAACATCTTGGGAAGAATCTTCGGGCGAATCCAGGCCTGACACTGGTCTCCCGTGATGTCATTGCATGCTTCATCCATGGCCTGGAGAAGGGTGGCTTGTTCGTGAGGGCGCCTATCATATACCTTCCACCTCCATGTGGAGACAAATTCCTCAATCGTGTTAAGGAAAGGAGAGTATGCGGGTAAATACAAGGTAGTAAATTGTGGTTGGGCCTGAAACCATGCTTACCCCATTTGAGCATGGTGGAACCTGACATTATCCCACACAATGACATAGGTCATGCCATCAGCTCTACAGACCTGATTTAGCTCATCAAGGAAGGTTACATTGGAACAGCGAATCATGTGGCTGCCTGCAACTCAATATGTAGAGTATTAGATGTTGTTCGACCAAACATTAGAACAGGCAAGATGAGTAATCTAAGCAACTTTGACCGTGGTATGATTGTTGATGCCACACATGGTGATTCCAGCATCTCAGAAACAGCTGCCCTCCTGGGATTTTGACGCACTACAGTCTCTAGAGTTTTACAGAGAATGGTGCGATAAACAAAACCCATTCAGTGAGCGGCAGTTCTGTGGGCAAAACCACCTTGTTAATGAGAGAGGTCAGAGGAGAATGTCCAGACTCACTCAAGCTAACAGAAAGGCCACAAATGCTCAAATAACAGCTGTTTAAAACAGTGGTGTACAGAATGGCATTTCTTAACGTACAACACCGTGTATAATTCAGGCTGTTGTGGAGGCAAAAGAGGTTCCTACCCAGCACTATATAGGTGTACCTAATAAAGTGGCTGGTGTACAGTAATGTCAAATCTGAAAACATGGTCTGGAAAAGTGGTACATGGGACCATAGAAACAGTGTCTGATAAAGAATAATGATAAAATATTACATCCATAGATAATGTAGTCCAATTGGTTCATGTTCCACGGTAATTGGTGTCAATGAATCTCGTTATCCTGAAACTTTCATGATCTAAACATGGAATATTGTTTGTCAGTTTCCATAAAACTATGCATTAAGAGTAACACAACAGTTACTCATCATTTTGAGCAGTTGTATTAATTGATAGTTAGATCATTGTAATGAAATGAATAGACAGTCATCTCAGATGTAATGTGTGAATTGCATTTTGAAATGGTAATACTTTGATGTTAAGTTGTGTCATTTTGAACAGGTGATTTCAGTTCAATTAACAAATGGTCTTATCTTTATGTGTATTGTATCCAAGCAATTGGAAAAAATGTTAGCGTTTTTAAAAATTTACATTTTGATCATTGGTTGTGAGTTTTGAGTCTAGAGTTTTGAAAAATGACATCAAGGTTCCGAAATTAGTGCCAAAGTGATTGTAAAAAACTGTAAAAGAGATAATATGCATAGTAATAATAATAAATAAAAATAAAGTGGGTAGTGCCTTGGTCATGCGGT
Source organism: Salvelinus fontinalis (assembly GCF_029448725.1). NCBI lineage: Eukaryota > Metazoa > Chordata > Actinopteri > Salmoniformes > Salmonidae > Salvelinus > Salvelinus fontinalis. The sequence goes on from NC_074690.1 coordinate 43,064,002, forward strand.
GGAATACATAGTATATCATAGAACTGCAGCTGTGTGTGTGTATATGTGTGGTGTGTGTGTGTGTGTGTGTGTGTGTGTGTGTGTGTGTGTGTGTGTGTGTGTGTGTGTGTGTGTGTGTGTGTGTGTGTGTGTGTGTGTGTGTGTGTGTGTGTGTGTGTGTGTGTGTGTGTGTGTGTGTGTGTGTGTGTGTGTGTTCCAGCGCATTTTCTCATTCACATGTCAGTGTGTGTCAGTGTGTGTGGGTAGTGAGTGCAGTCATTTCTACAGTGCAGAGAATCTCTGAGGTGCAGATCTGCAGGGAGACAGCCAGGGTGTTCAGTGGTCTGACGGCCTGGTGGCAGAAGATGTCTCGGAGCCTGTTAGTCCGCTTGCCAGATGCTTACAGAGGGAACAGTCTATGGCTCTGCTGACTCGAGTCCTTGACAATCCTCCGGGCCTTCCTCAGACACACACACAGGCAGGCAGGCATACACACAAAGGTCTATAGTAATGAGAGCCTCTCCCCAGTGAAAGTTTGTGTGACCACTGAGCTCAGAACAGGTGCATCGACCAAAATGTAATAGAATTCCAAAATGGCCTCTCTCTCCCCAGTGATCATGGTGATGGTGAATGTGGCTCCATGGACAGTGGGTGATTGATGACTGAGGCCCCCAATTGACTACGGTGGCTTTGTGTGGCCAAAGTGCACACACACGAGCACACATGCACACACTGGTCTGGAGTAATACCTTGTGCAAATGACCCGTTCTTATATTTACACGTCTGTGTTCATGTCCCTGCTATTCTGAATGGGCTTGATGGTTATATCATCAAACTCATGAAAACACGTTCATATAAGATATACAAACATTATATTCATGTTTGTGGATGAATTTGCTTCTGCCAGATGCCTTTCATTCGGTTTTCTTTGAAAAAGACGACAAAATGAAAAACTACAAACCTACTTGCCTCATCACTTGCATAGTGTATGAGGTCACCGATGGAAATCGGTCCCTTTGACTATGACCCTTGAATAATGTGTACTGAAGAGAAACAAAAGCACAACGCCCTACTCAGCGATAATGTACTCGGCGAGGAGGAGTGCTGGCTAGCCAGCTCTGAGGGGGAGAACAGCCAGCCAGATCGAGAGCCCTGATACAGTCAGAGGCAGCGGTAGTGGAGACTATCTGCAATTCTAATTCGTCTGTGTCTGTGAGGTGTTTTTATCAAAGAAAAGAGAGAGGGAAGGAAGAGAGGAGGGAGGAGATGAGAGGAGGAGGAGGAGTCACGGTTCTGTGCTTCTCTCATTCCCATCCTCTAGAAAAGGTGTCTCTGTGTTGGCGTCGGCGTGTGTCGGATGAGTGCATTATGAAAACGCATAAAGAAGCTGGTGCTCAAGTGCATTGTTTATAAGGAATATAGCCTGACATAAGTGTTACCACAGTGTTTTCATGTATAGGTCTCATGACAGGGTTCCAGTAAAGTTCTACTGAGAAAAGTGAAATATTCTAGAGAAATTCTAGGCTATACGGTTGTTAGAATATTTGGACGAAAGACTTCTTTTATCCTCAAAACTTCTGTCTTTGGCATGTATCACATTATTTCCAACACATTACAAAGGGTTTAGGCTGGTTTTTAGTAATGATGTGCGTTCCTTTCCGGTTCACTTGGTGCATGCCAGAGTATTAAGCATTCAAATTTGACCATGAATAATCGTGAGCTATTTGTTGCTGGATGTCGCCCCAATTTGCTGGCTACCCCTCCCCCATATTCACACACACAATATGTCCTGTGCCTCGGCATAGCTTTATTATTAATGCATCGTTAGGTATAATTACTGCAGAGCGAAGGCGACAGCAATAAAACACAGCACAGCCTGCCTACAGACCTGTGTGTGAGTTTGTTTAGGTTAATAACATCATGTCTTCAGCTGGGTAAATGAGTTTTAACGTGTGTGTGTGTGTGTGTGTGTGTGTGTGTGTGTGTGTGTGTGTGTGTGTGTGTGTGTGTGTGTGTGTGTGTGTGTGTGTGTGTGTGTGTGTGTGTGTGTGTGTGTGTGTGTGTGTGTGTGTGTGTGTGTGTGTGTGTGTGTAAAGAGAGAGGGAAATAACCTCCCATTGAGAGAGAGAAGGGTGAAAGGGGGAGATAGAAGGGTAAGGGAGAAAATGCTGGAACAGTCAACAGCCACTACAGCCTGTACAGAGTGGTCTATATTTGGTGATCAGTAGGACCGTGGTTCGCCTGGTAACCCAGACTTCTTGCTCTGGCCAAATGCATTGCCATGCCCACGGACGTTAGTTTCTTCTCCACAATGAGTCGTTCTGAGTACCTCCCTGACCCTTCACCGAATGCCAACACATTCTGGGCAGTCTGATTGGCCCAGGAACCGATGGGATGCCAGAACACACTTTGGCTTTGATACTCTGATTGGTTCAAGACGGTCCAATCACTGATTACTTTGTTTTGTACAACACCCCTCCTACCCCTCATCGCCACAAACAACTTCAACTTCAATCTTAAACTAAAGTAAGTTGCGAACGACAGGGCAGTATAAGAACTTAGCATGAGTCGTCAGGCTAGATCGTGGTTCCCACTGCTGTATGATTTGAAGGGAACGATTCTGTTGACCCAGGACATGAAAGGAGAGGGAAATATATCAGTGTGTGTTGACTCAGGGGGTCTGGTGGAAAGTGACTTTCCACCCTTAATGACCAACAGTCTCAGGAAGCTAGGAAACCTACAGAGTCCACACGAGCAGGCCAGAGTCTTCATACCTGAAAAGAACGGTGTCATTCTCTCTCACCTGATGAGCTAATGCTTCCAGTGTATTCATGGTTGAAGAGCGTTGCTTACATTTTTTACGAGGACTCGAAGTCTCGTTTAGCTGTTCTGTGTTAAATCCCTGGTTTAACAGAGCCTCTCTCTCTCTCTCTCATTTTTTCTCTCTAATCTATCATTCCTTCCCCCTCTCCCTCTCGTTTAGGCTTCGAGTGGTAGAGGAGACGCTTGAAAGTGTTTGAATTATTGATAGCTGCCTGGTTTAACAGAGCCTCTCTCGCGCTCTTTTTGTGTCTCTAGTCTAACGTTCCTTCCTTCCCCCTCTCCCTCTCGTTTACGCTGTGAGTGGTAGAGGAGACAAAGCTTGAAAGTGTTTGAATTATTGATCAATGCCTGGTTTCCTGGTTTATCATTTGGGCCAAAGCCGAGGGAGCGAGAGAGAGTGAGAGAGAGAGTGAGAGAGAGAGTGAGAGAGTGAGAGAGTGAGAGAGTGAGAGAGTGAGAGAGTGAGAGAGTGAGAGAGTGAGAGAGAGAGAGAGAGAGAGAGACAGAGTCATAATTGGTCCAAGGTTAAAGGTCAGGGAGAGGGTAATAACCAACCAACCTCTCTCTATCCCACCCCCCACTCTCTCTCCCTGACGCTCCTGGTCTAACCAGGCATTACCTCGGCAACCCTAAGATATACAGACAGAAGCTTTAGTGCAGGGAGAAAACAATAACCTGACATCAGGGAAAGGGTGGAGGGGAACAGAGTGGATGGTGTAGGGGTTAGAATGGAGGGGTAGGGGGTAGCGCATAGTATGACTGGCACAATTATCTTATAATCTTGTAACTGACAATTATGGACAATAACCATCAACCAGAAATGTTTTGCGTCATAATTGTCTTCATACGTTAATTTAGGAAAAGGGGATTGAACTTCAAGTATATTGTATGTTACGCGGAGTGGAACAGGGGAACCCAAGAGCAGACTCAGACTAGGAGACTGAGATGAAGTAACCAAGGTATTTATTGAAACACAGGGAAGATGGAGTGCAGGCCAGGGGAAGCTCGGGTGGGTTGCAGGAAACCAGGTGCGGAGGCTGAGGCAAGAGGGGTTGGGACAGGGTAAGCAGGTCCGGCGGGGCTCTCCGCTACAGTTCTGCCCGCTCTGACTCTGGTCCCTGTCTCCAGTCCCACGTCTGCTCATCCTCCTACTCTGCCCTGGATTCTGCCACGGAAAACCGTGTCAGATAAGGAAAACAGGCACAACAGGATAATAGGATCTAAATATTACCAAATGGCTAGAAACGTAGACTGTCTTTGCAGAGATTACGATCTGGCAGTGTGGAAGTGGCAGGACTGAGTATTTGTAGAGGTCTTGATTATGGAACAGGTTGCAGCTGGTGGGGTTCTGCTCAGACTCCAGCACACCTGTCTCCTCCCACACAATCACACACACAGAGGGGGAGAGGGAGAGAGCACTGGGGGAGTGGCGGAAGGTCAAGGAGACACAGGATGAGCAGAAGAGGGCGTGGCAGGAGCAGATGTAACAGTATACTGAACAAAAATAGAAACGGAATATGCAACAATTTCAACAGTTTTATTGAGTTAGAGTTCATAATAGGAAATCAGTCAATTGAAATACATTCATTAGGCCCTAATCTATGGATTTCACATGACTGGAAAGGGGTGCAGCCATGGGTGGGCCTACCTACTGGGAAGCCAGGCCAAGCCAATCAGAATGAGTTTTTTTTTGCACGCTCCCTCAAAACTTGAGACATCTGTGGCATTGTTTTGTGTTACAAAACTGCACATTTTCAGGTGGCCTTTTATTGACCCAGCACAAGGTGCACCTGTGTAATGATCATGTTGTTTAATCATCTTCATGATATGCCACACCTATCAGGTGGATGGATTATCTTGGCAAATTACAAATCACTAACAGGGATATAAACAAATGTGTGCTCAAAATTTGAGAGAAATACGCTTTTTGTGCGCATGGAACATTTCTGGGATCTTTTATTTCATCTAACGAAACATGGGACCAGCACTTTACATGTTACATTTATATTTCTGATCAGTATATATATATTATGTCAATTAGCCCATCAGAAACTTCTAAAGCCATGGCATCATTTTCTGGAATTTTCCAAGCTGTTAAATGGCACAGTCAATTTAGTGTATGTAAACTTCTGACCCACTGGAATTGTGATACAGTGAAATAAGTGTTCGTAAAAAAAAATCGAAAAATGACTTGTGTCATGCACAAAGTAGATGTCCTAACCGACTTGCCAAAACTATAGTTTGTTAACAAGAAATTTGTGGAGTGGTTGAAAAACGAGTTTTAATGACTCCAACCTAATTGTATGTAAACTTCCGACTTCAACAGTATGTCTTTAGATTTGAATTGATCAACCACAGCACTTTTCATGGTGCTGAATCTCTGCTACAGCTTATCTCTTTGAGTAGCTGAGAATCAGATAAGTTCGCTTTGACAAAATCACCACAATAAGCCAAGTAAAAAGCCACAACCTTCCCACATTCCCCCTGATAGCCAGGTGCAAGGGGTGAGAAAAAGACCAAGCTGCATATTTCAGTCAAAGTTAGGCTAAAACAAATGTCATTGTCACTATGTTTTACCAGTCGGCCAACAGTGCTTCATTGGCCTGTTAAAACGATATAGGTTACTGCCGTGTTCACGTGCTATTTTAGTTATCGGGCGTTCCTTGTTCCCAGTTCAAAATGTCAATTGAATGACCCTCCAAGTCAGATTTACAAGTGGGAAACTCTGAGGAAAAGTTGTTACCCGAGTTGCCGAGTTGTGACGTTTCACCACGGACCTTTTACCTTTTCAACCAAAAGATCCCAAACAAATCAATGTTTGATGATTTCAACATTCTCAATATGGATAATGTGGCTAGTCTGACCATGTTGTCAATGTTAAGCAATGGTATTATATGCTTCCGGTTTGAACGGGAATACTGGGAAGCACAGTAATTTCTTGTAATTTTCTTGGTAAAGAAAAATGGTAGGTTCCCTGGGAAAATATTAAACCCTAGTATGGAGAGGAAACGAGCTGAGTACTGAGTCAATTATGGAGAAGAGAATGGGCGTATATAAAACTGCTGACAGCTTTTGGGGAGGGCTTACTTCCTGCTTACGTGTTCCTTCCTGCTAAATCCCTCTGAAGTTGCTGAATTACCATGTCGCTAATTAGGGTTAAACCCAAAGTGTTTGAGAAGGAGAGGAAGGGTTTATTTAAGCTGCTCTTGTGTTGTCACTTTGCCTATCATCCTTCCTTCGTTCTTTTTTCACTTAAAGGGATTGCAAACCTCTATCTCTCATTCTCCCTGGCCTGGTTTGGTTCTGTCGTCTTCTCTGATGAATCAAAGCGAACTGTGTGTGTGTGTGTGTGTGTGTGTGTGTGTGTGTGTGTGTGTGTGTGTGTGTGTGTGTGTGTGTGTGTGTGTGTGTGTGTGTTCCAGCGCATTTTCTCATTCACATGTCAGAGTATTTTCTCATTCACATGTCAGAGAAGCTGATTAAATTGTGAGTGTGATTCCAATAGAACCAGGGAAATAAGCCTGCAAGTACCAGAGAAGATGTATCTTAATCCTCTACTCTTGTTAGCCTTGACATCTCTTTGAAAACCTAGTCTATTCTTCCCAGTTTAGCCAAGTAGTTGAGTTAGAATCTGAAACGGTCTCCAATAACACAACTGTAACTGTCTCGGTAGATACACGTAATAATGATGATGACCGTGATACTCAGATTTGGGAAAGGAGAGAGAAAGGAGAGAGAGGAAGAGACAAGAAAAAGATGCCAATATCCAGAATGGGCGGTCAGAGGAAGGAAGTAGCTTGTCTCTGACTATGTGGGTCGTCTTTGACCTTCATTTTGGCTTGTGATGTTGGGCTGTATCTGTGTCGTGTTGCTGGGTATCTGTGTGTGTAATGTTCTGAGGTCGGCTAGGTTGGGATTGTGATGGGTCTGTGGCTGGGCACCAGTGTATCTGCCATGGGATGGGAGGTTCCAGTCAGTCCGCTGCTATCAGTGGGAAAAACAGAGGCATGGCTAAGTCACTGGGCATACTGGGGGAGAGAGGGAGGGAAAGGGTGAAACTGAGGGTTAATGAGAGAGGAGAGAGAGATATGGAGACCTGTGTGAAAAGCCACCTCCTGGTTTATTTTTGTTGACCTGCGGAATAGGTACACGGGAAAGGAGCCAATTGGAAGCTGGGGATGATTAGGTGGCCATGATGGTAAAGGGCCAGAGTGGGAATTTAGCCAGGACACTGGGGGTTAACACCCCAACTCTTACGAGTAGGCAAGTTGAGAACAAGTTCTCATTTACAACTGCGACCTCTAGCCAAGATAAAGCAAAGCAGTTCGACAAAAGCAACAGTTACACATAAACAAACGTACAGGCAATAACACAATAGAAAAAATCTATGTGCAGTGTATGTAAATGTAGAAGAGTAGGGAGGTCAGGCAATAAATTGGCCATGGAGGAGAAATAATTACAATTTAGCATTAACACTCAAACCAAATCAAAGTTTATTTGTCACGTGTGCTGAATACACCTTACAGTGAATTGCTTACATACAGGCTCAAACCAATAGTGCAAAAAAGGTATTAGGTGAACAATAGATAGGTAAAGAAATAAAACAACAGTAAAAAGACAGGCTATATACAGCAGCGAGGCTATAAAAGTAGCGAGGCTACATACAGACACCGGTTAGTCAGGCTAATTGAGGTAGTATGTACATGTAGATATGGTTAAAGTGACATTTTATACTATGATGAACAGAGAGTAGCAGTAGCGTAAAAGAAGGGTTGGCGGGTGGTGGGTGGCGGGTGGCGGGACACAGTGCAGGTAGCCCGGTTAGGCCAATGTGCGGGAGCATTGGTTGGTCGGCCTAATTGAGGTAGTTTGTACATGAATGTATAGTTAAAGTGACTATGCATATATGATAAACAGAGAGTTTGATTACCATTTCATTACCTGTTCAAGGTCTTATGGCTTGGGGGTAAAAACTGTTGAGAAGCCATTTTGTCCTAGACTTGGCACTCCGGTACCGCTTGCCAAGCGGTAGTAGAGAGAACAGTCTATGACTGGGTTGGCTGGGGTCTTTGACAATTTTTAGGGCCTTCCTCTGACCCCGCCTGGTATAGAGGTCCTGGATGGCAGGCAGATTAGCCCCAGTGATGTACTGGGCCGTACACACTATACTCTGTAGTGCCTTGCGGTCAGAGGCCGAGCAGTTGCCGTACCAGGCAGTGATGCAACCAGTCAGGATGCTCTCGATGTTGCAGCTGTAGAACCTTTTGAAGATCTCAGGACCCATGCCAAATCTTTTTAGTTTCCTGAGGGGGAATAGGCTTTGTCGTGCCATCTTCACGACTGTCTTCGTGTGTTTGGACCATTCTAGTTTGTTGTTGATGTGGACACCAAGGAACTTGAAGCTCTCAACCTTCTCCACTACAGCACCGTCAATGAGAATGGGGGCGTGCTCGGTCCTCCTTTTCCTTTAGTCCACAATAGTCTCCTTAGTCTTGGTTACGTTGAGGGATAGGTTGTTATTCTGGCACCACCCGGCCACTGGAGTGATAGATGTGCAGATGATGATGTGCAAGTGGAGTGGGATTCGAAATGGTCGGTGATCTGTTTGTTAACTTGACTTTCGAAGATTTTAGAAGGATATAGGTCTATAACCGTTTGGGTCTAGAGTGTCTCCCCCTTTGAAGAGGGGGATGACCGCGGCAGCTATCCAATCTTTGGGGATCTCACACGATACGAAAGAGAGGTTGAATAGGCAACAATTTAGGCGGATAATTTTAGAAAGAGAGGGTCCAGATTGTCTAGCCCAGCTGATTTCTTGGGATTTAGTTTTTGCAGCTCTTTCAGAACATCAGCTGTCTGGATTTGGGTGAAGGATAATCCGGGGGGGGGGGGGGGGGCTTGGGCAAGTTGCTGAAGGGGGTGCTGAGATGCTGGCCGGGGTAGGGATAGCCAGGTGGAGAGTTTAGCCAGCTGTAGAAAAATGCTTATTGAAATTACCGATTATCATAGATTTATCGGTGGTGACAATGTTTCCTGTCCTCAGGACCCATTACGTACACAGGCAATGAGGCAATTATCACTGAGATCCTGGTTGAAGACAGCAGAGGTGTATTTAGAGGCCAAGTTCATCAGGATGATATCTAAGAGGATGACCATGGTTACGGATTTAGGGTTGTACCTGGTAGGTTTCTTGACAATTTGTGTGAGATTTAGGGCATCTAGCTTAGATTGTAGGATGGCCGGGGTGTTAACCTGTCTAGGATCAGCGTGGCGCTAGCGGCACCCCCCCCCCCCCCCACTGAAAAACCAGTGCCGCGAAATTCAAAAAAAATATTTTTTTAAAATATTTAACTTTCACACATTAAAGTCCAATACAGCTAATGAAAGACACAGATCTTATGAATCCAGTCAACATTTCCGATTTTTAAAATGTTTTACAGGGAAGACACAATATGTAAAGATGTACATCTATTACCTAAAAACACATTAGCATATTCCACCATCTTTTATTTGTCCACCAACACCAGTAGCCATCACCAATTCGGCTAAACTAAGATATTTATAGCCCCTAACCAACAAAAAAACTCATTAGATGACAGTCTGATAACATATTTATGGTATGGGATAGGTTTTGTTAGAAAAAAGTGCATATTTCAGGTATATGGCATAGTTTACAATTGCACCCACCATCACAAATGGACTAGAATAATTACAATGAGCAACGTGTTTACCTAACTACTAATCATCAAACATTTCGTAAAAATACACAGCATACACGAATCGAAAGACACAGATCCTGTGAATACAGACAATATTTCAGATTTTCTAAGTGTCTTACAGCGAAAACACAATAAATCGTTATATTAGCTTAGCACATAGCAATTAGCAGCCCAGCATTGATTCTAGCCAAAGTGAGCGATAAAAGTCAACATCGCCAAAAGATATTAATTTTTTCACTAACCTTCTCAGAATTCTTCCGATGACACTCCTGTAACATCACATTACAACATGCATATACAGTTTGATCGAAAATGTTTATATTTAGCCACCAAAATCATGGTTAGACAATGTGAAATGTAGACAAGCTGGTAAAGAAAACGTCCTTGCGCCACTTAGACAGTGATCTACTCTTATACATAAATACTCATAAACGTGACTAAAAAATATAGGGTGGACAGGGATTGATAGACAATTTAATTCTTAATACAATTGCGTTATTACATTTTTTAATTTATCCTTACTTTTCAATACAGTTTGCGCCAAGCGAAGCTACGTCAAAAAACATGGCGTCCTAAGCCACTAAAATGTTTCGACAGAAACACGATTTATCATAATAAAAATGTCCTACCTTGAGCTGTTCTTCCATCAGTATCTTGGGCAAAGGATCCTTTCTTGGGAGCAATCGTCTTTTGGTGGAAAGCTGTCCTCTTGCCATGTGGAAATGTCAACTACGTTCGGGATGAACTGAAAAGCGTTTCCAACTTTTCACATCGTTGCAAAAATAAATGTCCCAAAATCGCACTAAACGGATATAAATTGCTATAAAACGCTTTAAATTAACTACTTTGTGATGTTTGTAACTCCTATAACGAGTGAAAAGATGACCGGAGAAATATAACAGGCTAAACTAATGCTTGGAACAGGAGAGGGTCGGTGTCTTCCACGCGCGTTACGCAGCAAGAAAAGACTTGCTAGCTAAAGGTTTTTTTCATTTGTAGGGCCTGTGAACGAGCAATCGAGCCCGTTGGAATCGTCATCACGTAAAGGCATCCAGGGGAAGACGTAAGAAGTGTCCGTATAGTCATAGCAACGACAGAGCCCTTTTAAATGACTTCAGAAAAGTGGCCAACGTTTCTCAAATCTGACTCCATGTCAGGGAAATTGCTGTAGAATGGGCTCTGTTCCACTTAGAGACAAAATTTCAACTCCTATAGAAACTATAGACTGTTTTCTATCCAATAATAATAATAATATGCATATTGTACGATCAAGGATTTTGTGGGAAGCCGTTTAAAAAATTAGCCACATTAGCATAAATAGTCTAAACAGCGCCCCCATCCCCAACAGGTTAAGCGTGTCCCAGTTTAGGTCGCCTAACAGTACGAACTCTGAAGATAGATGGGGGGCAATCATTCACATATGGTGTCCAGGGCACAGCTGGGGGCTGAAGGGGGTCTGTCAGAGCTGCGGTAGGAATCCAGAGATGTGGTGGAGAAAAAGCAGTCCGATATGCTCTGGGTTGATATCCCGCTGTGCAGACTGGCAGGAATTGACAAGGCTGAGCCTGGCTGATGTCCGAGTTAACGGTGATGACCGCTAGCAGTGGTTAACTGACTAGTAGCTAGTTAGCTGGCTAGCTTCTGATGGGGGTTCCGGTTCTAAAGTGTAAAAAATAGCAGATCCGTACCACATTGGGTGAGGAGAGTATGTTCAGTCCGTAGATGGGGATTGAGATGAAAAAGGATATTACAAATATATGCGAAATATATTAGAAGAAAAATATGTATACATGGGACGGGACAAGACAAATATACTGTCCTACTGTTACGCCATCTTGGAATATGAGTGACCACAGAGAGTGAGGACACCCGTTTGAAGTCCCATCTGAAAGACGGAACCCTATAAAGGGCAATGTCCCCAATCACTGCCCTGGGGCATTGGGATACATTTTCTTAGACCAGAGAAAAGAGTGCCTCCTACTAGTCCTCCAACATTACTTCCAGCAGCATCTGGTCTCCTAACCAGGGACCAACCAGAATAATGTTTCAGAAGCAAGCCAAGAACCTCCCAATTGGAACTCTGGAAAAACTCTGGGAGCCATGGTCAGGTTATGGGGTTCCCAGAGGGAGAGGGGGAGGAGGAAAGAAGATGTGGGGAATCAGTGAGGGAGATGAGGAGAGAAACAGAAGGGTACATAAAGGAGAGGGTGGAGGGAGAAATGCCTAAGTGTAATGTATCTCAACCAAGGGCGTAGGAGCTGGGGGGGACAGGGGGGGACATGTACCCCCCCCAATGTTAGAAGCAGGGAAAATAATAAATAAAACATCTGCAAGACTTTATTTTGAAAAATGAGTCGCCAGATTCATTGAGGGACTTTTATTTTGAAAAAGCCTCTGCTGGAACGAGATTCACTTCTCTGCCCCCACTGACTGTTTCGTTCTCAGTTGTTGCAAGCAGTGTGGCAGTGTGTGAGTGAGAGTAAAACAACTGTGCAGAACCACCATCATTACTCAACAAAGTAATTGTTGTTGGCAACAATTATGACATGTTATGTAGTTTAACAATTGTTGTTGGCATCACTGTCAATCTTCATCACAGGGTCAGCAAGTTAGTAATCTCTCGTGGACAGGTGAAACGGCAAAAGTCTCACGTAGATTTATGTGATTACGAGCAGCAGTAGTTCCTGGTTTTGGGTTTTTGTAATTGATTATTTGGACAAATCAGGATTGGGTGAATGTGATGCTAAAACTGGTGTGGGTGATCAATTGTTTCCACTATTTTCCATAGCCACAAAGTCCAAATTGGCTATATCGTAACGATTCATGAAAACAAACAAAGTGCTTTTTGGTCATCATAAACAACGGTGAAAATAGCGTAAGGGAGGGGTTTGGCCGAGAGTTTCCGTTTGCAAGGAAGGAGACTTCACTTCCTTCCTTTTCAGGAAATGTCAAACTTTGGTGAGATAATTTTACTTCTGGGTAACCGAGATGAGCCACCAGTCAAGAAGAGAGAAACAAAGGACGTAAAGAATTTTTTTTCAAAGGACTGTAATATCCATTTCCAACTTTACCATACTTCCAACTTTGTTTTGCCTTTTCTTTGTATCTGAAAGGTATTGCCAGTATCAAACCCCAATTTTTTATTTCCACCAAACAACCTAGTAATCATTTCGGTAAAGTTCTGCCTACGGCTTAGTATCAAACGTAGCTGAGTTAGCATTGGCACGCACTACGCGCTTACTCTTGATGGTTGCTAGGCAGCGCAAGTTTTACCATCCTCCTGGCAGTTCTAAACTTTACAAGGCATGTCACTTCACATAGCCCACAACTAAGCGTGCACTGCTAATTCAATTGAAGGCATGTATCAAATTGTTGGTAGTGAAACTACCAAAGTCATCCAATCCATGCATAGTGTGGTTAACTAGATGATAATTCGGACAGTGTCATCGTGCTGCTTTGAGACAAGCGTGGGGTCTCTTCTTGATAAATCAATCATTGTAAGGTTATTGTTTTCACTGAATGTCCATTTGGATATTGGTTTGGCTACACTTAGGCAGGGGAAATGTTAGCTAAGTTGAGGTGAGTGCTGCTCATGATCATCTTGTCTAGTTGGTTCATTTATTACAACATTTTGCTAGCATGTTATGTAGTTTAACAAGTGGATCACTTTACTCTTCACTCGCAGTCACTTAGTAGCCTAGGCCTACTCCCAACCAGTCACTTAGTAGCCTAGGCCTACTCCCAACCAGTCACTTAGTAGCCTAGGCCTACTCCCAACCAGTCGCTTAGTAGCCTAGGCCTACTCCCTACCGGTCACTTAGTAGCCTAGGCCTACTCCCAACCAGTCGCTTAGTAGCCTAGGCCTCCTCCCAACCAGTCACTTAGTAGCCTAGGCCTACTCCCAACCAGTCGCTTAGTAGCCTAGGCCTACTCCCTACCGGTCACTTAGTAGCCTAGGCCTACTCCCAACCAATCACTTAGTAGCATAGGCCTACTCCCAACCAGTCACTTAGTAGATTAGGCCTACTCCCAACCAGTCACTTAGTAGATTAGGCCTACTCCCAACCAGTCACTTAGTAGCCTAGGCCTACTCCCAACCAGTCACTTAGTAGACTAGGCCTACTCCCAACCAGTCACTTGGTAGCCTAGGCCTACTCCCAACCAAAAGCCTGTGACTTACTTCCCTGACTTGTCAGATAATCAATCAGTGATTTTGTTTCATGGAATGCCAGTCTGTACAGTATAGGCTACTTGGTTAATGGTTTCTGGCTGGGCAAATCAGTGGAGGGGGTATAGCTCATCTATTAGTTTGCTCATCTATCCCTGATCAGAAACATTTAGCATACAGTAATGTAGCCTAAATCACTAATCAGAAACATTTAGCATACAGTAATGTAGCCTAAATCACTAATCAGAAACATTTAGCATGCAGTAATGTAGCCCAAATCACTAATCAGAAACATTTAGCATACAGTAATGTAGCCTAAATCACTGATCAGAAACATTTAGCATACAGTAATGTAGCCTAAATCACTAATCAGAAACATTTAGCATGCAGTAATGTAGCCCAAATCACTAAACAGAAACATTTAGCATACAGTAATGTAGCCTAAATCACTGATCAGAAACATTTAGCATACAGTAATGTAGCCTAAATCACTGATCAGAAACATTTAGCATACAGTAATGTAGCCTAAATCACTGATCAGAAACATTTAGCATACAGTAATGTAGCCTAAATCACTGATCAGAAACATTTAGCATACAATAATGTAGCCTAAATCACTAATCAGAAACATTTAGCATACAGTAATGTAGCCTAAATCACTGATCAGAAACATTTAGCATGCAGTAATGTAGCCTAAATCACTGATCAGAAACATTTACCATACAGTAATGTAGCCCAAATCACTAATCAGAAACATTTAGCATTCAATAATGTAGCCTAAATCACTGATCAGAAACATTTAGCATACAGTAATGTAGCCTAAATCACTAATCAGAAACATTTAGCATACAGTAATGTAGCCTAAATCACTAATCAGAAACATTTAGCATGCAGTAATGTAGCCTAAATCACTAATCAGAAACATTTAGCATACAGTAATGTAGCCTAAATCAAGTGGAGGCTTATTATTTTTGCCTGATCGTGTATAGGCAACCCCAAAAGTCAGCGGAGGTTGTGAAACATGAACACGAGACACATGTGCTTTTGAAAATAGGATTGCTATTATCTTCTATGGGTATCATGATGAAGATATGACCCTACGGCTGCTCCCGAACAAAGTGGAGTGAGATTTAGGAAAGAGATGAAACTTGGATACAAAAATATCCCTTTCCTATGTCAGCAGTTCCACACGTTCCCTTGATAAGTAATGTGGGAAAAATATTATTTGTATTTTACTCTGTTGTGCGTTGACTGTGATCGGGTAGGTGCGTCTTGTCCGTTTAATGAACAAAATAACGACCTATTGATGTCATTTGTATTGCACAGTCATGGGTAACATAGGCCCAATTAAACTCAAAATGGGCTATTATTTTCTTATAATGTTTCTCGGGACCTGCCTAAACAAATTAATATTGGATGTTTTTTTGATGGTGTATATTCTCAATGGATTTATCGAGATAAATGTCAACCCACATCTGCGCACCCCTACTACCACGTGTCACTGACGTGCCGGCATGCGCAAGGTAGGTATGCAAGGTGTAGACATGTATGCAGTATAATTTACGCCTACTCCCTCAAAGAATATTCAGGGGGTGCTTGGAAGTTCACCACCAACTGTTCTTAGAGTAAAATATACGATTGTGAAGAAACATTAACACTCTCAGCTGCAATTACTGCCTGTAGGAGTAATGGTGGTCGTTTGGTAATAAACATGATATACGGTTCTTTAATGGAATTCATCCATTCTCCCTGAGCTAATAATCTCAGCCAGCGCTGCAAATTACACATAGTCCTAGAGGGAACACCATTAAGGGTGGTGGAGAGATGGAATGACGCTCACTCACACACTGCACACGTGCATTAATAGGCGTATCATTTTAATGCTAGAATGGCTTGTTAAGTAATCTCGTGACAGCCTTAACATAAAAATTGAGACGATTTGGTTCTGGCATAAGTGCAACTCTGACATTGGGGGTGGACACACAAACATTTTGACACGGGTTCAGGGGTAACTTACTTTATACACAGGTTTTCAATGCACATTTCTAGTGGCCTGTTGGTTTGTGGACTCTCTCGATCTCCCTCTCTGCCCGATTGTATGTTCACGGCTGTCACTCTCCCGCCATGAACATAAAAGCGCCAATCAAAGTCTTAACACATGGAACACACCCTCAGGGCCCATAATCACTATAAGGAGGTTAAAGACAGCTAAGCTGAAATAACTCAAATGTGCCAGCTACTTTGCCAGGGGTGGTGTGTGGGCAGTTTCCCAGAACCTTTCTTATACTGCAAAAAAATATCACCCCTTTTACAAACAGGCCCATTTTTACCACATCTTTGGATGCATGTTCAATTGCATAACACGAGAGAGAAGATGAGGCAAGGTTGCTACTAGGAACTGTTCTCCCTTTATTAAAGAATCGTGTCTTTGAGTGTATTTATATGGTGAACGCGTCTCTGGCTTGAACATTGTTGAAGGCTTGCTTGTAAGTAGTTTACTGTTCGGGGCTGTCGGCTGTCAAGAGACAGGAACAAGAGGGTGGGACTAAGCTACGCAGTGTTGAAAGGGCCTTGAAGCTGCAACATTCAGCAGGTTAACACATCAAGTACAACAAGATACAATAGATTGACAAGCTTTTACTGTGTTCCCACCTAGGGCTGTGGCGGTGGTGAAATTTAGTCGGCTGGTGAATGTCCGTTAATTGTTCAGTCTCACGGTAATTGACCGTTAATTAACAAAGACGTTTAGCATCTCCTGGTTTCCACACATGGCCCACAAGCCCCTGATGCAGACCTTTGGAACATCTACATTTTAAAAGTCTAATACATCCATGTAATATAGCCTACACCTTCGCAATAAATCCATTCTTTATTTGAGACAGGTCTCAAGAAACATGATATGAAGAAAGTGTAGTCTATTTCAGAAGAACAGAGTAGCATACTCTGAGTTGTCCTTATGTTAGGTCCTGATCTGGCTATGCCATATGGCTGTGGGCCACACTAGTTCATTTAGCAGACAAGATTTGCTTACAATTACGTGGCATTGTTTTATAGTATGAAGAATACAATTGAACGTAGCTGAATAAAACGATTTGAAGGAGTGCGCACGTGTCCATTCTGTGTTGAGTGGTTAACTTCCTCTGGCTTATCCCGTTAACGGGATCGACTTGACAACAGCCAGTGAAAGTGCAGGGCGCCAAATCCAAACAAGAGAAATCTCATAATTAAAATTCCTCAAACATACAAGTATTTTACACCATTTTAAAGATAAACTTGTTGTACATCCAGCCACAGTGTCCCTCAAGCATTTCCCTGTATTTAGCTCCATCCATCATTACTTCAATTCTGACCAGTTTTCCAGTCTCTGCCGATGAAAAACATTGTGGTGTTCTCGGGGTGATGAGAGGTTTTCGATTTGTGCCAGACATAGCGTTTTCCTTGATGGCCAAAAAGCTACATTTTAGTCTCATCTGACCAGAGTACCTTCTTCCATATGTTTTGGGAGTCTCCCACATGCCTTTTGGCGAACACCAAACGTTTTTGCTTATTTTTTTCTTTAAGCAATGGCTTTTTTCTGGCCACTCTTCCGTAGAGCCCAGCTCTGTGGAGTGTACGCCTTAAAGTGGTCCAATGGACAGATACTCCAATTTCCGCTGTGGAGCTTTGCAGCTCCTTCAGGGTTATCTTTGCTCTCTTTTTTGCCTCTCTGATTAATGCCCTCCTTGCCTGGTCTGTGAGTTTTGGTGGGCGGCCCTCTCTTGGCAGGTTTGTTGTGGTGCCATATTCTTTCAATTACATTTTTTTTGATTTAATGGTGCTCCGTGGGATGTGCAAAGTTTCTGATAATTTTTATAACCCAACCCTAATCTGTACTTATCCACAACTTTTTCCCTGACCAGTTTGGAGAGCTCCTTGGTCTTCATGGTGCCACTTGCTTGGTGGTGCCCCTTGCTTAGTGGTGTTGCAGACTCTGGGGCCTTTCAGAACAAGTGTATATATACTGAAATCATGTAACAGATTATGTGACACTTAGATTGCACACCGGTGGACTTCATTTAACTAATTTTGACTTCTGAAGGTAATTGGTTGCGCCAGATCTTATTTAGGGGCTTCATAGCAAAGGGGGTGAATACATATGCACGCACCACTTTTCCGTGTTTAGTTAATTTTTACACATTTTTGAAACAAGTAATTTCTTTCATTTCACTTCTCCAATTTGGACAATTTTTTGTATGTCAATTACATGAAATACAAATAAAAATCTATTTAAATTACAAGTTGTAATGCAACAAAATAGGAAAATGCCAAGGGGGTGAATACGTTCAAAAGCCACTGTATAGAGAGATGATAGGGTATTCCTCATTTTAATAGAGGCCATCACTATGTTTTCTCATGCAATTGCATAGCCTATAGAAATGTTGCGCAACACGAGCTCATGGGCTCTCATGAAATTTTTGATTCGATTTTCAGGTACATTTGCATTGATGTCAGTGATTAGAGGAACAATAGAGGAGCTGAGTACCAGTCAGTTATCAAGTTTGGTAGGCTAGTAATGACCATCAGCAGTATCAGAGCTTGGAGAAGCCTAATTACGGTAACTAAACGGTCATGTGGAATTTGACCGCCATCGTGACTCGTGACTGCCGGTGTGGCGGTAATACGGTCACCGTAACAGCCCTATTCAAACCTTCTGTCTGTCTCTAACTCACCTACACACACTTTGTTTTAACACCTTAGTTTTTGCCTGATAGCCCCTCCCAGTGTATGGGGGGGAGGGGGTCAATACTGCTGTTTTATACATAGCCGTGTTTGTGCATGCATGTATGTGGTCTACATATCTACATACACTGTTTTCCTGTTTCCTGTCAGTGCAGCTCTCTCTCTCTCTCTCTCTGTGGTGTAGAGTACGGGCAGGAAAGAGGAGCTGTCGTAGCGGCCTTATCGCTAACTCAATAACACACACTGATGACAGGAATCAATCTGAAAGTGCGCACGCACACACACACACACACACACACACATACACAGGGCGGCAGGTAGCCTAGCGGTTAGAGCGTTGAGCCAGTAACCGGAAGGTTGCTAGTTTGAATCCCGAACCGACAAGGGGAAACATTTGTTTATGTGCCTTTAACTAATTGCTCCAGGGTCGCTTTTGATAATGTCAGAATTTGGCCTTGATCACACTCTCCGAGGTTGTCTCGGTGGAGTTTCGAAAATCGAATTTCCAATCCACAAATGCGTATAATACACACGTGTGAATAGGACAAATGTAAGCACCCACCAAATTGCTATTACACACACACACCTCAGGGTAGGTCTAAACTAATCCTTGGGAAATTGCTAATTTGGAAGTGGGGTGGAATTTGATCAAATGGATACCAATACTGAGAACCCACTACAGCAGCGCCTTATAGCATTCAGCCACCCTCCCGCAAGTGTAAACTTGCGGTGTGTATATGTGAGTGTGTAAACCTGTGGTGTGTGTATTTTTGAGTGTGTAAACCTGTAGTGTGTATATGTGAGTGTGTGTTAAGGCGTCAACATTCTTCCATTCAGCTGGCATTACTTTGTTTGCTAGCTCAGCTTGCTCAGTCTTTTTGACCACCAAATTTTGCTAACGCTAGCCACTTAATATAACTTGTTTTCTCTAAATACTGTATATGTTAGCTAGCTAAGTTAGCAATATGAATAAAACTCACATCTGCTGTCGAAATCATGATACGATTTGAAATAACTAGTTAGCTCCAAAAGTGGATATAGCTTTGACTGTTTCTGCTCTGCGCAGCCTTGACAGATCCCATGGAATGCTTTGGCGCACTCTACGCTGATAAGCCTATTCTTTGCCATGTTATAGACTTATTCAGACGCGTATTACTAGAGACGTTGGTTATGTAATTATTATCCAAGCATGTGTGTTATTCCAGAGGACAATTCAGACAGGATTCGTTTTTACAAACTACTCCGTAAGTCTCTATTTGATGATGGAAGCGTGGGTTTTTTTATTCTCGGGGTGAAGATAGTTTAACGTCATGTCTACACGATAATAGGCTACATTGACAACTGATGCTTGGCTGCCAAATGTATTTATTTTTTATTTCACCTTTTTTTAACCAGGTAGGCCAGTTGAGAACAAGTTCTCATTTACAACTGCGACCTGGCCAAGATAAAGCAAAGCAGTGCGACAAAAACAAACAACACAGAGTTACACATAAACAAACGTACAGGCAATAACACAATAGAAAAAAATCTATGTACAGTGTGTGCGAATGTAGACGAGTAAGGAGTTTAGGCAATAAATAGCCCATGAAGGCGAAAAAATTACAATTTAGCATTAACACTGGAGTGATGGATGTATAGATGATGATGTGCAAGTAAAGATACTGGGGTGCAAAAGAGCAAGAGGATAAAAAACAATATGGGGATGAGGTGTGCTATTTACAGATTGGCTGTGTAAAGGTACAGTGATCGATAAGCTGCTCTGACAGCTGATGCTTAAAGTTAGAGAGGGAGACATAAGACTCCAGCTTCAGTGATTTTTGCAATTCGTTCCAGTCATTGGCAGCAGAGAACTGGAAGGAAAGGCGGCCAAAGGAAGTGTTGGCTTTGGAGATGACCAGTGAAATATACCTGCTGGAGCGCGTGCTTCGGGTGGGTGTTGCTATGGTGACCAGTGAGTTGAGATAAGGCGAGGCTTTACTTAGCATAGACTTATAGATGACCTGGAGCCAGCGAGTTTGGCGACAAATATGTAGTGAGGGCCAGACAAACGAGAGCATATAGGTCACAGTGGTGGGTAGTATATGGGGCTTTAGTGACAAAACGGATGGCACTGTGATAGACTGCATCCAATTTGCTGAGTAGAGTGTTAGAGGCTATTTTGTAAATGACTTCGCCAAAGTCGAGGATCGGTAGAATAGTCAATGTTACGAGGGTATAATTGGCAGCATGAGTGAAGGAGGCTTTGTTGCAAAATAGGAAGCCTATTCTAGATTTAATTTTGGATTGGAGATGCTTAATGTGAGTCTGGAAGGAGAGATTACTGTCTAACCAAACACCTAGGTATTTGTAGTTGTCCACATATTCTATGTCAGAACCGTCCAGAGTAGTGATGCTAGTCGAGCGGGAGGGTGCGGGCAGCAATATGTTGAAGAGCATGCACTTAATTCTGCTTGCATTTAAAAGCAGTTGGAGGCCACGGAAGGAGTGTTGTATGGCATTGAAGCTTGTTTGGAGGTTTGTTAGCACAGTGTCCAAAGAGGGGCCAGATGTATACAGAATGGTGTCGTCTGCGTAGAGGTGGATCAGAGAATCACCAGCAGCAAGAGCGATATCATTGATATATAGAGAGAAAAGATTCGGCCTGAGAATTGAACCAAGTTGCTGCAGGGGCTGCTGAGATGTTGGCCGGAGTAGGGGTAGCCAGGTGGAAAGCATAGAAAAATGCTTATTGAAATGCTTAATTATCGTAGATGTGTTGGTGGTGACAATGTTTCCTATCAGTGCAGTGGGCAGCTGGGAGGAGGTGCTCTTATTTTCCATGGGCTTTACAGTGTCCCAAAACTTTTTAGAATTACTGCCTCAAAATGCAAATTTCAGTTTGAAAAGATAGCCTTTGCTTTCCTAACAGCCTGTGTATATTGGTTCCTAACTTCCCTGAAAGGTTGCATATCGCAGGGGCTATTCGATGCTAATGCTGTACGCCACAGGATGTTTTTGTGCTGGTCAAGGGCAGTCAAGTCTGGAGTGAACAAAGGGCAATATCTGTTCTTAGTTCTACATTTTTTGAATGGGGCATGCTTATTTAAGATGGAGAGGAAAGTACTTTTGAAGAGCAACCAGGCATCCTCTACTGACGGGATGAGGTCAATATCCTTCCAATACCCGGGCCAGGTCGATTAGAAAGGCCTGCTCGCTGAAGTGTTTTAAGGAGCGTTTGGCAGTGATGAGGGGTGATCGTTTGACAGCGATCGCTGAGATCCTGATTGAAGACAGCAGAGGTGTATTTAGAGGGCAAGTTGGTCAGGATGATATCTAAGTGGGTGCCCATGATTACGGATTTAGAGTTTACCTGATAGGTTCCTTAATTATTTGTGTGAGATTGAGGGCATCTAGCTTAGATTGTAGGACGGCTGGGATGTTAAGCATGTCCCAGTTTAGGTCACCTAACAGAACGAACTCTGAAGATGGATGAGGGGCAAACAATTCACATATGGTGTCCAGGGCACAGCTGGGAGCGGAGGGGTTTGAGATGAGTTGTCCAGGGCAAAGCTGGGGACTGAAGGTGGTCTACAACAAGCAGCAACGGGGAGATACTTGTTTCTGGAAAGGTGGATTTAAAAAAATAGAAGCTCGAATTGTTTGTGCACAGACCTGGATAGTATGACAGAACTCTGCAGGCTGTCTCTGCAGTAGATTGAAACTCCGCCCCCTTTGGCAGTTCTATCTTGTCGGAAAATGTTTTAGTTAGAGATGGAAATTTCAGGATTTTTGGTGGCCTTCCTAAGCCAGGATTCCGACACGGCTAGGACATCCGGGATGGTGGAGTGTGTTAAAGAAGTGAAGAAAGCAAACTTAGGTAGGCTTCTAATGTTAACTTCTTCTGGCTGCAGCCCGACACCGGTACACTTATGACAACATCCAGCTCAAGTGCAGGGCGCGAAATCCAAAAGATATATTTTTTTAATATTTAACTTTCACACATTAACAAGTCCAAGACACCAGATGAAAGGTGCACATCTTGTGAATCAAGCCAACATGTCCGATTTTTAAAATGTTTTACAGGGAAGACACAATATGTAAATCTATTAGCTAATCACGTTAGCAAAAGACACCAATATTCTTACTCCATCAGTTTATGACTCCATCAGTAGCTATCACAAATCCGGCCAAATAAAGATAAAAATAGCCACTAACCAAGAAACAACCTCATCAGATGACAGTCTGATAACATATTTATTGTAAAGCATATGTTTTTTTCAAAAAATTTGCATATTTCAGGTATAATTCATAGTTTCCATTTCAGCTACAATCAGAAATTGCACCGAAAGCAGCTATAATATTTACAGACACCAACGTCAAATACCTAATTACTCATCATAAAACATTTCTGAAAAATACATAGCAATTGAAAGATAGGCATCTTGTGATTCTAGACAATATTTCCGATTTATTAAATGTTTTACAGCGCAAACAAAATGTAGCGTGATATTAGCATAGCCACAATAGCCAGAAAAACTTGGGCGCCCACGACCAGTCAACATGCACGACAGATATTAGAAATAGCATCATAAAATGTTTCTTACTTTTGGTGATCTACCGTCAGAATGTTGGATAAGGTGTCCTTTGTCCAGAATAGTCGTTGTTTTGATCTGGAACGGCAAATATCCCTCTTCATATAGCATGGGCACTTGCCAAGTGACACAGATTACTCCAACGTCAACAAAGTTAGAAAACGTAAAACGGCAAAACTCCCGAAAAAGTTTCAATAATCTGATTAAACTATATTGAAAAAACATACGTTACGATGATATGGTGACATGTTTCAAATCAAATCTAAGACGGAGATGTTCGTATTTCATAATGACAGCTAAACAGAAGCCATATCAATGTCCTCTCTCGCGCGCTCCAGAAACAGGAAATGAACGGTCACGTCAAACAATCAATCAATCAAGTTTATTTTATATAGCCCTTCGTACATCAGCTAATATCTCGAAGTGCTGTACAGAGACCCAGCCTAAAACCCCAAACAGCTAGAATGCAGGTGAAGAAGCACGGTGGCTAGGAAAAACTCCCTAGAAAGGCCAAAACCTAGGAAGAAACCTAGAGAGGAACCAGGCTATGAGGGGTGGCCAGTCCTCTTCTGGCTGTGCCGGGTGGAGATTATAACAGAACTATGCCAAGATGTTCAAAAATGTTCATAAGTGACAAGCATGGTCAAATAATAATCATGGATAATTTTCAGTTGGCTTTTCATAGCCGATCATTAAGAGTTGAAAAACAACAGGTCTGGGACAGGTGGCGGTTCCATAACCGCAGGCAGAACAGCTGAAACCGGAACAGCAGCAAGGCCAGGCGGACTGGGGACAGCAAGGAGCCACCACGCCCGGCAGTCCCGACGTATGGTCCCAGGGCTCAGGTCCTCCGAGAGAAAGAAAGAGAGAAGGAGAAAATTAGAGAGAGCCAAGATTTTCAAAATGTTCATAAATGACAAGCATGGTCAAATAATAATCAGGAATAAATCTGTTGGCTTTTCATAGCCGATCATTCCACCTCTGACCAAGATAGACACGAAATTTCTTCTCTCACCGCATCTTGACAACCAGGGGAAGGCGTAGGAAGTGTTTGTAGACTCCTACGTCACACGCCCATGTATAGGCATGCAGTTGAACAGAGCATAGATTTCTGACATTTCACTTCCTGGTCAGGAAAAGGGCTGCAGAAGGATTTCTGTTTCACTCAGAGAAATAATTCAAACGTTTTTAGAAACTAGAGAGTGTTTTCTATCCAATTGTAATAATAATATGCATATTGTACGAGCAAGAATTGAGTACGACGGCGTTTGAAATGGGCACATATTTTCTGGCTACTCAATACGCCCCCTGCAGCCATAACAGATTAACATGCATGAAACCAAGGCTTTTTCGGTTACAGAAGTCAACAAATGAGAGCGCCTGGGGAATGGGAGTGGAGCTAGGCGCTGCAGGGCATGGGTTAACCTCTACATAGCTAGAGGAACAGAGGAGGAGTATTGTAAGGGTACGGCTAAAGGCTAAAGATGGCCTAAGGCAATCATCTCCTTTGTCTTGATCATGTTGAGGGAGAGGTTGTTGTCCTTGCACCACACGGCCAGATCTCTGACCTCCTCCATATAGGCTGTCTCATTGTTGTCGGTGATCAGGCCTACCACTGTTGTGTCATTGACAAACTTAATGATGGTGTTGGAGTCGTGCCTCACATAGGTGTTCCTTTTGTCTAGGTGGGAAAGGGCAGTGTGGAGTGCAGTAGAGATTGCATCGTCTGTGGATCTGTTGGGGTGGTATGCAAATTGGAGTGGGTCTAAGGTTTCTGGGATAATGGTATTGATGTGAGCCATTACCAACCTTTCAAAGCACTTCTTGGCTTCAGATGTGAGTGCTACGGGTCGGTAGTCATTTAAGCAGGTTACCTTAGTGTTCTTGGGCACAGGGACTATGGTGGTCTGCTTGAAACATGTTTATATTACAGACTCGTTCAGGGAGAGGTTGAAAATGTCAGTAAAGACACTCGCCAGTTGGTAAGCGCATGCTCGGAGTACATGTCCTGGTAGTCCGTCTGGCCCTGCGGCCTTGTGAATGATAACCTGTTTAAAGGTCTTACTCACGTCGGCTACGGAGATCATGATCACACAGTCATCCGGAACAGCTAAAGCTCTCATGCATGTTTCACTCTTACTTGCCTCAAAGTGAGCATGGAAGTAATATAGCTCATCTGGTAGGCTCGCGTTACTGGGCAGTTCATGGCTGTGCTTCCCTTTTGTACTCTGTAATAGTTTGCAAGCCCTGCCACATCCGACGAGCGTCGGAGCCGGTGTAGTACGATTCGATCTTAGTCCTGTATTGACGCTTTGCCTGTTTAATGGTTCGTCGGAGGGCCTAGCAGGATTTCTTATAAGCTTCCGGGTTAGAGTCCCGCTCCTTTAAGGCAGCAGCAGATCTACCCTTTAGCTCAAACATAAAATATCTTCTTCCAGTGCAGGGTGAGTAATCGTTGTCCTGATCTCTGATCTTCGGTCATAAGAGACAGTGGCAGAAACTTTATGTACAAAATAAGTTTAAAAAACCCACAAACAATAGCACATTTGGTTAAGGGAAACGTAAAACGACAGCCGTCTCCTCCGGCTCCATTATTCTCCATTTCAGAAGTTTTGCTGAGAATGGTCTGGACGCCCGCACACATCCATAAAAACTCTTCCCTTTTCTCGTATGTCGAGGATTCCCAGTCGCTCTGAAGAGTAAAAACTTCACTCAACGCAATGTTTCACACTCAGCTAATTTCCTGCAGTTCTACACGTTCTGCCATGACTCATGATATCTGAGTAGGAGTGATTAACAAAATCAATGGGGGCCCCCTAGAAGTCAAGGTCCCTGGGCATGCCTTGCTTGCCTGGCCAGTAATTCGACCATGATTACTGCAAGGTGTAGATAGCTGGCTAGACTAACTTACCTATCAATCTATAAAATGTTAGCTGACATGGGTTAATTGAGCGACTGTCCATGGTTTACATTACAAGAGGAAAATTGCTGGTGCAGTACCAAATTTGTACGTTATTGCCAATATCAGTTATTTTGAAGTCTTTCGGTTTATATTTTTCTCTAAGAGGTTGTCAGTTGGATAGGCTCTCTGCAAGGTTTTGTATATTTTACCTGTCATATGAACATCATTTTCTGACTCAAATCGGATTCCCTCAAGATCGCTTCTGATGTCCAAAAGATTTCCAATCAAAATTTCGTTCTATGAAACTTTTAAGTTCCATATATTTGAAAATATCTGCATTTGTCCGTCCAAAATAAAAAATGTATTCTGTCCTGTAAGTGGTTGCTTATGTCGCTTATGCCTAGACACAGTTCTCTGTGTGTGTGTGTGTGTGTGTGTGTGTGTGTGTGTGTGTGTGTGTGTGTGTGTGTGTGTGTGTGTGTGTGTGTGTGTGTGTGTGTGTGTGTGTGTGTGTGTGCTGTCTCTATCTCTGTTGTCAGAGATACTAATCAAACGCAGAATGGACCATTGCACTGCTTTATGCTTTCGTTAAGATGTGGATGGATGTGTCATGTTGGCTTATTCTCTTGTTGTACATTGTGGTTGGTTGGGTAATGCACCTAGCCTATACTGTACCTTTGAGTTTCCTTGCACTTTCAAATGCGACCAAAAAGGATGTTATTGACCTTCATCCCCCAAATTCAGTCTTCCTAACCCTCCCTGCCCCTCTTCCCCCCCCCCCCCCCCCCCCCCCCTCTCTCTGCAGATCGTGGCATTGGAGAGACAGGTTTTTGACTTCCTGGGGTACCAATGGGCGCCCATTCTGGCCAACTTCTTCCACATCATCATTGTCATCCTCGGCCTCTTCGGCACCATACAGTACCGACCACGCTACATTGTAGTGGTGAGTACAAACACAGATGCACACATTACATTTGGGTGTAATTTGTTATTTTTCCATTTATCCAAACTCCCAAGATCCCCGGCCCTCTCCCTAAACACATTGTTTGTCGTCTTAATCATTTTTAATCCATCAGTAATTACATTTAATTAATGACTCAACTTCCATTCATTTCACACTCAAACAGAGTGTACCCTAGGGCCCACCTCAGCACGAATCCACAGGATTTAGGATTTGGTTAAATCTGAGGGGTTAGGGGTGGGGGGAGTGGGGGATTAGATTAGTTGAATTAGGTGTGTTAGTACTGGGCAAGAACAAAAGCCTGGCCATCTGGTATCACTCCAGACCCAAGATTGAAAAACCTAATGTTATGCCCTAGAACATTCAAGATTGAAGCACACTAGAAGGTTGCAGATTGAAGAATACTAGAATGTTCTAGATTGAAGAACAGTACAATGCTCTAGATTGAAGCACACTAGAAGGTTGCAGATTTAAGAATACTAGAATGTTCTAGATTGAAGAACAGTACAATGCTCTAGATTGAAGCACACTAGAAGGTTGCAGATTGAAGAATACTAGAATGTTCTAGATTGAAGAACAGTACAATGCTCTAGATTGAAGAACAGTACAATGTTCTAGATTTAAGAACACATAGCTCCCAGACAGGGTATGAATATTTGAAGTGTTATTCCACTCTGGTGTCGTTTGGAGTTAGAAGATCAGTACAGGAAGTGCATTGTCTCTTTTATTCAATTAACACGGGATGGATGAAGCTAAGTAACGATAACATATTCACAAATACATCTAAAAATGTATTAGCAATGTTCAGTTTGGGTGTTAATGTGGAAAGAAAATCAAAGGGCGAGAGAAGAGAGAGAGATTGGAAGGAATGGGTGAGGGAAGGGAAGGGGGAGAATAATCAAAGGCGAAAGAGGATAGAAGGTTGAGAAGGAATAAGGAAACAATAGTGTCATCTTTCTTGGGGAAAAGGAGGGAGAGTAAAAAGCGAAGGGAGAGGAGTGGAGTAACCGAAGGCAAGAGCGGATAGTGGGAAGAATAATTGTGTCAGCTTTCTTGGAAAAAGGATGGTTCGACAGTATGACTCAACGTCTAGGATAATTAGGGAGGGTAAGTCCTCTACTGTCTCAATGAGCGTTGACATGTTCACATGGTGAAAAACATCTCCATTGGAAGAAGTTCAGCCTTGAGTGGAAGTTTGGTTAGCAACTTCCTGTCAGAAAGACCATGTTGATGGATGATTATGGATTGGGTTTGAGTATCGCTTTTTCAAAGTGCTCAAAGTGTCTGTAAGCAGACAAACTGAAGTTTGTTTTTTGTATAATAGACCCTTTGTAAATGTTGCAAATGTAATTCCATCCTAAGACCTGTTTATGCCCCTCCATTAAACACTCAGCTGGTTTAAAAAACAACTCCTTTAAGTCTTAATGGACTTACCGCAGCTTTGGCATGTGGGCTAGAGCGGGTAGTACACATAAATAAATGAACAGTCTAGTGCAGTGTAGAGTGTGTCCCATAACACCATTCACAGACAGAGATCTTTCATTTCATTTCCAACTTATTTTAATGTACAATGTGTTTTTTGAAGTGTGTGTGTGTGTGTGTGTGTGTGTGTGTGTGTGTGTGTGTGTGTGTGTGTGTGTGTGTGTGTGTGTGTGTGTGTGTGTGTGTGTGTGTGTGTGTGTGTGTGTGTGTATCCTATACAGTACACAGTGTGGACAGCTCTCTGGGTGACCTGGAATGTCTTCATCATCTGTTTCTACCTGGATGTGGGAGGCCTGACCAAGGTAGGCGCTATTCTCTCTGACTCATAGGTCAACTACATGGCAACTCCAGAGCAACTGTCCTCCATCTTGGAGCTCCCATGACTTGTGTGTATCTTCTGTCGTTATGTTCATATGTTCTCTCCTTGGCGCTTGAGAGACATTGAATAAAACATGTAGTCATCCTAGAGAGGTGGGAACTAGGTGGTGGAAAATGTATTCCAAGACCTTCAGTGTCCGGGTTCAGAGACTAGAGGGCTCAACCCCAGGAGGATGCCCCGCTGACCCCTGCCACAAGCACACACACCCCGTACCTAAATACCCATCCCACACACACGGATACACATACAGACACACCCCGTACCTAAATACCCATCCCACACACACGGATACACATACAGACATACCTACTTACCCATCCCACACACACAGATACACATACAGATACACACACACACACATCTCACCTACTTATCCATCCCACACACACGGATACACATACAGACACACCTACTTACCCATCCCACACACACGGATACACATACAGGCACACACACCTCACCTACTTATCCATCCCACACACACGGATATACATATAGACACACACACCTCGCCTACTAACCCACCCCACACACACAGATACATATACAGACACACACACCTCACCTACTTACCCATCCCACACACACTGATACACATACAGACAGACACACCTCATCTACTTACCCATCCCACACACACGGATACATATACAGACACACACACCTCACCTACTTACCCATCCCACACACACAGATACATATACAGACACACACACACCTCACCCGCCCACCCATCATTCTTGTCACTGTTCCAACAGCGTGTGCTGACAGGTCTTCGCTCTGTGGAGTCTCTGTTCTACACACACACACTCACCACTCTATAGCCCCTGACGGACTGCCAGACACATACACACACACACTCTGACAGGTCTCCTGAGTCTCTGTTTCCGTGCCGACAGAAAGTGTTACATTTGGGATTATGATCATTTCCCTTCTCTGCTCCCAATTTGAGCAGTTTGATCTGAGTGCTGAGACTGTTCTCGGTGTGTGTGTGTGTGTGTGTGTGTGTGTGTGTGTGTGTGTGTGTGTGTGTGTGTGTGTGTGTGTGTGTGTGTGTGTGTGTGTGTGTGTGTGTGTGTGTGTGTGTGTGTGTGTGAGAGAGAGAAAGAAAAATGGAGGGAGCTAGAGATGGAAAGGTAGGCTGTAGTCAACGGCTCATTATGCTTTTAGGGAGCTATCATAAGTCCATAGGTTGGACTGACCCTAGTCAGGTATACTGCATATGTCCTTGTTCTCATGACAGTGGCTTAATCCTGGGGTCCCCCCTGTCTGATGTGGAGTCACACTTAGGCTACGTGGGGTTAAATGCGCTCCTCATCCAATTAGAGGACTAACACACAAATGGACAGTCTGTGCCTGTGTGTGTAAGTGTGTCTTTGGAATTGTGGCTTTGTCTGGCATACACAAATATTTATCCAGTTCGAATCTTGGGTCATATTCTGCCGAAGCTCACACTGCTGAGACGAGACAATGACATTGTAATAAAACATGACAGGAGATGTGAGCGGTTTTCCTTTGTATCTGTCTGTCAACTTCACTGTATAGAGAGTTCACACAGGCCCACACTATGACTGGACTTAGCACACTCCAGTCTGGTTTCTCCAAATCTCCCCCAGAGTTCCTTTTAGCAGGTTAAGGATTTAGGTTTATTGGGATCCCCATTAGCAGCAGCAGCTACTCTTCTCGTTCATCAAACATTTGTCCTCCACTATCTTCACATTCTCCCCTTCCTTTTTTCTTTCCCACTTCTTTCCTGTCACACCCTGGCCTGACCCATCCTCCTCCATTTCTTTCTGCTCCACTCCTCTGCTTTGTCTTCGGTCTATTCCCTCCCCGTCCTCTGTTTGATCGGCCCTGTTTCTCTCCATCAGACTCAGATGGACTCCGTCAGTGATGGGGATCTACAATGGTCTCTCAGTGAAGATGAATGCTCATGCCTAACATAGTTGGAGTGGTCGTGCGTGCGTGTACTCGTCGCGGGCCCCAGCTCTGCCTGGTCTCAGCTGTCGTAATGAGGTGTGTAGAGGCCAGCAGCTGGGGCTGGGGCTGGGCTGTAACACAGTGGAGGGAAATAGCCTGCCCTCCCAAAATGCATATGGTAGCCAGGAGGGGAGACAGCTAATGGACAACACACATACACATACTGTTCCTAATTCAGGCCCCAACCAAACCCTCTATGCACCCCTTACCACCTCCCTTCAGCGGCGCGTGAGAGTGAGACCAAACCAAACGACCAGGAGTGAAACAGGGAAGAGACACAGGGGGTATGCTAATTTGGTATAGAGCAGACCTAACTCACTCTAAATTAATCAAAACAGGAACATTTTACATTTGGCTAGAAATTAATAAGGAAATTATCTCCACAGAGAAAAATGTCCTCGTGTGCTACCTATATCCGCCCACTACAATACCCATACTTTAATGAAGACAGCTTATCCATCCTGGAGGGGGAAATCAATCATTTCCAGGCCCAGGGACATGTGCTAGTCTGTGGCGACCTAAATGCCAGAACTGGACAAGAACCTGACACCCTCAGCACACAGGGGGACAAACACTTACCTGGAGGTGACAGCATTCCCTCCCAAATATGCCCTCCTAGGCACAACTACGACAACATAACCAACAAAAACGGGTCACAACTCCTGCAGCTCTGTCGCACGCTGAGTACGTACAAAGTCAATGGTAAGCTTCGAGGGGACTCATACAGTAGGTAGACCTATAGTTCATTTCTTGGTAGTATTACCGTGGATTACTTTATCACCGACCTCAACCCAGAGTCTCTCAGAGCGTTCACAGTCAGCCCACTGACACCCCTATCAGATCACAGCAAAATAACAGTCTAATTTAAAGGAGCAATAATCGACCATGAGGAGGCATCGAAGCTGAACAAACGTCATACTATTAAGAAGTGCTATAGATGCATGGAGGGTCGTGTAGAGAATTACCAAAAGTGAAGGTGTAAACGCAAATGTGGTCAATTTCTCAGCGTAAGGAATCCCTGATATTTCATTCCAGGCATTTATTACAACATTTTTGAGACCTGATCTCCTACGTCTCCCTTAACATACTGTAGGGGACTTCCATCAGTCCCGGATGGAAAAATCTTACTCAAAACACATTAGATAATAGTGTTTCATTAATTGATACCTCAAATAAACAATAAACAAACCCGCATTAAGTAGGAAAAATATAAACCTGTTGTTTCACAAATCTAGAACCTTTAAAAAGTTGGTGCTGTCTCATCAGCGTAATAGTCCAAACGAACGGTCGCCCACTCTTAGCTATGATGTGGGCGTGCGCCAAGGGTCAATACCGTTCAGCCTGTACATTAATGATTTGCCTTCTGTCTGTACTGGGTCTGAAGTTCAAATGTATGCAGATGATACAGTGATATATGTGCACGCAAAGAGCAAACAACAAGCTGCACAAGAACTCACTACTGTAATGGTCCAGGTTACAAAGTGGCTCAGTGACTCATGTTTGCATCTCAATATAAAAAATGCATGTTCCTCACGAAGAGGGCAACAGATGCTACTGAGCCAGATGTCTGTGCCAGGGGAAAAGCTCCAGGTGGTATCCAATTTTAAGTACCTTGGCATCATAGCTAATTTCAACCTCTCTTTTGAAAAGCGAGAGGTTGGAAAAGCGAGAGGTTGGAACTAGCTCATTTCCGAACTATACATTTGTTTTGACTACAGAGGTAGCAAAACTGTACTTCAAATCTATGATACTCCCCTACTTAACATACTACCTGACTAGTTTGGCCCAAGCTTGCTGTACAACATTAAAACCCATTCAGTTTGTCTGCAAACAGGCTCTCAAAGTACTTGATAGGAAACCCAATAGCCATCATCACTGTTACATCCTCAGAGCTCCTTAGTTGGAAAAATCTTGTGCAATAAATCGACGCATGTCTTGTATTCAAGATTCTAAATGGCCTGGCTCCCCCTCCACTCAGTAATTTTGTTAAACAGAAACCCAAACCTATGGCAGCAGATCATGTCTGGAATATCCTGCCATCAGACACACACAACTCAACTGTACCACCTATCACACCTTAAAAAATAACGTGAAGACATGGTTAGAGGCCAATCAGACTTGTGAAAATAACCCCTAGCTGTGTATTGCCGCATTCCATGTTGTCTGTGGCTGGTGAGGCGTGGAAACACTTTGTTGCTTTTATGTATTTTGTTTTGTAGCTTTTTGCATGCTATCAATCAAATTCAATCAAATGTATTTATAAAGCTCTTGTTACATCAGCTGATGTCAAAGTGCTGTACAGAAACCCAGCCTTAAACCCCAAACAGCAAGCAATGCAGGTGTAGAAGAACGGTGGCCAGGAAAAACTCCCTAGAAAGGCAAGGAACATAGGAAGAAACCTAGTGAGGAACCAGGCTATGAGGGGTGGCCAGTCCTCTTCTGGCTGTGCTGGCTGGAGATTATAACAGAACATGGCCAAGATGTTCAAATGCTCATAGATGACCAGCATCTACTGGAGGCTGAGACAGGAGGGGTCGGGAGACATTGTGGCCCCGTCCGACGATACCCCCGGACAGGGCCAAACAGGCAGGATATAACTCCACCCATTTTGCCAAAGCACAGCCCCCACACCAATAGAGGGATATCTTCAACCACCAGCTTACCATCCTGAGACAAGGCCGAGTATAGCCCACAAAGATCTCTGCCACAGCACAAACCAAGGGGGGGAGCCAACCCAGACAGGAAGATCATGTCAGTGACTCAACCCACTCAAGTGACGCACCCCTCCTAGGGGCGGCATGGAAGAGCACCAGTAAGCCAGTGACTCAGCCCCTGTAATAGGGTTAGAGACAGAAAATGGAGAGAGGGGAACCGGCCAGTCAGAGACAGCAAGGGCGGTTTGTTGCTCCTGGGCCAGACTACACTCAATCATAGGATCTTACTGAAGAGATGAGTCTTCAATTCAGACTTAAAGGTTGAGACAAAGTCTGCGTCTCTCACATGGATAGGCAGACCATTCCATCAAAATTGAGCTCTATAGGAGGAAGCCCTGCCTCCAGCTGTTTGCTTAGAAATTCTAAGGACAGTAAGGAGGCCTGCGGCTTTTTCAAGAGATGCTTTATTACTGCCACTTTTAGTGAGTTTGGTACACATCCGGGTGATAGGGAGCCGTTTATTATATTCAACATAGGAGAGCCAAGCACAGGAAGCAGCTCCTTCAGCAGTTTAGTTGGAATAGGGTCCAGTATACAGTTGAAAGGTTTAGAGGCCATGATTATTTTCATCAATATGTCAAGAGATATAGTACTAAAACACTTAAGTGTCTCTCTTGATCCTAGGTCCTGGCAGAGCTGTGCAGACTCAGGACAACTGAGCTTTGGAGAAATACACAGATTTAAAGAGGAGTCCGTAATTTGCTTTCAAATGATCATGATCTTTTCATCTAAGAAGTTCATGAATTTATCACGGCTGAAGTGAAAGCCGTTCTCTCTTGAGGAATGCTGCTTTTTAGTTAGCTTTGCGACTATTTTTTGATTGTTCTTATTCTCCTCAATTAAGTTTAAAAAATAGGATGATCGAGCAGCAGTGGGCACTCTTCGATACTGCGCGGTACTGTCTTTCCAAGCTAGTCGGGAGACATCCAGTTTGGTGTAGCGCCATTTCCGTTCCAATTTTGTGGAAGCTTGCTTCAGGTCTCTGGTATTTTCTGTATACCAGAGAGCTAGTTGCTTATGACAAATGTTTTTTGTTTTTAGGGGTGCGACTGCATCTAGGGTATTACACAAGGTTAAATTGAGTTCCTCAGTTAGGTGGTTAGCTGTTTCTTTTACTCTGACGTCCTTGGGTAGGTGGAGGGAGTCTGGAAGAGCATCTAGTAATCTTTGGGTTGTCCGAGAATCAATAGCACGACTTTTGATGCTCCTTGGTTGGGGTTTGAGCAGATTATTTGTTGTGATTGCAAACGTAGTAAAATGGTGGTCCGATAGTCCAGGATTATGAGGAAAAACATTAAGATCCACAACATTTATTCCGCGGGACAAAACTAGGTCCAGAGCATGACTGTGGCAGTGAGTCGGTAAGGAGACATGTTGGACAAAATCAACTTTTGGAATTGGTCTGTGGACTTTTCCATGTGAATATTAAAATTCAAATTTTTGGTGACTTTATCTGCCATGACAACAATAGGTAGTCCGATTAGGAACTCAGTGAGGAACGTTGTATATGGCCCAGGAGGCCTGTAAACAGTATCTATAAAAAGTGATTGAGTAAGCTGCATAGATTTCATGACTAGAAGCTGAAAAGACAAAAATGACTTTTTTTTGTAAATTGAAATTTGCTATCATAAATGTTAGCATCACCTCCGCCTTTGTGGGACGCGGAGGGGATATGGTCACTAGTGTAACCAGGAGGTGAGGCCTCATTTAACACAGTAAATTCATCAGGCTTAAGCCATGTTTCCGTCAGGCCAATCACATCAAGATTATGATCAGTGATTAGTTCATTGACTATAACTTCTTATGGCTGCAAGGCAAAGTGTTGAGTAGCCAGTGAAATCGTGCCCATTTCAAACGGCCTCCTACTCAAATCTTGCTCGTACAATATGAATATTATTATTCTTTTTGGATAGAAAACACTTTCTAGTTTCTAAAAGTGTTGGAATTATTTCTCTGAGTGAAACAGAAGTCCTTCTGCAGCACTTTTCCTGACCAGGAAGTGAAATGTCAGAAATCGATGCTCTATTCAACTTGATGCCTATACATGGTCTTGACACTTAGGAGTCTGCTGACACTCTATACGCCTTCCTATTGGTGTAAAGAGGATGTCAGAGAAGAAATTTTTGTGCTCATCTTACTCTGTGGTGGAAAAAAACCTATTTCTTTGACGTGACCGTCCACTTCCGGTACTCTGAAGGAAGTGGGATTGACTTCTGTTTTGCTGCCGTAACGAACGGCTAACGTCTCCGGCTCTAATTTTTTTTTATACATGTGACCATATCATCGTAATGTATGTTTTTTCAATATAGTTGAATCGGATTATTGAAACTTTATTCGGGAGTTTTGCCGTGTTCCGTCCTCTGACTGTGTTTACGTTGGAGAAATTTATGCCACTCGGCTAGTGCCAATGCTAATTGAAGAGGGAAATTTGCCATTCTGAATCAAAACAACGACTCATCTGGACAGAGGACACGTTCTTCAACATTCTGATGAAAGATCAGCAAAAGTAAGACCCATTTTATGATGTCATTTCATATATCTGTCGTGCATGTGAACTGGCCGTGGGCGCCCAATTATTTCTGTCTATTGTAGCTACGCTAATATAGCGATACATTTTGTTTTCGCTGTAAAACATTTAATAAATCGGAAATATTGTTTGGAATCACAAGATGCCTGTCTTTCAATTGCTGCAGACTATGTATTTTTCAGAAATGTTTTATGATGAGTAATTAGCTATTTGACGTTGGTGTCTGTAAATATTATGTCTGCTTTCGGTGCAATTTCGGATTGTAGCTGAAATGTAAGCTATGGTTTATACATGAAATATGCAAATTTTTCGAACAAAACATATGCTATACAATAAATATGTTATCAGACTGTCATCTGATGAATTTGTTTCTTGGTTAGTGGCTATTTATATCTTTATTTGGTCGAATTTGTGATAGCACCTGATGGAGTAAGAAACTGATGGAGTTAGAAAAGTTGTGTCTTTTGCTAACGTGGTTAGCTAATAGATTTACATATTTTGTCTTCCCTGTAAAACATTTTAAAAATCGGACATGTTGGCTTGATTCACAAGATGTGCACCTTTCATCTGGTGTCTTGGACTTGTTAATGTGTGAAAGTTAAATATTAAAAAAAAAAAAAATAGATTTTGAATTTCACACCCTGCACTTTGAGCTGGATGTTGTCATAAGTGTACCGGTGTCGGGCTGCCCCCGTAAAAGGTTAATGCCTTGGAAGTGAGGGATCTAACATTAAGTAGCCCTATTTTGAGATGTGAGGTATCACGATCTCTTTCAATAATGGCAGGAATGGAGGAGGTCTTTATTCTAGTGAGATTGCTAAGGCGAACACTGCCATGTTTAGTTTTGCCTAACCTCAATCGAGGCACAGACACGGTCTCAATCGGGATAGCTGAGCTGACTACACTGACTGCGCTACGTTTTGCTTGTTCTATGTTGCTCTGCTCTGTGTGTGCTCACTGCTCATTGATTGTCTGTATTATTATTGTAAATGTTTTTTAATAACCTGCCCAGGGACTGCGGTTGAAAATTAGCCGGCTGGCTAAAACTGTCACTTTTACTGAAACATTGATTAATGTGCACTGTCCCTGTAAAAATGTAAATAAAACTCAAACTGCAATCCACTTTAATGACCAGACATTGTTCCACGTAATGGAAGATTATAATGCTAGAATATATTAACTTCCTGCTCAAATTCACTGGTGTTACCTGAATTATAAAACCCAGCAACGGTAATCAAAAATGATCACAGAACTTTTCTGATTCAACTATTCAGACCTCTACTGCAACTGTCCCTTTGAATACCTTACAGTCCGATATAGCCCAGCGAGCTCACTTTCACCAGCTCTTGTATTCTTACCAGTAGGAAAAAACGATATATATAACCCTGTCGTGTCTTTAGCTATGCCAGATTAAGTCATATGACCTGCTATTCTATTAAATCCTTTCTCTGTAATTAATATTACCTGATTGAGCTAATCATGTAAATGTAATTAAGTAGAAAGTCGGGGCACCACGGAATAATATTTATAGAGCAGTTATCTTCAGAATAAACTCTTAAAGACCTAGTCATATTTTACATCAATAGCAGTCAATATTAATCGTCACCTTATTTCAGTCTCATCTGAAAGTTGTAAATTCTTGGTTATCTTCACGAACCCTGGCTAACAAGTTGAATCAGCAATACAAAATTGGGTTTAATTATTTATTTACTAAATACCTAACTAATCACACAGAATTACATATACACCGAATGAATCATACCCTCAGATGATTCGTTGAGGGCCCATTTAGACAAAGGATACAAAGGTCTTTTATAGCCAAGATACACCCCCTTCAGTCTACATGACAAACAACAGATGTATGTAATGGGTAACAAGGTTAAGATTTGTATGAAAGATACTTATAATTCACAGCAGACAGTATCTGCTGTAAAAACTGTTCTCATTGTGTAGAGACCAGGGTCTATCCCTGGAGTCATCTCTCCCTGGTACCTTATAGAACAGAAAAATTAACTCATGCTCTGGAATGCGGTATCCCCCAAAGACATGGTAAATCTTCCAGAGGCCCATCCTCAGTAGAACACACACAGATGAGCGTTCTAACAACCCCTTATTCTGTTGCATAAAACAACCATTCGATGCAATTACAGCATTATTACAATCTTGTCATTTCTCCACCATACTATCAACCAAAAACACAGAGAAGCAGTAAACCTTAGCTTACGCCTTCACTATGGCGAAACACTCAAACAATACAGAAATACACTATGGCGAAACACTCAAACAATACAGAAATACACTAAGAAGGAACAGCATGTTAAAAAAAACAGCTCATTGTGATTGAAGAATCAATAGAATCAAAACACTTCTGAGAAAATTGGAACACACGAAACAAACAACATGAGAGCTATCTACCCAAAATGGAGACGTATGAATAAACCTACAACCTTTTTGGACAAATAACAAAGAATCAAGAGCAAAAACATATACATGGTAATTTACTAAACTTGGAATCAGCTCTTAAAGACTACCTGAACCCACTGGATTCTCAAATTATATTGAATGAGCTGCAGGACAAATTCCAACTGTCACGTTCCTGACCTGTTTTCTGTTATTTTTGTATGTGTTTAGTTGGTCAGGGCGTGAGTTGGGGTGGGCATTCTATGTTTTGTGTTTCTATGTTTAGGTCATTGGTAATTAGCCTTATATGGTTCTCAATCAGGGACAGGTGTTTGACGTTTCCTCTGATTGAGAACCATATAAAGGTAGGCTGTTCACACTGTTTGTTTGTGGGTGGTTGTCTTCCGTGTCTTTATGTCTACCACACGGGACTGTTTCGTTTGTCGTTTCATATATGTAGTCTGTTCCTGTTCGTGCGTTCTTCGTAATTTGTAAGTTCTCAAGTTCAGGTCTGTCTACATCGTTTATTTGTTTTTTTAGTTTGTTGAAGTATTTTCGTGTTTTCGTCTTTACTTTAATAAACATCATTATGTCCACATTCCACGCTGCGCTTTGGTCCAATCCCTACTCCTCCTCTTCGGACGAAGATGAGAAGGACAGCCGTTACACCAGCCCCCCCCCTCAACCCAAAAAGCCCTGTGGTGTTGATGGTAACTAAATTATAAAATATACAGACCACAAATTCAAACTGGCTGTTCTTAAACTCTTCAACATTACCCTCAGCTCTGGCATCTTCCCTTTATATTTGGAACCAAGGCCTGATGACCACAATCCACAAATGTGGAATATGTGAGAAGTAATCTCTGAAAAAATCCTCTGCAATATCATCAACAGCAGACTCCAACATTTCCTCAGTGAAAACAATGTCCTCAGCAAATGTCAAATTGTCTTCGTAACAGAATACCGTACGACAGACCACGTCTACACCCTGTACATCCTTATTGACAAAAAAAACACAAGCAAAGTCTTCTCATGCTTTGTTCATTTCAAAAAAGCTTTTCACTCAATTTGGCATGAGAGTCCACGATATAAATTGATGGAAAGCGGTGTTGGGGAGGAGTGCACATGACAGTTGAAAATAGCCAATAAACACACAGATTTCTTTCCTCAGAGCCATGGGGTGAGACAGGAATGCAGCTTGAGCCAGACCCTCTTCAACATATATGTCAATTAATTGGCGGGGGCACTAGAACAGTCTGCAGCACCCGGCCTCACCTTACTGGACTCAGTTTGCAGATGATCTGGTGCTTCTATCCCCAAACAAGGAGGGCCTACAGCAGCATCTACATCTTCTGCACAGATTCTGTCAGACTTGGGCCCTGACAGTGAATCTTAGTAAGACCAAAAAACTTGAATTCCAAAAAAGGTCCAGCAGCCAAGACAAAACATATACAAATTCTACTGTTGAACTAGAACACACGAAGAATTACAGCTACCTCGGCCTAAACAGCAACACCACAGGTCACCTCCACAAAGCTGTGAATGATCTAACACAGAAGGCAATAAGGTTCTTCTATGCCATCAAATGGAACATAAAACTCAACATCCAAATTAGGATCTGGCTCCAGGACAGAAACACAGACCCAACCAAATTATGAGAAAGCAAAAAGATAACTTTTTGACACACTGGAAAAAATCTACCAAAAAACGGAGCAAATTGGAACGCTATCTGGCCCTAAACAGAGAGTACACGATGGTAGAATACCTGACCTGTGACTGACCCCAAATTAAGAAAATCATTGACTATGTGAGCATAGCCTTGCTATTGAGAGAGGCCACCATAGGCAGACCTGGCTCTCGAGAGAAGACAGTCTGTGAACCCACTGCCCACAAAATGAGGTGGAAACTGAGCTACACTTCCTAACCTCCTGCCAAATGAATGAGCACATTAGAGACACACAAATATTTTGTTAGTCGAAATACCGCAGTGTGCAATCACAGCAGCAATATATGTGACCCGGTGCCATGAGAAAAGGGAAAACAGTGGCGCACAAATTGTAAATACAACCTAGATTTATCTGTTTATTTATATTCTCTGTCATACTTCAACTACTCGCACATTGTCACAACCCTGTACATAGCCAATAATGTAACATTTGAAATGTCTATATTCTTTTAAAACTTTTGTGAGTGTAATGTTTACTAATGGTTCCCTTGTTCATTTCCCTTTTGTTTGTCTATTTAATTGGCTTTTGCAGTGTAAATATATATTTCTCATTGCCTCTAAAGAGAGAGAGACTTCAAATTAACTATCCCTGACAGCAACCCATTGTCCCGTGTTAATAATGCATGTATTGTTGCTGCGGGGCAACTGTGGGGTTAGATTGCTGTATTGGGGTATTGATTGACGTTTGTGAGTGTTTCTGCATGTATATATACTGTATATATGTGTTTGTGCAGGTCCTTGTTTGTGCCTATCTATCCACAAATGTGTGTGTTTGTCTCTGTGTCCTTTCTTACATGTTAATATGTGTGTTTATTTCTTGTTACAGGAAAGTGACCTGCTGACGTTTAACATCTCGGCTCACCACTCGTGGTGGAGTGAACGCGGTCCAGGGTGTGTGAGGAGAGAGATGACCCAGCCAGGGGTGGGGACCGTGGACAGCCAGTCCTACATCTCTGTCATGGGCTGTCTCATGGAGTACCAGTACATAGAGGTCCTACACAGTGCAACACAGATCCTCATCGCTGTGAGTAGCGGTTTTCTATCTTTACGCATACACACGTCACATAAAATCAAATGCTATTGGTTGCACACACGTATTTATCAGATGTTATTGCGGTTGTAGCGATACGCTTGTGTTCCTAGCTCCAGCATTGCAGTCAAATCTAACAATTCACAACAATAAACACAGATCTAAAAGTAAAAGAATGAAAATAAGAAATATATAAATACTAGGACGAGCAATGTATGTATGTACAGTAGGGAGAACAAGTATTTGATACACTGACGATTTTGCAGGTTTTCCTACTTACAAAGCATGTAGAGGTCTGTAATTTTTTATCATAGGTACACTTCAACTGTGAGAGACGGAATCTAAAACAAAAATCCAGAAAATCATATTGTATGATTTTTAAGTAATTAATTTGCATTTTATTGCATGACATAAGTATTTGATACATCAGAAAAGCAGAACTTAATATTTGGTACAGAAACCTTTGTTTGCAATTACGGAGATCATACGTTTCCTGTAGTTCTTGACCAGGTTTGCACACACTGCAGCAGGGATTTTGGCCCACTCCTCCATACAGACCTTCTCCAGATCCTTCAGGTTTCGGGGCTGTCGCTGGGCAATACGGGCTTTCAGCTCCCTCCAAAGATTTTCTATTGGGTTCAGGTCTGGAGACTGGCTAGGCCACTCCAGGACCTTGAGATGCTTCTTACGGAGCCACTCCTTAGTTGCCCTGGCTGTGTGTTTCGGGTCGTTGTCATGCTGGAAGACCCAGCCACGACCCATCTTCAATGCTCTTACTGAGGGAAGGAGGTTGTTGGCCAAGATCTCACGATACATGGCCCCATCCATCCTCCCCTCAATACGGTGCAGTCGTCCTGTCCCCTTTGCAGAAAAGCATCCCCAAAGAATGATGTTTCCACGTCCATGCTTCATGGTTGGGATGGTGTTCTTGGGGTTGTACTCATCCTTCTTCTTCCTCCAAACACGGCGAGTGGAGTTTAGACCAAAAAGCTCTATTTTTGTCTCATCAGACCACATGACCTTCTCCCATTCCTCC
The DNA here is from genome assembly GCF_029448725.1 of Salvelinus fontinalis. NCBI lineage: Eukaryota > Metazoa > Chordata > Actinopteri > Salmoniformes > Salmonidae > Salvelinus > Salvelinus fontinalis. The sequence goes on from NC_074690.1 coordinate 43,106,118, forward strand.
TCTGGATCATCCAGATGGTCATTGGCAAACTTCAGATGGGCCTGGACATGCGCTGGCTTGAGCAGGGGGACCTTGCGTGCGCTGCAGGATTTTAATCCATGACGGCGTAGTGTGTTACTAATGGTTTTCTTTGAGACTGTGGTCCCAGCTCTCTTCAGGTCATTGACCAGGTCTTGCCGTGTAGTTCTGGGCTGATCCATCACCTTCCTCATGATCATTGATGCCCCACGAGGTGAGATCTTGCATGGAGCCCCAGACCGAGGGTGATTGACCGTCATCTTGAACTTCTTCCATTTTCTAATAATTGCGCCAACAGTTGATGCCTTCTCACCAAGCTGCTTGCCTATTGTCCTGTAGCCCATCCCAGCCTTGTGCAAGTCTACAAATTTATCCCTGATGTCCTTATACAGCTCTCTGGTCTTGGCCATTGTGGAGAGGTTGGAGTCTGTTTGATTGAGTGTGTGGACAGGTGTCTTTTATACAGGTAACAAGTTCAAACAGGTGCAGTTAATACAGGTAATGAGTGGAGAACAGGATGGCTTAAATAAAAACTAACAGGTCTGTGAGAGACGGAATTCTTACTGGTTGGTATGTGATCAAATACTTATGTCATGCAATAAAATGCAAATGAATTACTTAAAAATCATACAATGTGATTTTCTGGATTTTTTGATTTTTTTTTAGATTCCGTCTCTCACAGTTGAAGTGTAGCTATGATAAAAATTACAGACCTCTACATGCTTTGTAAGTAGGAAAACCTGCAAAATCGTCAGTGTATCAAATACTTGTTCTCCCCACTGTATGTATATAAATACACACACACACACACAGGTACCAGTCAAACGTTTGGACACACCATGGTTTTTCTTTATTTTTACTATTTTCTACATTGTAGAATAGTAGTGAAGACATCACAACTATGGAATTACACATATGGAATGATGTAGTAAACAAAAAAGTGTTAACTGCACCATTTTTTTAACCATTTTATTTGGCCATTTTTATTATTCAGAAATGTGGTGGGTACACTCTTTGTTTGCAGGACTTTATCCTGCTAACTGTTCCAAATGTCCGAACTGAATTTGGTAAAGCGATTTTATGTACTCTACGCCATCGGCTTGGAACGCCTTACAAAATAGTTTTAAATTGGATGAACTTGTGCCGATTGGTGTTTTTAAATCATTGATGAAGGATTTTGAGGATTCCTTGACCTGAAAATGTTTTTAATTTTCTGTTTTATGATTTTGTTATACTCCTGTGATTTATATGGTTTTTACTAGATTACTTGGAGTTTTTCATGCTGTCTGTCTGTAATTGTGTAATGACTTGGTGCTGCCTATCTTGGCCAGGACGCTCTTGAAAAAGAGATTTCAAATCTCAATTGGTCCTTCTTGGTTAAATGAAGTCTTTCGTCGTTGTTGGTAATCAAGCCTACCACTGTAGTGTCGTCCGCAAACTTGATTGAGTTGGAGGCGTGCATGGCCACGCAGTCGTGGGTGAACAGGGAGTACAGGAGAGGGCTCAGAACGCACCCTTGTGGGGCCCCAGTGTTGAGGATCAGCGGGGTGGAGATGTTGTTACCTACCCTCACCACCTGGGGGCGGCGCGTCAGGAAGTCCAGGACCCAGTTGCACAGGGCGGGGTCGAGACCCAGGGATTGGATCTCATCAAGATCTGTTGCCTATTCCTAATAGTCCTACTCATTATGTATTATTATTATTACAAATAGAAAATTATGACTTCTCACAATGGTGCTTGATTAGTGAAGTTAGATCAAAGCTGAATCAATGTTTCCCAGGAGTACATAAGGATGTATTAGTATTTTACAAAACAGCACGGAATATAATAGCATATAAGTCTACTGAGCAAACAGGCCTCTCATATTTTACATCAAAAACACCTCAGTCATTTCTTATCTGAAGCTGAATAGTAAGAACAAATCCTCATGTGTCCAAAACACACCTAGTAGGATATATGCTTTGAATAATGCAAAATAAGCCTACAAGAAAGGCTAATACAATAGTTTGTTAATGCTTTTATTCGCTCGCAAAACAGTAATTCAAGAAGATCTTAATGCATATTCCAATTAAACTGATTGAGATCAAATGATTGACATGCAGTAGGGACATTTCACCATGGACATTTCACCAGTAAAACATGAAGAATTATCATTCATGACTGACAGTGATAATGGCCTATTTAGAAATGAGGTAGGCCTATGCCTAACTCGGTGTTAGAGGGTATTAAAATGGATAAAAACGTCTTGAGATGGTATATGTAGGCAGAGGTTGCAAATGGAGGATGCATTTTATGCACAGGCCTATTCTACATTGATATTCAATAGCCTACATCTGTCAGTACAAACTCATGACAACTGTTTTATATATTTTTTTATGTGTGCTCGCTCACCTAAAAAAAAATAGCACCACACACACAGCATTTGCCCTCCACCACGGGTGTAGGATCAGATTACCCTCAATCTCCCAATCCTAACCATAACTACTAGGTGGGTGACTCCATATGAGTGATTAGGGGTAACTGCTACTTTCTCCTCCCACAAAAGCTAATTGGAAAATAAATCCGTGTAGAGCCCTGCGATGGTGTTCTGAGATGATGTACTGTTCCTCACCTCAGGCTAGAACCAGATGAAGACGGCTCAGACAGTGATGTCTAACCCTTTGCACTGGGAGGCAAATGAAAACAACTTTCAGTGAATGGAACTGAATGAAACATTTGAAATATGTTGACCACAACAGAAGCCTACTCTTCCGGCTTTCTTTTATGACCGAAACTCTGTCTAATCCTTCTTTATCTCATGCTGGACCCCAGGCCCTGACTCTACCATTCACCACACAAATTCTCTCGCACTATGTACTGAGATGGTATTGTCCTCCTGGCATCACAACACTGTCGGAACAGCTCTCTCTCTCCTATGTTATTGAAGAGAGGGAAGTGAGGGCGAGGGGCCCTTTGTCTATGTGTGGACTGTACAAGGTCACCCTGGGAAGCCAATTAAATATTTAGGCTGGGAGCAGAATGGATTATTACGATGAGAAATGAGAGTTCTGTCCAATACTGGGGGCAGTTAGTGCTGTTGTCTCCTCCGTTATATTTGGCTTGCTGAGTGGCGCAGCGGTCTAAGGCACTGCATCTCAGTGCAAGAGGTGTCACTACAGTCCCTGGTTTGATTCCAGGCTGTATCACTTCGGGCCGTGATTGGGAGTCCCATAGGGCGGAGAACAATTGGCCCGGCGTTGTCTGGGTTTGGCCGGGGTAGGCCGTCGTTGTAAATAAGAATTTGTTCTTAACTGACTAAAATAAATAAATACAGGTTCAATCAAAAACGAAACTACATATGTATATATTCTTCATGTTTGATGTGACTGGGGGAGGTGGAGGATATAGGCTACTGGTATAGGTGTATACTGTGTGCTCTCTCTCTGGGATTCTTATAGATGATCAGTAAATCCAATCTCGACTGATTTTCCTGTCCTTGCCAGTCTCTTTCTCTCCTCGCTGTTGTCCTCCCGCTGTATCCATACATCATCTGTTACATAAAACATGGATATGAGAAGGTGACTCTCCTCCAGAGATGGGAGAGAAAATGTCAGGGTAGGTAGGAGATATAGAAGGAGGGTAGAAGAAATGGAGAGAGAGAAAAGAGGGACAAAAATGTAATTCTCTGGAATGTGAGGGATCATGTAGAATAGGGTAGGACTTTGGGTGTGTGTACTACTGATGTGTGGGTTGAATCACAGTAGCAGTGCATGGATAAAATCACTGGGGAAGCAAAGCTTGTTTGTTCTATAACCTGTTAGTTCATATGCCTTGCGACCGTGATATACAGTACATATACAGTAGTCGGAAGTTTACATACACTCGTTTTTCAACCACTCCACAAATTTCTTGTTAACGAACTATAGTTTTGGCAAGTGGGTTAGGACATCTACTTTGTGCATGACATAAGTCATTTTTCCAACAATTGTTTACAGACAGATTATTTCAATTATTACTCACTGCATCACAATTCCAGTGAGTCAGAAGTTTACATACACTAAGTTGACTGTGCCTTGAAACAGCTTGGACAAATCCAGAAAATTACGTCATGGCTTTAGAAGCTTCTGATAGGCTAATTGACATAATTTGAGTCAATTGGAGGTGTACCTGTGGATGTATTTCAAGGCCTACCTTCAAACTCAGTGCCTCTTTGCTTGACATCATGGGAAAATCTAAAGAAATCAGCCAAGACCTCAGAAAAAACCTTGTAGACCTCCACAAGTCTGGTTCATCCTTGGGAGCAATTTCCAAACGCCTGAAGGTACCATATTCATCTGTACAAACAATAGTACGCAAGTATAAACACCATGGGAACACGCAGCCGTCATACCGCTCATGAAGGAGATGCATTCTGTCTCCTAGAGATGAACGTACTTTGGTGTGAAAACAGCAAAGGAACTTGTGAAGATGCTGGAGGAAACAGGTAGAAAGGTATCTATATCCACAGTAAAACGAGTCCTATATCGACATAACCTGAAAGGCCGCTCAGCAAGGAAGAAGCCTCTGCTCCAAAACCACCATAAAAAGAGCCAGACTTCGGTTTGGAACTGCACATGGGGACAAAGTTAGTATTTTTTGGAGAAATGTCCTGTCTGATGAAACAAAAATAGAACTATTTGGCCATTATCACCATTGTTATGTTTGGAGAAAAAGGGGGATGCTTGCAAGCCGAAGAACATCATCCCAACCATGAAGCACTGGGGGGGCAGCATCATGTTGTGGGGGTGCTTTTCTGCAGGAGGGACTGGTGCACTTCACAAAATAGATGGCATCATGAGGGAGGAAAGTAGGTGGATATATTGAAGCAACATCTCAAGACATCAGTGAGGAATCTAAAGATTGGTCGCAAATGGGTCTTCCAAATGGAAAATGACCCCAAGCATACTTCCAAAGTTGTGGCAAAATGGCTTAAGGATAACAAAGTCAAGGTATTGGAGTGGCCATCACAAAGTCCTGACCTCAATTCTATAGAAAATGTGTGGGCAGAACTGAAAAAGCGTGTGTGAGCGAGGAGGCCTACAAACCTGACTCAGTTACACCAGCTCTGTCAGGAGGATTGGGCCAAAATTCACCCAACTTATTGTGGGAAAGTTGTGGAAGCCTACCCGAAACGTTTGACCCAAGTTAAACAATTTAAAGGCAATGCTACCAAATACTAATCAATTGTATGTAAACTTCTGACCCACTGGGAATGTGATGAAAGAAATAAAGCTGAAATAAATCATTCTCGCTACTATTTTTCTGACATTTCACATTGTTAAAATAAAGTGGTGATCCTAACTGACCTAAGACAGGTAATTTTTACTAGGATTAATTGTCAGGAATTGTGAAAAGCTGAGTTTAAATGTATTTGGCTACGGTGTGTGTAAACTTCCGACTTTAATTGTATAGGCCAAAGCTCGAGACAACACGAAGACACAGTGGCAGAGTAAATTCAACCACACCTTTGTTTCATCACAAAACGGGAGAGCAACCTCTGTCCGTTGAAGTCCACAAAGCATATTGCATGTAACTAACAGTTACGTGACCTACAGCATGGTCGAGCAAGTTAATGTTTCCGACATTTTCGGACTACTAAACAACTATTGATTTAGAACCACAAAGAGTTACCGCAAGTCGCAATGAAAACAGGACATGCCTCCACTTTTCCAGCACCATTTCAACATCATCAAATCACCTCTGCTTAGTCTAACATAGTTACAACTAAAAGATACAAAAAACAATTTAGTCCAATCAACGTAAGCTAAATATGATGTGGCTGTCCGTAGTTATGATTTGTGTGTACGTTCGTGCAAGTATAAAAACATGTTGACTCACCCTACTTGCTATCCTCCTCTCTTTCATGTTGACGAAATGGTCTATGACTCTGTCATACAGTACACACTTCAATGATTTGTTGTCCTAGGCTACCTGGCTAAAATGCTTGCTTGCAAGCCTAACTTCCTATCATGGGCAACGTTTAGCTAGTTAACATTAGCCTTCTACATCTAGCTACATATTGAAGTTCCGTCCTCTCAGGCCAGGGGCACAACAATGTATTAATTTATGGTTGTTGGATCAGAGTCTGTGTTATAGTCATTGGCCAGTATGGAGAATTAAGTAAAACCTCAAGTCCAAATCCATATCGCCATCCATGGGTAATTTAGGAAAGGGATCATTTTAACTAGCTAGCTAACCATCGGAGGACAACACAACGAGATGCAGCAATTCAAGTTGTTTCTGTCAATGTAGCATGCTCTCGATGAGATGTGATTGGAGTGAAACAAATCCAAACTGGCCTCCCTTGACACTTTTTTTTGGTGCGCCAGGACCATTTAGAGTTGAGCTCACTCGGTTTAGCTCAACGCTGATTGGATATTATTTTATACTTTTTTATATCAAGGGAGGCCAAATGCTCGCTAGCTTCACTTGCATTCAATTCTACAGGTGGCAACAATGTCATACTATTTTTGATCAAACAGCATCAGATAGATGACCTACCCATACAGAGAGATGGGCGCAGTTTCGCTTGTTCGGGTTGCTTTCTCCAGTGAAATACATTCAACGTTATGCAAATTGAAGGAAAATTATGGAACTCAGAGATAGTAACGATTTTCCTTTTTTCCTTAAAATTTTTTTGGGGGGGGAGATCCAGGCTTGGCATCCATGAATGCGCGCCAGTGTTGAATCATAACCCGCAGTCCCATGGTTATATCCACAGGGCGGGCGGGTTAGGGTCATTAAATATTGTGTGGATGAAGGGTAGGTGGGTGGCGGGTCTGTTACGGAGACCTTATTACCGCCACACCAGCGGTCACAAGTCAGGATGGCAGTCAAATTCCATGTGACCGTTTAGTCCGGCAATTAGGCTTCTCCAAGCTCTGATGCTGCTGATGGTCATTAGTAGCCTAACAAAATCTAATCAAAATCTAATCAAACACTTCATGAGAGCCCATGAGCTCATGTTGCACAATATTTCTATAGGCTATGCAGTTGCGTGAGAAAACAGAGTAATGGCCTCTATTAAAAAGAGGAGGGTCCCATCAGCTTTGTAGGCCTACTATATTTATTTATCAACTTTCCAAATATTAAGCACATTGCTTCTCTTTACAACAGGAGAATAGCCTACCTGGCTGGCATGAAAATGAACCACGGGAAAAGCGTCCTCCATTCGCTATTTAAGTGCATAGATTACATGTAATTTTTCCCCCGCCCCTGTTCTGAGACCATTCTATTCTAAATTCCATTCTATTCTAAATCAAAACACATTTCATACATACAGTATATTATTTTGTATATGTAAAGAAAATATTAAATGAAGAATAGTCTTATGGGTGACAATATTAGCCTATCACTTGTGAACGATGCCCAGCTTAAGCCAAGACACAGCGCATGCATTTTTTGGGCGACTTTTTCAAATCATAGTCGAACACCTCATGTAGCCTAGCCCATAGGCCTATATGTTTTGATAAGGTTTGTATCACAACAAAAGTGGCCCCAAAAAAATCTTAATTAAACACATTAATCCGCTTTACAGCGAGTGTATAACCTAACTGGCATACATAAGCAGCAACTTAGTTTTAAGTTTGGGGAAGATAATTTTCACCATAAAAATGCACCTTTATAATTTTAGCATTACATGCATAATTGCATTTGCTGTCACTTTTGAAAATGGGTTTTTCCTGCTAATGGAGCATTGCACTTATACCCACAACTATGTTTGGAATATTTATTTATCGCACAGAATAGGTCAACTATTGTACTATGGTGATAGTAGATTGACATAGGCTAGTGCTTTAGCTGTTCATTAGGCCTACTCATCTTGTTGCCTGACGAAAAGTAAATGTGGACAGTTCTTCCAATATCTTTACGCGCCTCGAAATTGGACGAGGACGAGCACAGTTGCATCCCCGATGTGTCTGTCTTCACTTGTAGCCTGTGGAAAAGACCGCATCACCTAACGGAGAGCCATGTGAGTGAGAGGTGCTTCGGAGCACGCGACCAGGTGAAGGCAATTATAATTATAAAACACAAAGGGTGCAGCTGCATCCTGTTTCCACTCAGGTGCATCCTGTTTCAATTGATCATCCTTGAGATGTTTCTACAACTTCATTGGAGTCCACCTGTGGTAAATCCAAATTGTTTGGACATGATTTTGGAAGGCACACACCTGTCTATATAAGGTCCCACAGTTGACGGTGCATGTCAGAGCAAAAACCAAGCATCGAGGTCGAAGGAATTGTCCGGAGAGCTCCGAGACAGGATTGTGTCGAGGCACAGATCTGGGGAAGGGTAGCAAAACATTTCTGCAGCATTGAAGGTCCCCAAGACCACAGTGGCCTCCATCATTCTTAAACGGAAGAAATTTGGAACCACCAAGACTCTTCCTAGAGCTGGCTGCCCGTCCAAACTGAGCAATAGGGGGAAAAGGCCGATGGTCACTCTGACAGAGCTCCACAGTTCCTCTGTGGAGATGGGAGAACTTTCCAGAAGGACAACCATCTGTGCAGCCCTCCACCAATTAGGCCTTTATTGGAGAGTGGCCAGATGGAAGCCACTCCTCAGTAAAAGGCACATGACAGCCCGCTTGGAGTTTGCCAAAAGTGCACTAAATGATTCTGACCATGAGAAACAAGATTATCTGGTCTGATGAAACCAGGAATGAACTCTTTGGCCTGAATGCCAAGTGTCACGTCTGGAGGAAACCTGGCATCATCCCTAAGGTGAAGCATGGTGGTGGCAGCATGTTGTGGGGATTTTTTTCAGTGGCAGGGACTGGGAGACTAGTCAGGATCGAGGGAAAGATGAACAAGAGCAATGTACAGAGAGATCATTGATGAAATCTACTGGGTCGAAGGTTCACCTTCCAACAGGACAATGACCCAAAGGACACAGCCAAGACAATGCAGGAGTGGCTTCAAGACAAGTCTCTGAATGTCCTTGAGTGGCCCAGCCAGAGCCTGGACTTGAACCTGATCGAACATCTCTGGAGAAACCTGAAAATAGCTGTGCTCAACCTACCACTATTTTCAATGGCTATCACTTTTATTATAAGGCCAAGTCCTCCCATATTGCAGTTCCTAGGGCTTCCACTAGATGTCAACAGTCTTTAGAAAGAGTTTCAGGCTGGTTTTTGGAAAAATTTGCCAGATATTGTAGTTTTCTAAGTGGCTCCCATTTTGACTGTAGTGTTTCCAAGCGCATGGAATTTTTCTCCGGTAAAGACAATAACGATTCTCCGTCTTCAATTTGATTGTTTATTTACATATTAGGGTACCTAAGGTTTGATTATAAACATTGTTTGACTTGTTTGGAAAAGTTTATTAGTAATGTTTGGGATTAATTTTGTATGCATTTTGATGGAGGGAAACTGGGTGGATTATTGACTGAAGCGCGCCAGCTAAACTGAGTTTTTATGGATATAAAGAAGGACATTATCGAACAAAAGTACCCTTTGTGATGTAACTGGGACCTTTTGGAGTGCCAACAGAAGAAGATCATCAAAGGTAAGGCATTTTTTATATCACTATTTCTGACTTTCGTGTCGCACCTGCCTGGTTGAAATGATTTTCATGTGTTTGTACGCGGGGCGCTGTCCTCAGATAATCGCATGGTATTCTTTCACAGTAAAGCCTTTTTGAAATCTGACACAGCGGTTGGATTAACAAGAAGTTAAGCTTTATTTTGATGTATTACACTTGTGATTTTATGAAAGTTAAATAGTTATAATTCTGTAGTTTGAATTTCGCAATCTGCAATTTCACCGGATGTTGGCCAGGTGGGAAGCTCCTGTTCCACCTGCCCATTAGAAGTTAAATACATTTTATGAGCCCAAGCCCCAAAAACCCCAAATGATTGTGCCAATACATTGTCTATGATATATATATATAGGCTACCGCACATTACGCATTACAGAAAAACATAAATGCCCATAGATGTAGCTATTCTCTCTTGGGTAAATAAATGAAACAAGTTCCAGTAGCCTAATCTTTTTGAGTGTGTACTGTATTGTTTTATACTGTTTTATATGGACTGGAATTACACACCTTGTTCAAATCATGAAGCAGGGAGAGAATATGTGATGCTGGTGCAGGAAAGTTAAAATTATAGGCAAGCAAATTTTATTTTTGAAATATAATAGGGCCTATTTTACATTTGTACAATTAGTTGGCTGAAACATATGTACCTTTCATAATATTTCCCCTAATGTTATTAGCCTGCCTCCTTTATCTCTTGTTGCTTCATATTCCTTCCTCGTTTTCAACAGTTACATTAAATACGTTTTGTTGTCCTTCTCTTCATCACTGTAATGACACGCTTGAATAATATCGGACTAGAATAAGAAGCAGACGGCTTTCACTTCTCTTCATGAAGATTGAATGACTATGTGTCTGAACAAATAAATAATATTGCCTACATCCATTGCGCGTTCGCTCGTCTTTCAAACTACCCGTGCATTCTATTAGCTGCTGTATTTAACATTCAGCAAACAAGAGCTCAAGCATCCCCCTTCGAATAATCTAGTAATATAAGAAATGGATCAAAAAAAATCCAGCAAGCTCTTCTAGTCTTAGCTTTTCCTGGGCCTCCGAGAGCTAAGGAGCATTTTTGAAGGACAGGCCAGCAGAGCGCAGGTGCGTATTACGCAAGAGACAAAGGCTATACATGTAAGTTATTAGAGTATTATGTATAACCCATTATTCATTAGCTAAATATAAGGCTAATACTGCATTGAATGTATTACCTGAAAGAGGTAGTCTAGGACATACAGTACCAGTCAAAAGTTTGGACACACCTACTCATTCAAGGGTTTTGCTTTATTTTTACTATTTTCTACATTGTAGATTAATAGTGAAGACATCAAAACCACGAAATGACACATGGAATCATCTAGTAACCAAAAAAGTGTTAAACAAATCCAAATATATTTTACGTTTTACATTCTTCAAAGTAGCCACTCTTTGCCTTGATGACAGCTTTGCACACTCTTGGCATTCTCTCTTCCTGGAATGCATTTAAATTATCAGGTGTGCCTGTTTAAAAGTTAATTTGTGGAATTTATTTCCTTAATGCATTTGAGCCGATCAGTTGTCTTGTGACAAGGTAGGGTTGGTATACAGAAGATAGCCATATTTTGTAAAAGACCAAGTCCATATTAAATAAGCAAAGAGAAACGACAGTCCATAATTACTTAAAGACATGAGGGTCAGTCAATCCGGAAAATCTTTTTAAAAGTTTTAAAAGTTTCTTCAAGTGTAGTCGCAAAAACCATTAACCGCTATGATGAAACTGGCTCTCACGAGGACCGCCACAGGAAAGGAAGACCCAGAGTTACCTCTGCTGCAGAGGATACGTTCAGTAGAGTTACCAGCCTCAGAAATTGCAGCCCAAATAAATGCTTCAGAGTTCAAGTAACAGACACATCTCAACATCAACTGTTCAGAGGAGACTGTGTGAATCAGGCCATCTTGGACGAATTGCTGCAAAGAAACCACTACTAAAGGACACCAATAATAAGAAGAGACTTGCTTGGGCCAAGAAACACGAGCAATGGACATTAGACCGGTGGAAATCTGTTCTGTGGTCTGATGAGTCCAAATGTGAGATTTTTGGTTCCAACCCCCGTGTCTTTGTGAGACGCAGAGTAGGTGATCTCCGCATGTGTGGTTCCCACCGTGAAGCATGGAGGAGGTGTGATGGTGTGAATTTATTTAGAATTCAAGGCATACCTAACCAGCATGGCTAACACAGCATTCTGCAGCAAAACGCCATTCCATCTGGTTTGCGCTATCATTTGTTTTTCAACAGGACAATGGCCCAACACACCTCCAGGCTGTGTAAGGGCTATTTGACCAAGAAGGAGAGTGATGAGATGGTTTGGTATGAGCTGGACTGCAGTGTGAAGGAAAAGCAGCCAGAAAGTGCTCTGCATATGTGGGAACTCCTTCGAGATTGTTGGAAAATACATTCCAGGTGAAGCTGGGTGAGAGAAATGCCAAGAGTGTGCAAAGCTGTCGTCAAGGCAATGGGTGGCTACTTTGAAGAATCTAAAATATATTTTAATGTATTTAACACTTTTTTGGTTGCTACATGATTCCATATGTGTTATTTCATAGTTTTGATTTCTTGACTATTATTATACAATGTAGAAAATAGTAAAAAAATTACGAAAAATCATTGAATGAGTAGGTGTGTCCAAATTTTTGACTGGCACTTTTGACAGGTTTTAAAAGTCCCAGCCAGTCAATCTGGCTAGGCCACTCAAGGACATTCAGACACTTGTCCCAAAGTCACTCCTGCGTTGTCTTGGCTACGTGCTTAGGGTCGTTGTCCTTTTGGAAGGTGAACATTCGCCCCAGTCTGAGGTCCTGAGCGCACTGGAGCAGGTGTTCATCAATGAACTCTCTGTACCAAAAGTTTTGAGAATGACACAAATACACATTTTCACAAAGTCTGCTGCCTCAGTTTGTACGATGGCAATTTGCATATACTCCAGAATGTTATGAAGAGTGATCAGATGAATTGGAATTAATTGTAAAGTCCCTTTTTGCCATGCAAATTAACTGAATCCCCCAAAAACATTTGCACTGCATTTCAGCCCTGTCACAAAAGGACCAGCTGACATGTCAGTGATTCTCTCGTTAACACAGGTGTGAGTGTTGACGAGGCTGGAGATCACTGTCATGCTGATTGAGTTTGAATAACAGACTGGAAGCTTCAAAAGGAGGGTGGTGCTTGGAATCATTGTTCTTCCTCTGTCAACAATGTTTACCTGCAAGGAAACACGTGCCGTCATCATTGCTTTGCACAAAAAGGGGTTCACAGGCAAGGATATTGCTGCCAGTAAGATTGCACCTAAATCAACCATTTATCAGATCATCATGAACTTCAAGGAAAGCGGTTCAATTGTTGTTAAGGAGGCTTCAGGGCATCCAAGAAAGTCCAGCAAGTGCCAGGACCGTCTCCTAAAGTTGATTCAGCTGCGGGATCGGGGCACCACCAGTACAGAGCTTGCTCAGGAATGTCAGCAGGCAGGTGTGAGTGCATCTGCACGCACAGTGAGGCGATGACTTTTGGAGGATGACCTGGTTTCAAGAAGGGCAGCAAAGAAGCCACTTCTTTCCAGGAAAAACATCAGGGACAAAGTGATATTCTGCAAAAGGTACAGGGATTGGACTGCTGAAGACTGGGGTAAAGTCATTTTCTCTGAATCCCCTTTCCGATTGATTGGGGCATCCGGAAAAAAGCTTGTCCGGAGAAGACGAGGTCAGCGCTACCATCAGACCTGTGTCATGCCAACCGTAAAGCATCCTGAAACCATTCACGTGTGGGGTTGCTTTTCAGCCAAGGGAGTGGGCTCACTCACAATTTTGCCTAAGAACACAGCCATGAATAAAGAATGGTACCAACACATTCTCCGAGAGCAACTTCTCCCAACCATCCAGGAACAGTTTGGTGACGAACAATGCCTTTTACAGCATGATGGAGCACCTTTCCATAAGGCAAAAGTGATAACTAATTGGCTCGGGGAACAAAACATTGATATGTTGGGTCCATGGCCAGGAAACTCCCCAGACCTTAATCCCATTGTGAACTTGTGGTCAATCCTCAAGAGGCGGGTGGACAAACAAAAACCACAAATTCTGACAAACTCCAAGCATTGATTATGCAAGAATGGGCTGCCATCAGTCAGGATGTGACCCAGAAATTAATTGACAGCATGCCAGGGCGGATTGCAGAGGTCTTGAAAAAGAAGGGTCAACTCTGCAAATATTGACTCTTTGCATCAACTTCATGTAGTTGTCAAAAAGCCTTTGACACTTATGAAATGCTTGGAATTATACTTCAGTATTCCATAGTAACATCTGACAAAAAATATCTAAAGACACTGAAACAGAAAATTTTGTTGAAATTAATATTTGTATCATTCTCAAAACTTTTGGCCACGACTGTACTTTGCTCCATTCATCTTTTCCTCAAACCTGACTAGTCTCCCAGTCCCTGCCACTGAAAAACATCCCCACAGCATGATGAAGCCACCACCATGTTTCACCATCGAGATGGTGCCAAGTTTCCTCAATACGTGACGCTTGGCATTCAGGCCCAGGAGTTCATTCCTGGTTTCATCAAACCAGAAAGTCTTGTTTCTCATGGTCGGAGAGTCTTCAGGTAACTTTTGTCAAACTCCAAGCGGTCTGTCGTGCCTTTTTCTGAGGAGTGGCTTCTGTCTGGCCACTCTACCATAAAGGCCTGATTGTTGTCCTTCTGGAAGGTTCTCCCATCTCCACAGAGGAACTGTGGAGCTCTGTCGGGTTCTTGGTCACCTCCCTGACCAAAGCCCTTCTCCCCCTATTGCTCAGTTTGGCCGAGACGGCCAGCTCTAGGAAGAGTCTTGGTGTTTCCAAACTTCTTCCATTTAAGAATGATGGAGGCCACTGTGTTCTCGTGGACCTTCAATGCTGCAGAAAGTTATTTGTACCCTTCCCCAGATCTGTGCTTCGACACAATCCTGTCTCGGAGCGCTACGTACAATTCCTTCGACCTCATGGTTTGGTTTTTGCTTTGACGTACACTGTCAACTGTGGGACCTTATATAGAGACAGGTGTGTGCCTTTCCAAATCATGTCCAATCAATTGAATTTACTACAGGTGGACTCCAATCAAGTTGTAGAAACATCTCAAGGATGATCAGTGGAAACAGGATGCACCTGCACTCAATTTCGAGTCTCATAGCAAAGTGTCTGAATACTTATGGAAATAAGGTTTTTCTGTTATTTATTTGTAATAAATTAGCTAAATATTCTAAACCTATTTCGCTTTGTCATTATAGGGGTATTGTGTGTAGATTGCTGAGGATTTTATTTTGTTTAATCAATTTTAGAATAAGGCTGTAACGTAACAAAATGTGTAGAAAGTCAAGGGGTGTCACGCCCTGGCCTTAGTATTCTTTGTTTTCTTTATTATTTTAGTTAGGTCAGGGTGTGACATGGGGAATGTTTGTGTTTTGTCGGTTTTGGGTGATTATATGGTAAAGGGGGTGTTGGGTGTATTGTATGGGTTTGTGTGTAGTGCATGTGTCTAGCGTTGTCTATGTTGGTTTAGTTGTTTAGGAGAGTCTATGGTTGCCTGAATGAGTTCCCAATTAGAGACAGCTGATTTCTGTTGTCTCTGATTGGGAGCCATATTTAGGGTAGCCATAGGCTTTCATGTGATGTGGGTAATTGTCTATGTAGAACGTTTGTAGCCTGTATGTGTATGTGCACAACGTTATTTAGCTTCACGGTCGTTTGTTGTTTTGTATAGTTTGTTAAAGTGTGTCGTGTTCGTTCATCTTCTTTAAATAAAAAGAGAAGATGTATCATTATTCCGCTGCATCTTGGTCCGTCTCTCCAGTACACGATCGTGACAAGGGGTCTGAATACTTTCGAAAGCACTGTACATATCAACACAATAAAAAATGTTTGGCATATTCAAAGTGGTAGGCATGTTGTGTAAATCAAATGATACAAACCCCCTAAAAAATGAATTTTAATTCCAGGTTGTAAGGCAACAAAATAGGAAAAATGCCAAGGGGGGTGAATACTTTCGCAAGGCTCTGGTCTGTCCAAGAAGTAAGTGTTCTCTGCTATCCACTTTATGTTTTAATTATTTTTTGGGGTGTAGGGGAGGGTCACACAAGCGTTTATGGAGGCTTGGGTAAAAATATATTTTACTTGATTAAGAGCGGGCCATCCATTTCCGTTTTAGAGAGATCCAATTTTCTCTAGGTATCCCTCGTTATAACTAATGTACAGTCCCTTATCACATACAGTATAGTCGGGAAGTTGCAGATGGGTTATTAGCAATTGCAGGTGAACAAACAGCTGACTCACGCACCACTAGTGTGTACGTGTCATTTTTATAAAGCCTCTATAAATGTATGAGATTGTGGTGGGCTTTCACCTTGGCCGTGTGGGACTGATGCGCAACAGGGGAATACTGGATTAGTCTGTTTCAGTTTACACCAGCTAGAAACACCCCATCTCCTACGTGTTCAGAATACACCACCAGGAAGCTGTCTCACACTCCCTCCCTCTCACAATTTATACACACAGCTGCCCATGCAGACACACACACACACACACACACACACACACACACACACACACACACACACACACACACACACACACACACACACACACACACACACACACAACCACCCACACACACAGGAAATATTAAACTAGTATAACCCTAGTTTGCTGCCCTTTGGCCATGCTGAGCTGTGTGCACGTTATGCCTTTCTCTGCATTCCCACTGGAACAATGTTGTGTAGGTTGGTGTTTCAAGAGATGGAAACCTTCTCTCCTCCCCTGTGTGGCTGAGTGATGAATGGTTGTCACTGGATGATTGAGGGGTCCCCACAAGAGGCCCACTCTAGAGTGACCCCTATGATTACTGCTCTAGGCTGTGTTTGTGTGTGTGTGCGTGAGTGGGTGAGTGGGTGGGTGGGTGCGCATGCGTGAGGCCCTTAACTGGGATGCCTGCAGAAAAATGCCAGCTGTACGAAGAAGTGATATAGCGAGAGAAGCTGTTGGGCGTCAGTGTGACAGCTGCTGTGTATCTGTCTGGAGGCCTGTGACTGCATCGTACACTGAGACACTTAGTCTGGGAAGTCGGGTGGCAGCTATTCTGAAGGAATGTGTTACGTGTGTGTGCCATTCTGTGTGTTATGGGTGCTGTGTGTGTTAAAAGCCACTTGTGTTCGGTGTGTGTTGCATGGGTTTGTTTGATGGCGAAGATACAGTCGTATAAAAGAAGCTTTCAACCACTCATGAAACACTAGCTACTGTTCTTAGTCTATCGCGTTATGCTTGTTACACCGCTACGAAGCGCTAATACACTGTGGATAAAGCATGCTGCATTAAAAACCAGCATTAAAGGTCAGTATGAACCAGTATGAAAACTTGTACATCCGCTTAGTCTGGCTGGCTAGAGAGAGAGAAAAATAGAGAGGGGGCAAGGGGCAAGGAGGAGAGAAGGGAGGGGGAGATTGGAGGGAAAATATCATTTTGTCCGTAGCTGGCAATGACTGCGGTAGATGGGCATTGGAGAGTCAGTGACAGGCTATAAGGAGCATAATAAAAAAACATGGCATATTAAACCACAGAGTCTCCACAGCTTTAACTGTTAATCTGTTTTAGGTGAAACTGGGGATTTGTCCTCAGATTCATTTCACCCCAAAATAGAATCAGTTAAACAACGGAGAGACTGGGGCTGGTTGTGAGTGAGAGATTGAGAGATTGAGAGAATGAGAGTGTGAGAGTGTGAGCAGCTGCTGCCTATGTGGGGAAAAAGGACTACATTAAAGATGCACTATGCAGAAATCACTCCGCCATTTCCTGGTTGCTAAAAATCTAATAGATAGCCTGATTTCAGTTTATGTGACAAAACAAAAAAGTATAGTGTGAAGAATCATACCATCTAAACCACTGTGAAATAGTGTATGCAATGTAAACAGAACTGTCTACTTTCTTGGGGACCTGATTGTTTTCATCAAGCTGTCTGCTCAAGAGGAAGCTTCCCACTGTAACGAGGGCCTGTAATCTGGTTCAGGTTATTAATCAACCTACAAGGGTGCTTACAAACACTAAAGGAACAAAATCATTCACATGTATAGTTCTAAAGCTGTATCCGTACCCATTGGATGCAGTGATAACAATATAGGGGCCATATCCAGGAAAGCCAAAGTAGTGTATAAGAGATTATACAAAAGATTTAGCTATGACTCTTATGTGGAAGATGTTAAAAATATTTGATCGTCTGGTGTGATTAATGAGGAGCATCCAGACGCTGCACTTGATGAATTTATGAAATTTCTTCTTCCAGTTATCGATTAACATGCACCTGTTAAGAAACTGACTGTTAGAACTCTGTTAAGGCTCCATGGATTGATGAGGAATTGAAAAACTGTAGGGTTGAAAGTAATGATGCAAAGGGAGTGGCTAAGTCTGGCTGCACATCTGGCTGGCTGAGAAATGATGTGACTAAACTCAACAAAAAGAAGAAGAAACTGTATTATAAACTCAAGATCAATGACATTAAGAATGATGCAAAAATCTAATGGCTTATTCATCAAAAAAAAACATTTGATGTTGCCAATTATTTTACCTTATTGGCAAAGTGGCAAACTTAGGCAGGAAATGCCAACAATGAACAATCAGACATTTTATTCATGCTTAAAAAAAAAAAAAACTAATAATGTCACGCCCTGGCCTTAGTATTCTTTGTTTTCTTTATTATTTTAGCTAGGTCAGGGTGTGACATGGGGAATGTATGTGTTTTTGGATTGTCTAGGGGTTTGTATGTTAAATGGGTCAGTGTCTTGTCTAGGTGTTTGTATGTCTATGGCTGCCTAGATTGGTTCTCAATTAGAGGCAGCTGTGGTTCATTGTCTCTGATTGAGAGCCATATTTAAGGCAGCCATAGGCATTGGGTTTTGTGGGTAATTGTCTATGTAGAACGTTTGTAGCGTTTGTATTTGCACTTACGTTTGTAGCTTCACGGTTGTTTTGTTTAGTTTGGCTATAAGTGTTTGTTTCGTGTTTCACTCGTCTCTAATAAAAGATATGTATTTTTCGCCTTGGTCCACTCATTATCCTCAAGACGATCGTGACAAATAATGAAAGAAAAGCAATGCAAGTTTTAATTTTGTAAAGTTAGTGTGGGAGAGGTGGAAGAATTATTGTTATCGATCAATAATAACAAACCTCCTGGCATTGACAACTTAGATGGAAAGCTACTGAGGATGGTAGCTGACTCTATAGCCACTCCTATCTGTCATATCTTTAATCTGAGCTGAGAGGAAAGTCTTTGTCCTCAGGCCTGGAGGGAAGCCAAAGACCTATCAGCTTGCTGCCATCCTTTAGCAAACTGTTGAAAGAAATATAATGCTATTTCCCTGTAAACAAATTATCAACAGACTTTCAGCATGCTTGTAGCGAAGGGCACTCAAGAAGTACTGCACTGACACAAATGACTGATGATTGGTTGAAAGAAATTGATAATAATACGATTGTGAGGTGCACCCGAGTGGTGCAGCGGTCTAAGGCACTGCATCGTAGTGTTGCTGCGTCACTGCAGCCTGGGGTTTGATACCAGGCTGTGTCATTACCGGCCATGACCGGGAGTCCCACAAGGCGGCGCACAATTGGCCCAGTGTCACCCGGGTTAGGGGAGGATTTGGCCGTGGGGGATTTTACTTGGCTCATCAAGCTCTAGCGACTCCTTGTGGCGGGCCGGGCGCCTGCATGCTGACTTTGGTCATCAGTTGAACAGTGTTTCCTCCAACACATTGGTGAAAACGTATGTGTTATTTATTTTCAACCTCTGCCATATCGTGGATTCAGAGCTATCTATCTATAGAACTTAGAGGGTTTTCTTTAATGGAAACCTTTCTAATGTCAAACATGTAATGTGTGGTGTACCGCAGGGCAGGTCTCTAGGCCCTCTACTCTTTTCTATTTTTACCAATGACCTGCCACTGGCATTAAACAAAGCATGTGTGTCCATGTATGCTGATGATACAATACTCGCCAGCAACCACAGCTAATGAAGTCACTGAAGCCCTGAACAAAGAGTTGCAGTCTGTTTTGGAATGGGTGGCCAGTAATAAACTGGTCCTGAACATCTCTAAAAGTAAGAGCATTGTATTTCTAGTTCTAGACCTGGTGTGGCTGTTGAACAAGTGGAGGAATTGATTTGATGAAATCTTAGATTGTAAACTGTCATGGTCAAAACATATAGATTGAGTGGTTGTAAATATAGGTCTGTCCGTAGTAAAGAGATGCTCTGTTTTTTTTTGCTTATACAGGCTCTAGTTTTATCTTATATTGATTATTGTCCTGTCATATGGTCAAATTCTGCAAAGAAACACCTAGTTAATCTGCAACTTACCTAGAAACAGAGCAGCACATCTTTCTCTTCATTGTAATCAGAGGGCTGATATTAATATTATTTATCACATTTCAGGAGAAGACCCAGATGCAGACAGTGTCGAAGTAACAAAAGTGTATTACTAGATCAGGGGGCAGGCAAAACGACAGGTCAAGGGCAGACAGAGGTCAGTAATCCAGATCAGAGTCCATAAAGTATGGAACGGCAGGCAGTCTCGGAGTCAGGGCAGGCAGATGTCAATAATCCAGGGTGATGTGACAAGGTACAGAACGACAGGCAGGGTCAGGGCAGGCGGAATGGTCAAAACTGAGAAAACAGGAACTAGAATAAGACGGGAGCAAGGTGAAACAGCTGGTAGGCTTGACAAACAAAATGAACTGGCAACAGACAGAGAACACAGGTATAAATACACTGGGGATAATGGGGAAGATGGGCGACACCTGGAAGGGGTGGAGACAAGCACAAAGACAGGTGAAGCAGATCAGAGTGTGACACTATGCATGCCAGTCTCTCTTGGTTAAGAGTTGAGGAAAGGCTGACTGCGTCACTTCTTGTTTTATAAGAAACATAGTGTTGGAAATTCCAAGTTGTTTGCATAGTCAACTTACACACAGCACTGGCAAACACACTTACCCCACCAGACATGCCACCAGGGGTCTTTTCACAGTCCCCAGGTCCAGAACAAATTCAAGGAAACGTACAGTATTATACAGAGCTTTGAGTGCATGGAACTCCCTTCAATCTTATATAACGCAAGTGAACAGCAAACCTGGTTTCAAAAAACAAATAAAGCAACACCTCACGGCTCAGCGCCTCTCCCCCATGTGACCTACTTGTTGTGTGTATGTACTGACTTCTATGTGCTACTGATAGATGTGCACACACACACACACACACACACACTACATGTTGATGTTTTGAAATGTATGTCAATTGTATTTTTTTGTCTGTGAGGTATTTTTCGTTATGTGTTGGACCACTGTAAGACTAGCTGCTGCCATTATCATTGGCTAATGGGGACCCTAATAAATCAAATCATTTCCATAACCAAAATATTGTATTTTCAGCTGTTTGAAGCTGGCGTACAAAACCAAAAGTAAAAAATGCAAAAATGAAACTTAAAGACTGGGAAGCATAGAAATAGTGCACATAGAACAGATATACAGCTTCTTAGACTTCCTTCCAATGAGAATAACAGATCTATAACACAGATTTCTATATGAATTTGATCAGGTCGCCCAAAAAGTTACATATTGCAGCTTTAAGGGAAAAACAGCCGACCTCGATGTATTTATTATTTTTCTTTATAGCGTGCTGCGTGGTTAGAACTCTCTGTGAGTGCATGCATGTGTGCATTGTCTGAGTTTGTGTTGAATTTGATTAGTGTGATTAATGACAGGCAGAATATGATACGAGGAGATAGGGGCAGCAGGGACTATATGCACCTGTTCTTTTCCTGTTCATCACTCCAGTCACACACACACACACACACACACACACACACACACACACACACACACACACACACACACACACACACACACACACACACACACACACACACACACACAGTGAGGTGATCTAATTTTCATACTCAGTGGGGAAGCTGTTTCCTCATCGTCAAGTAGACAGTGCCAGGCTCAAAGTATTCATTCACAGAGCCTCTGTTGGAGACAGACAGGTCGAGTCGTGAATGAGTTGAGCCCCTCTACTCCCTATAAGGTGCCACTCACCTATCTACTGGTCATTCTCAAGCATGCTTCTCTTCCTTGCGCTCCTGCGTACAGCGAGTATTTCTAATTCTCGTTTCGATGTGTCACTATAGGATATGGCCAACTCGCGTATCGCAGACATGCTCTCCGAAGCCAGGGTAGTTTGTCCCAAAAGCATCGCCCCTCAGAGGCTCCAACACTAAAGAAGTATGCACCAACGAAGGTGCAGTGACATCCAGCCGATAAAGACCTCATAAACGTATGAGTGGTGGCCCAACATGCCATAAAGCAAATCTCCTGTAAAGCGGTTTAGAAGAAGTATTACATCTTCAACCTGTCCAGCGGCTCAAGATGCTGCCGAGAGGAAGCCTCAAGCACAGTAGACAGGTCCCAGTGTTGGGACTAAAGGCTTGGAGACTGGACGTAAGCTACGTGCACCCGTCATCTACGACATAAGAGCTTGTTACCCCTACTGTGTAAGTGCCAAGGCCTGTATGACAGGTCGAGATAGCAGCTAAACGGGCCTTGCAGTGGAGATCTTCCATCTGACCAAAAAAGGTCCTGCAAATGAAGCGTTGAAACCTTGGATACAATGCATTTAAGGAATGGTCTGTGTAGGTCACAGCACTTCTCAAAAATCGCATTGTTTTTCCAAACACTGAGCGTTTAGAAGGGGTCAATAATCTTGAGTGGCAAGCTTGTCGCATTCATATTTATCCTCCCACGGGTCATGCCTAGAGGGCCATGGCTACTGGGTGAGGGTGGTGAATCTTTGGCAAAGATTTTTTTAAATGTTTTCTCTAAATAAGCTTTGTTGTACAATTAAATGTCAATACACTGCATTTCTCCTGATTCCTGCTTACAAGAAAAAATTTAAGCAGTTGGTAAAAAGTGGTAAGATGAGCTACAGGACTGTTTTGCAAGCACAGACTGGAATATGTTCCGGGATTCCTCCAATGGCTTTGAGGAGTACACCACATCTGTCATTGGCTTCATCAATAAGTGCATCGATGACGTCGTCCCCACAGTGATGGTACGTACATACCCTATCCAGAAGCCATGGATAACAGGCAGCATCCACACTGAGCTAAAGGCTAGAGTTGCCGCTTTCAAGGAGCGGGACTCTAACTCTAGCTTATAAGAAATCCCGCTATGCCCTCCTGACGAACCATCAAACAGGCAAAGCATCAAAACAGGACTAAGATCGAGTCATACTACACTGGCTCTGACGCTCGTCGGATGTGGCAGTGCTCGCAAATCATTACAGACTACAAATGGAAGCACAGCCGAGAGCTGCCCAGTGACACGAGCCTACCAGACGAGCTAAACTACTTCTATGCTCGCTTCGAGGCAAATAACACTGAAAAATGCATGAGAGCACCAGCTGTAACGGACGACTGTGTGATCACGCTCTCCGCAGCTAATGTGAGTAAGACCTTTAGACAGGTCAACATTCACAAGGCCGCAGGGCCAGACGGATTACAACCTCTCCCTGTCCGAGTCTGTAATACCAACATGTTTCAAGCAGACCACCATAGTCCCTGTGCCCAAGTACACTAAGGTAACCTGCCTAAATGACTACCGACCGTAGCACTCACATCTGTAGCTATGAAGTGCTTTTAAAGGCTGGTCATGGCTCACATCAACACCATTATCCCAGAAACCCTAGACCCACTCCAATTTGCATACTGCCCCAACAGATCCACAGATGATGCATTCTCTATTGCACTCCACACTGCCTTTTCCCACCTGGATAAAAGGAACACCTATGTGAGAATGCTATTCATTGATTACAGCTCAGCGTTCAACACCATAGTGTCCACAAAGCTCATCACTAAGCTAAGGACTCTGGGACTAAACACCTCCCTCTACAACTGGATCCTGGACTTCCTGACGGGCCGCCCCCAGGTGGTAAGAGTAGGCAACAACACATCTGCCATGCTGATCCATAACATTGGGGCCCCTCAAGGGTGTGTACTTAGTCCCTTCCTGTATTCCCTGTTCACCCACGACAGCGTGGGCAAACACAGCGGTCGCTGATGGCACAACAGCGGTACACCTGATCACCGACAACGATGAGACAGCCTATAGGGAGGAGGTCAGAGAACTGTCAGTGTGGTGCCAGGACAACAACCTCTCCCTCAATGTGAGCAAGACTAAGGAGCTGATCGTGGACTACAGGAAAAGGCAAGCTGAACAGGCCCCCATTCTCATCGACAGGGCTGTAGTGGAGCGGGTCGAGAGTTAAGTTCCTTGGTGTCCACATCACCAACAAGCTATCATGGTCCAAACATACCAAGACAGTTGTGAAGAGGGCACGACAAAGCCTTTTCCCTCACAGGAGACTTGAAAGATTTGGCATGGGTCCCCAGATCTTAAAAAGGTTCTACAGCTGCACCATTGAGAGCTCCCTGACCAGTTGCATCACCGCCTGGTATAGCAACTGCTCGGCATCTGACCGTAAGGCGCTGCAGGGGGTACTGCGAACGGCCCAGTACATCACTGGGGCCAAGCTTCCTGCCATCCAGGACCTATATAATAGGCGGGGTCAGAGGAAAACCCATAAAATTGTCAGACTCCAGTCACCCAAGCTATAGATTGTTTTCTCTGCTACCGCACGGCAAGCGGTACCGCAGCGCCAAGTCTAGGACCAAGAGGCTCCTCAACAGCTTCTACCCTCAAGGCATAAGACTGCTGAACAATTAATAAAATCGCCACCGGACAATTTATATTGACCCCTCCCCCTCCCTTTTGTACACTGCTGCTACTCACTGTTTATTATCTATGCATAGTTACTTCACCCCCACCTACATGTACAAATTACCTCAACTAACCTGTACCCCCGCACACTGACTCGGTACCGGTACCCCCTGTATATAACCTCATTATTGTTATCGTGTTACTTTTTAATTATTACTTTTTATTTTAGTAAGTAAGCATTTCACGGTAAAGTCTACACATGTTGTATTCGGCGCATGTGACAAATAAAGTTTGATTTGATATTTTATTTGGCAGTAGTACTATAAATTATTTTATCACTGACGTCAACCCAGAGTCTCTCAGAGCGTTCAGGCAGCCCACTGACATGCCTATCAGATCACAGCAAAATCAGTCTACTTGAACAGAGCAATACTCAACCATGAGGTGTCAAAGCCAAAGGAACTGAATAATATTAAGAAATTCTATAGATGGATGGAAAGTAGTGTAGAAACCTACCAAAAAACTATTAGGCAACAACAAATTCAATCCCTTCTACACAACTTCCTGGACAAAACGTTTCACTGTAATAGTGAAGGTGTAAACTTGACAGTAGAAAACCTAAACAGTATATTTGACCTTTCAGCTTCCCTGTCAAATCAAAACATTTCAAGCAGACAACCTAAGAAAATTAACAACAGTGACAAATGGATTGATGAAGAATGCAAAAATCGAAGAAAGAAATTGAGAAACCTATCCAACCAAAAACAGAGACCCAGAAAACCTGAGTCTACGCCTTCACTATGGTGAATAACTAAAACTATACAGAAATACACTACGGAAGAAGAAGGAACAGCGCGTCAGAAATCAGCTCAATGTAATTGAAGAATCCATAGAATCTAACCAATTCTGGGAAAATTGGAAAACACTAAACAAACAACACGAAGAGTTATCTATCCAAAACGAAGATGTATGGATAAATCACTTCTCCAATCTTTTTAGCTCTGTAACAAAGAACAAGCAGCAAAAACATATACATGGTCAAATACAAATCTTAGAATCAACTATTAAAGACTACCAGAACCCACTGGATTCTCCTATTACAGTGAATGAACTACAGGACAAAATACAAACCCTCCAACCCCAAAAGACCTGTGGTATTGATGGTATCCTAAATGAAATGTTAAAATATACAGACCACAAAATACTAGAATCTGAAGTCAAATGTCTACTGTTTGCTGAGGATCTGTGGCTTCTGTTCCCAACCAAGGAGGGCTTACAGCAGCACCTAGATCTTCTGCATAGATTCTGTCAGACCTGGGCCCTGACAGTACATCTCAGTAAGACAAAAATAATAATTTTTTTCCCCCAGTCGCCACGACCACAAATACAAATTCCATCTAGACACCGTAGCCCTAGACCACACAAAAAACTATATGTACCTTGGCCTAAACATCAGCACCACAGGTAACTTCCACAAAGCTGTGAACAATCTGAGAAAGGCAAGAAGGGCCTTGTACGCCATCAAAAGGAACATCAAATTCGACATTCCAATTAGGATCTGGCTAAAAATACTTTAATCAGTTATAGAACCCATTGTCCTTTATGGTTGTGAGGTCTGGGGTCCGCTCACCAACCAAGAATTCACAAAATGGGACAAACACCAAAATTGAGACTCTGCATGCAGAATTCTTCAAAAATATCCTCAGCGTACAACACCAAATAATGCAATGCAGAGCAGAATTAGGCCGATACCCACTAATGATCCAAATCCAGAAAAGAGCCAACCATCTAAAAGGAAGCGATTCCCAAACCTTCCATAACAAAGCCATCACGTACAGAGAGATGAACCTGGAGAAGAGTCCCCTAAGCAAGCTGGTCCTGGTACTCTGTTCACAAACACAAACAGACCCCACAGAGCCCCAGGATAGCAACACAATTAGACCCAAACAAATCATCAGAAAACAAAAAGATAATTACTTGACACATTGGAAAGAATTAACCAAAAAAACAGAGCAAACAAAGATTGCTATTTAGCCCTAAACAGAGAGTACACAGTGGCAGAATACCTGACCACTGTGACTGACCCAAAATGAAGGAAAGCTTTGACTTTGTACTGTACAGACTCAGTGAGCATAGCCTTGCTATTGAGAAAGGCCGCCGTAGGGCAGATCTGGCTCTCAAGAGAAGACACTGCCCACAAAATGAAGTTGAAGCTGAGCTGCACTTCCTAACCTCCTGCAAAAATGTATGACCATATTAGAGACACATATTTCCCTCAGATTACACAGATTCACAAAGAATTCCAAAACAAATCCAACTTTGATAAACTCCCATATCTATCGGGTGAAATGCCACAGTGTGCATCACAGCAGCAAGATATGTGACCTGTTGCCACAAGACAAGGGCAACCAGTGAAAAACAAACACCATTGTAAATACAACCCATATTTATTTGTCTATATTTATTAACCCTTTTTTACTTTAACTATGTGCACATTGTTGCGACCCTGTATATAGCCATAAATTGACATTTTACATTTCTCTATTCCTTTGGAACTTTTGTGAGTGTAATATTTACTGTTCATTTTTTATTGTTTACTTCACTTTTGTTTATCTATTTCACTTGCTCTGGCAATGTAAACATATGTTTCCCATGTCACTAAAGCACTTTGAATTGAGAGAGATGGAGACTGGTCCTTAAATCATAGTCCATTGTGTATTCCTTGTGTTTCTGGGCCATTTGCCATGCAGCCCCAGGTGACAGAGAATACAATTTAGGGCAGAGCCTACAAGCCAAGCTAGCAGTGTGTTAGTTGAGGCAGGCCACATGAGCATTACGCCTAGCCTAGGTTAGCAGTACCAGCCAGTCTTGCCGCGTTAGCTAGCCTGTTGCATACCGTCTCGTGGACCGGATCACAGCATAGTGGGGCCGGCTCAGTTAGTAGGCACAAAGCAACTCAATGCTAAGTGAACTAAATACGAGAGCTAAGATAGCCGTGACGACTAGTAGTGTGGCTGAAGCTTAGCACAGGCCAGTACTCAGAAAACCTTACAACACTCGCAAGACTCGTTTGAAAGCTAACTGAGCATGTTTGTTTCCCATGGGGTACTATGATAACTCCGGGGCAAAAACATGACTTAACCGGATTATGCATGGGAAATCATGTATTTTGCCATTTTGGAGTCACTTTTATTGTAAATAAGAATAGAATATGTTTCTAAACACTTCTACCTTAACGTGAATGTTTCCATGATTACGGATAATCCTGAATGAATCGTGAATAATGGTGAGTGTGAAAGTTACAGAGGGTCAAAGATCATACCCCCAAGACATGCTAACTGTTGTTTTTGTTATTTCCGGATAGTTCCTGGTTGAAAAGACAATCTACACAAGCCTTTTTAATCAGCAGGTTTTGCACGGGTGGAGTTTAGGATTGCCTGGTGACATCACCTGGCGGCAAATTAGCTAATAGACAAATAACAACGAGAGTTCCAAAACTCTCTGCCAACAACAGCTGGATTTCAGTTATCACCTCCCCATTAAGACCATTCCCAGACAGTCCTATTCTAGCTTGAGAAATAGTTTTTTGCAAAGAAATTATATATTTTTTATTTTAACCATTTTATTGGAAAACTTACAATAAGGTACTTAATTGTTACCCTGAAATGATTTGAAATTGATATAAAAAATGGCTGCATTGTGCTTTTCTCCAAGGACAGTGAGCCCGATCAATAGTGTGTTAATTAGCCAGCCGATCAATGGAAATCCCCCTCCTGTCTCACACACACACACACACACGCAAAGGACTGACTGAAAAAGAACTACTGCCAAAGGACTGACTGAAAAATAACTACTGCCAAAGTAAAAGAAATACAATACGTGTTACTGGACTGGGCACCCTGATGAAGGCCTCAATTCCCCAAAATGTCAGATATGCAAATCATTTGAATTGTCGTCATTTCCTCTGTGTGTGTGTGCATGTGTGTGTATGTGTGTGGAATCTGGTTGTCTCTCTCTACCTGGGCTAATATTTGCAGCGTTGACAGTGCCCTTCATTAACACATGCAAATGTCTGTCTCCCCTAGCTGAGCAGCTGTGTGTCCCTCAAATCTACACTGCTTCTCAATGGCAGTAGTGAGTAGTGGGTGAATGTGAATGCTGTTGTGTGCACATGCACATGTATTATTGTGAATGCGTCTGCTTGTGTGTGGGCTGATGTTCTCCTGAGAGGATGAATGTGGAATATCATGTTTTCTCCCAAAGCCTGTTTCCTCTGATAAGCTTTGCTATCACAGGAGGTTGGTGACACCTTAATTGGGGAGGATGGGCTCAATGGGCTCATGGTTTGAGTGGAAAGGGGTGGAATGTCATCAGATGCATCAAACACATGGTTTCCATGTGTTTTGATGCCATTCCATTGGCTCGGTACCAGCTAATATTATGAGCCGTCCTCCCCTCGGCATTCTCCACTGTTTACTATAGGTAATAGATGAACGGCAAATGGAACAAACCCTGGGTTTGAAGTCATCCAATCATTCTGAACTCTTCTCATCTCTGCCGCATTTTTCCCATCCCTCAATCCCGTTTTCCATTCTCCACCCTACGTTTTCCTCGGTCACACACTCCGCTTAAGATGCGGTCACACACGTACGCATAGCACACCCAGACATACCACCGTAGACAGAGCCGAGAGGAGCTGTCAGAGGAGTCAGTTTCCATTAGTGCTATTAGAACGGAGAGACCCCCACAGACGGCCGAGAGAGATGAGGGGAGCTGTCAAAGGAGTCACTTTCCATTAGTGCTATTAGAACGGAGAGACCCCCACAGACGGCCGAGAGAGACGAGGGGAGCTGTCAAAGGAGTCACTTTCCATTAGTGCTATTAGAACGGAGAGACCCCCACAGACGGCCGAGAGAGACGAGGGGAGCTGTCAAAGGAGTCACTTTCCATTAGTGCTATTAGAACGGAGAGACCCCCACAGACGGCCGAGAGAGACGAGGGGAGCTGTCAAAGGAGTCACTTTCCATTAGTGCTATTAGAACGGAGAGACCCCCACAGACGGCCCGAGAGAGACGAGAGACGAGTAGTGACTGCATACGTTTGACTTACTTCTTCGTACTGGTGCCCCGTGGGAATGGAGCCCACAACCTTGGGGTTGCAAGCGCCATGCTTGACCAACTGCGCCACACGGGACCGACAGTTGATTTAATGTCAGCTAATAAGCTGTTGGACCGTTGTGACTCAGAAAATGACCAGTAATGACTGAACGGCTACAGATTCAGGACAACAGTTGAGTTAAATACCCCCCCCCCCCCACATACAACCTCCCTATCAACCTCCACCTATGCGCTATCCTCCCACCCTGACAGTCTGTATTTGCTGACTGTGTTGTTGGCTGATCCCTCCAGACACTTTAATCAAGGCAATTCATGCATATCAAACACACACACCACACACACACATTGTTAATGCAAACCAAACAGTGTCTGGCCCCCTGCTGCTAACACCATCTTATGTGTGGTCCGGGCTTTACGTGTATGTTAATTCCCTACTACTGTAATGGCTGGCCTGCCTGTCAGAGGTAATTAGCTGACCGAGAGGAGGTAGGATGGACTCAATTTTCTCTCTTAAAACTAATTTAGGCTGCTAATGTTGTCTGAGGGTGTGATTATAGGACTAGTCATTACCCTTCAAAAACACACAGCCACAGACAGACACTCGTATACTGTATAGCCTGTACCATCACGAGGCTCACTTGTGCATGAAAACATGCATGCCCAAATATACACACACAAACACACAGTCTCCGGTTGCCCCGTGTGTGTTTTGAGGGCACGCTGGTTTAATTGGCATGGCAGTGTGCCAAGTCATCGGGGGTAGAGAGTGTCTGTCTGTCTCTCTTTCTTAGCCCCAGTGTGTGTGTGTCTCAGAATAGATGACAGCCATCTGTCGACAGGACAGCCTATTGTCACTTTGCTTCGATTCAGGACGATAGGCTGCTGAGCCCAGAATAGTGTCCTTGGTTGGGTTATTTAATGGTTATACCAGCTTGTTTAAGTGCAGGGTGTCTTCGTGCGTTTGTTTTCTGAGGAAGTGTCTCTGGGCATGTTGTTGATTTTGTGTATCGCAGAACACATTATTTAGATCGAGAGGAATATAGATGAGCTCATAGACTCATACTGTACATGCTGATCTATGTGCTGGTCAGCGATTTTGATTGCAACCTGTCGTGCCATCCCCCAACCAGCTAGTCCCTGTACATACACTCGCGTCCCCAGTCGCTATGTTTGAATGGAGGTGTTTATCCCCTCGGGTACTGTATGTTTGCTATTTTCTCTCTATCCTATAGTTGTACTTCATATGTTTGCACACGCACACACACACACACACACACACACACTCCTCTGTGTGCTCTAACTCACTGTGTGTGTTTTCTCAGCTCCTGGGCTTTGTGTACGCCTGCTACGTCATCAGCGCCATCACTGAGGAG
Organism: Salvelinus fontinalis; assembly: GCF_029448725.1. Classification (NCBI taxonomy): domain Eukaryota; kingdom Metazoa; phylum Chordata; class Actinopteri; order Salmoniformes; family Salmonidae; genus Salvelinus; species Salvelinus fontinalis. The sequence goes on from NC_074690.1 coordinate 43,136,994, forward strand.
GAAGACAGCTGTGAGTACAACAACTTAACTTGACACACACACACACACTTGCACACCCCCTAAATGAACCACAACCTAGCCACATAGCAAGACAGGAAAGGAGGAAGAGGAGAAAAGAGAAGAGGAGAGGAGGGCCTGTAGCTCATTAAAACCTCCCTCAATCCCTCCTCCACCTTGTCGTCTCCTCCCTTACTCCCCCTCTCCCTCCCCCTACCGGCTGGTCTCCTTCACTCTGTGTCCCCTTCCCATTCCACACCCATCCAACCATTCCTTTCTCTCTCTCTCCCTCACACCATTCCACACCCATCCAACCATTCCATTCTCTCTCTCTCTCCCTCACACCATTCCACACCCACCCAACCATTCCATTCTCTCTCTCTCTCCCTCACACCATTCCACACCCATCCAACCATTCCATTCTCTCTCTCTCTCTCTCACACCATTCCACACCCATCCAACCATTCCATTCTCTCTCTCTCTCCCTCACACCATTCCACACCCATCCAACCATTCCATTCTCTCTCTCTCCCTCACACCATTCCACACCCATCCATCCATTCCATTCTCTCTCTCTCCCTCACACCATTCCACACCCACCCAACCATTCCATTCTCTCTCTCTCTCCCTCACACCATTCCACACCCATCCAACCATTCCATTCTCTCTCTCTCTCTCTCACACCATTCCACACCCATCCAACCATTCCATTCTCTCTCTCCCTCACACCATTCCACACCCATCCAACCATTCCATTCTCTCTCTCTCCCTCACACCATTCCACACCCATCCAACCATTCCATTCTCTCTCTCTCCCTCACACCATTCCACACCCATCCAACCATTCCATTCTCTCTCTCCCTCACACCATTCCACACCCATCCAACCATTCCATTCTCTCTCTCTCCCTCACACCATTCCACACCCACCCAACCATTCCATTCTCTCTCTCTCTCTCTCCCTCACACCATTCCACACCCACCCAACCATTCCATTTTCTTAATTCTCTCTCTCTCCCTCACACCATTCCACACCCATCCAGCGATTCCATCCTCTTCATTCTCTCTGTCTCCCTCACACTCATTTCACACCCTTGACCCAATTTTCTTTCCCTACAGTGTCCTCACTTTACCTGTATTATCGAACACCTGGCTAATCCCCACTTTCCATCTCTCTTTTTCATTCTCTCTCCCGCCTCCCCAGCTGTTAGTTCTCATGGTGGTGGTCGGGGGTTGGTAGTGTGAAAAAGAGAGTGTGTTTTTGTCATCTACAGGTCAGCACTGCTCACACCCCCCATATCGTTGACACATCCACACACGTCATGCCTCCTTCCTTCTTTTCTCCCACCCGCCACTGCAACAGGTCTATCTCTTTTAGAAGTACCTATAGGGTTGGCTAATACAGGGAGGGATTGAAGGGAGAGATCGAGAAAAAAGAAACTGGTGAAAGGTGTGGAGAAAGAGAGAAAAGACAAAAGAAGTGGATTAGAGCGAGGGAGCGAGAAGGGGTAGAGAGAGAGTAGTCTTGAAAACCTGACCCGAGGCAACTCGAGGTCGGGTGATTGAGTATGAGATGGTCTGGTTTCAATTATGGACTCTTTTGGCAGAGAGGAACTACATCACTGGCTACGACACTACTTTATCCACTTGAATAAAATACAAAATAGAAACCGGCAAGACGGAGATCACCAAGGTTATTTTTAATGAGTGCATTTCGCAAGTGACTAGTTTGCATCAACTGCCTTCACTAAAACCCTTGCAAAGGTTTCGCCTGCAGACTTTGGTTTTGAATCGCAACTTTCTGGCGTGTCTGACTCGTGATTTGTTGGAATAGTCCCCGGGAAAGTTTCCCCTTCTCGACGTAGGCAGTGACGTAGTTCCTCTATGCCAAAAAAGAGCCCATTGTTGAAACCAGACCCTACCCACTAGGAACAGATGTCAGTTAATGCAATGTCTATTCCACGTTGGGTCAGCGTATTGAAATGACGTGGAAACAACGGTGATTCAGCCAGTGTGTGGCCAGTGGGTAATCTTTTTTTTTCTTCTTGAGACTAGAGAGAGGGGCACACATTTGAAGAACAGCTAGAAGTGACGTCATAACCTCGAGGTCAAAGGTCACAGTGACGGTTAACTAATCGGGTCGCAGGACACATTTGAGTGTGGTGACAATGGTGGGCATACTGCACGTTTACAGCGGCTGCAGTTCAGTGAGTGGGAGGAAACGGTGCGTGTTTGATTGGTGTGGAAATACAACTACTTCTTTGCTGGAGACTCAGTTGCTTTGAATGTTTAGCCCGTCGACTCCCATCGGCTCTGAGCGTCTCGTAATCAGTCACCCCTAAGTCACCCCAGAGGTTGAGGGGGAGTCGACTTCAAAATGAGTCACTGACTTTTCCCTCGCTGCCTTTGTTTTTGCTGACCTCGGCGGCCCGTCGATCCGTCGTGTGGACAGTTGGTACAGGTACTGTCTGTGTAAGGGGCGCAGGTGACAGACGTCCACTTTGAAAAGCACACAATGACAGAGAGAGAGAAAGTGTCTGTGTGAGTGATATATATATATATATTAGTTGAACCTTCATTTAACTAGGCAAGTCAGTTGAGAACACATTCTTATTTACAATGACGGCCTACCCCGGACAAACCCGGACAACACTGGGTCAATTGTGCGCCGCCCTATGGAACTGGATTGGAACCGGGGCGTCTGTAGTGACGCCTCTAGCACTGAGATGCAGTGCCTTAGACCGCTGCACCACTCGGGAGCCACATGCATCTATCTTTGTAAAAATAGATTGTTAAGAACAACATGGCTGAATAAAAAAGAGGGGGGGGGGGGTAAAAAAGAGAAGTGGTTGATTCAGTATTCTTTGCTAGTTTTAATTATTCAGTTAGTTCTAGTCTGATCCTTGCTGGCTGGTCGTGTAAATGGACAGCTGTCTTGAAGCACAGCTTCCATGCCCACCTTTGTCTTCTTTTATTTCAATGCTACACACACACGCACGCACGCACGCACGCACGCACGCACGCACGCACGCACGCACACACACACACACACACACACACACACACACACACACACACACACACACACAGACAGACCATGTACCATGCTCCCTTAATTGATTCACTCATTTGAAGGGCCATATTAGACTGTTCCTTCAGTGAGCTCCCCACACTCCATCAGCATCGGTTCGCCCCCTCGGTTTGTCCCTTTATTTTCTCTCCATCCTTCTCCTCGCTCTTCTCTCTTGCATCTTTCCCCCTCTCATTCTCTAAGCAAGTGCAGGGAAAGGATTGTGTCAGGATCCATTTCATATCTGTAAATGTAAAAGGAACTCTCTCTTGCTGTCTCTCTCTCTCCCTCTCCATATGTAGTTCACGAAGGTGTATAAGTTAGGTGTCCGGTCATTCCTTGCTGCCTCATTAGGCCAGACTCTGTTCGATATCTTCAGGAATAACCCCCCATCCCACACTCTCTCAGGCTAAGGAAAACCAGGAAGAACAGAACAGTGAGCATCACACTCCTCTCAAGGATCAGCTTCATGTCTCTCAGGCCTTATGTTCCTATTAACATAAGCTGCAGTGTGTGTGTGTGTGCGCGCGCGTGTGTGCATGTGTATGTAAATGCACGCATACATGTGTGCGAGTCCAGTTATCAGTATAAAGCAGACATCCAGGCAGAGTGAGTGGAGGGGAAAAGCCTCTTTGGAAAGTAGGTCAGAGAGTTATCCTAGTGTTAGCGAGACGGCTAACTTTGGCGCTCCTCTGTACTGACTCACTGTTTCAGTAAATCCCCTGGAGTCATAGGGCAACAGAGGGAGGGAGGGAGAGGAAGGAAGGAAGGAAGGAGAGGTGAATGGGTGGGTATGTGTAACTCTGATAGGTAGAGACGTAGGGTGCGTTCGTAAATTCTCTCTGGCTATCTACTCCGATTTCAGAGCCCTCTCGTCTGAGTGTGCCCGAGCGCAGAACAACTGATGAATTTACCAACCCTCAACACCTGTTGAATATGGCCAGTGTCAGTAAACATTGGCAAAAAAAAGCGTCATGAAATTGTTGCCAGCAGAACAGTTACAGTCACCAACGCTCTAGATAACATAAAAACAGCCTAACCTGCTCTGCTCGGGGGGTTAAAATGATCAGTATGAGGTGTTCTCTCATTTGTGTCTGGAAGTAGCTAGCAAGCTAGCCAACGTTAGTCAGTTAGCTTGGGTGCTTGACTTGGTGCCCTGGTGAGGTCAGAACTCTCGGATCAACCCCACTCCTCGGCCAGAGCGTCCAGTGTGCTCTCTGAACGCTCCCAGAGCGGAACGCTCTGAATTTACCAACGGACAATTTGACAACGCTCTGAATTTACGATCGCCCAGAGCGCACTCTGGCGCTCCAGATTGAATTTCTGAACACACCCGTGGTGTTAGCATGGGCCACCGCCCCACCGTGTGTAACCGATGTGAAAGGGCTAGCTAGTTAGCGGTGGTGCGCGCTAATAGTGTTTCAATCGGTGACGTCACCCGCTCTGAGACCTGAAGTAATTGTTCCCCTTGCTCTGCAAGGGCCGCGGCTTTTGTGGAGCGATGGGTAACGATGCTTCGCAGAAAGACAGAAAGACAAAAAATAATGAAAAAGAGAAAGAAGGAACGAAAGAAAGAGAGAAAGAAGAAGGAAAGAAGGAAAGAAAGTGGGAGAGATGGGGTGAAAGTAATTAAGAGTTAGATGGATGGATGATGGTAACAGAGCCAGAAAGAGTTTGGGGATGGAGTTACAAACATCAGGCAATGAAGGTAGGGGGAGCAGTGTGCTAATAGAAAGAAAATGAGATGGATAAATTGGGACCCACACATGCTTATGATGAATTGTCTTTGAAGCCAATGGTCTGTAATGCAGTATCCGACTCATCATTAGTTTATTGTCCGGTTTACATTTGTAAGCCATGGCTGTGATTCTTATCATGACAAGATCCACAGAAAGACTCAGTAGCGTAGCCACTGTCATTGACTCCCCTGTTTGTATTTTGTTCCACTCTTTTCCTCTCACACTTTCTTCCCTCTTGCTCCCCATCCATCTCTCCTGCCCTGTTGTTTTTCTTCTTTCTGGCTCCCCATCCATCTCTCTCCTTCCCTGTTGTTTTTCTTCTTTCTGGCTCCCCATCCATCTCTCTCCTCTCCTGTTGTTTTTCTTCTTTCTGGCTCCCCATCCATCTCTCTCCTTCCCTGTTGTTTTTCTTCTCTCTGGCTCCCCATCCATCTCTCTCCTTCCTGTTGTTTTTCTTCTTTCTGGCTCCCCATCTATCTCTCTCCTCTCCTGTTGTTTTTCTTCTTTCTGGCTCCCCATCCATCTCTCTCCTGCCCTGTTGTTTTTCTTCTTTCTGGCTCCCCATCCATCTCTCTCCTGCCCTGTTGTTTTTCTTCTCTCTGGCTCCCCATCCATCTCTCCTCCCTGTTGTTTTTCTTCTTTCTGGCTCCCCATCCATCTCTCTCCTTCCCTGTTGTTTTTCTTCTTTCTGGCTCCCCATCCATCTCTCTCCTTCCCTGTTGTTTTTCTTCTTTCTGGCTCCCCATCCATCTCTCTCCTGTCCTGTTGTTTTTCTTCTTTCTGGCTCCCCATCCATCTCTATTCCTTCCCTGTTGTTTTTCTTCTTTCTGGCTCCCCATCCATCTCTCTCCTGTCCTGTTGTTTTTCTTCTTTCTTGCTCCCCATCCATCTCTATTCCTTCCCTGTTGTTTTTCTTCTTTCTGGCTCCCCATCCATCTCTCCTGCCCTGTTGTTTTTCTTCTTTCTGGCTCCCCATCCATCTCTCTCCTTCCATGTTGTTTTTCTTCTTTCTGGCTCCCCATCCATCTCTATTCCTTCCCTGTTGTTTTTCTTCTCTCTGGCTCCCCATCCATCTCTCCTCCCTGTTGTTTTTCTTCTTTCTGGCTCCCCATCCATCTCTCTCCTGTCCTGTTGTTTTTCTTCTTTCTGGCTCCCCATCCATCTCTCTCCTGTCCTGTTGTTTTTCTTCTCTCTGGCTCCCCATCCATCTCTCTCCTGTCCTGTTGTTTTTCTTCTTTCTGGCTCCCCATCCATCTCTCTCCTTCCCTGTTGTTTTTCTTCTCTCTGGCTCCCCATCCATCTCTCTCCTTCCCTGTTGTTTTTCTTCTTTCTGGCTCCCCATCCATCTCTCTCCTGTCCTGTTGTTTTTCTTCTTTCTGGCTCCCCATCCATCTCTCTCCTTCCCTGTTGTTTTTCTTCTTTCTTGCTCCCCATCCATCTCTCTCCTTCCTGTTGTTTTTCTTCTCTCTGGCTCCCCATCCATCTCTCTCCTGTCCTGTTGTTTTTCTTCTTTCTGGCTCCCCATCCATCTCTCTCCTGTCCTGTTGTTTTTCTTCTCTCTGGCTCCCCATCCATCTCTCTCCTTCCTGTTGGTTTTCTTCTCTCTGGCTCCCCATCCATCTCTCTCCTGTCCTGTTGTTTTTCTTCCTTCTTGCTCCCCATCCATCTCTCTCCTTCCTGTTGTTTTTCTTCTCTCTGGCTCCCCATCCATCTCTCTCCTGTCCTGTTGTTTTTCTTCCTTCTTGCTCCCCATCCATCTCTCTCCTTCCTGTTGTTTTTCTTCTCTCTGGCTCCCCATCCATCTCTCTCCTGTCCTGTTGTTTTTCTTCTTTCTGGCTCCCCATCCATCTCTCTCGCCCTGTTGTTTTTCTTCTTTCTGGCTTCCCATCCATCTCTCTCCTTCCCTGTTGTTTTTCTTCTTTCTGTCTCCCCATCCATCTCTCTCCTGTCCTGTTGTTTTTCTTCTCTCTGGCTCCCCATCCATCTCTCTCCTTCCTGTTGTTTTTCTTCTCTCTGTCTCCCCATCCATCTCTCTCCTTCCCTGTTGTTTTTCTTCTTTCTGGCTCCCCATCCATCTCTCTCCTTCCTGTTGTTTTTCTTCTCTCTGGCTCCCCATCCAGCTCTCTACTGTCCTGTTGTTTTTCTTCTTTCTGTCTCCACATCCATCTCTCTCCTGCCCTGTTGTTTTTCTTCTTTCTGGCTCCCCATCCATCTCTCTCCTTCCTGTTGTTTTTCTTCTCTCTGTCTCCCCATCCATCTCTCTCCTGTCATGTTGTTTTTCTTCTTTCTGGCTCCCCATCCATCTCTCTCCTTCCTGTTGTTTTTCTTCTCTCTGGTTCCCCATCCATCTCTCTCCTGTCCTGTTGTTTTTCTTCTTTCTGGCTCCCCATCCATCTCTCCTTCCCTATTGTTTTTCTTCTTTCTGGCTCCCCATCCATCTCTCTCCTTCCCTGTTGTTTTTCTTTTTTCTGGCTCCCCATCCATCTCTATTCCTTCCCTGTTGTTTTTCTTCTTTCTGGCTCCCCATCCATCTCTCTCCTGTCCTGTTCTTTTTCTTCTTTCTGGCTCCCCATCCATCTCTCTCCTTCCCTGTTGTTTTTCTTCTTTCTGGCTCCCCATCCATCTCTCTCCTGTCCTGTTGTTTTTCTTCTTTCTGGCTCCCCATCCATCTCTCTCCTTCCCTGTTGTTTTTCTTCTCTCTGGCTCCCCATCCATCTCTCTCCTTCCCTGTTGTTTTTCTTCTTTCTGGCTCCCCATCCATCTCTCTCCTTCCTGTTGTTTTTCTTCTCTCTGGCTCCCCATCCATCTCTCTCCTGTCCTGTTGTTTTTCTTCTCTCTGGCTCCCCATCCATCTCTCTCCTGTCCTGTTGTTTTTCTTCTTTCTGGCTCCCCATCCATCTCTCTCCTGTCCTGTTGTTTTTCTTCTTTCTGGCTCCCCATCCATCTCTCTCCTGTCCTGTTGTTTTTCTTCTTTCTGGCTCCCCATCCATCTCTCTCCTTCCCTGTTGTTTTTCTTCTTTCTGGCTTCCCATCCATCTCTCTCCTTCCCTGTTGTTTTTCTTCTTTCTGGCTCCCCATCCATCTCTCTCCTTCCCTGTTGTTTTTCTTCTTTCTGGCTCCCCATCCATCTCTCTCCTGTCCTGTTGTTTTTCTTCTTTCTGGCTCCCCATCCATCTCTCTCCTGTCCTGTTGTTTTTCTTCTTTCTGGCTCCCCATCCATCTCTCTCCTTCCTGTTGTTTTTCTTCTCTCTGGCTCCCCATCCATCTCTCTCCTTCCCTGTTGTTTTTCTTCTTTCTGTCTCCCCATCCATCTCTCTCCTGCCCTGTTGTTTTTCTTCTTTCTGGCTCCCCATCCATCTCTCTCCTTCCTGTTGTTTTTCTTCTCTCTGGCTCCCCATCCATCTCTCTCCTGTCCTGTTGTTTTTCTTCTTTCTGGCTCCCCATCCATCTCTCTCCTTCCTGTTGTTTTTCTTCTCTCTGGCTCCCCATCCATCTCTCTCCTTCCTGTTGTTTTTCTTCTCTCTGGCTCCCCATCCATCTCTCTCCTGTCCTGTTGTTTTTCTTCTTTCTGGCTCCCCATCCATCTCTCTCCTTCCTGTTGTTTTTCTTCTCTCTGGCTCCCCATCCATCTCTCTCCTGTCCTGTTGTTTTTCTTCTTTCTGGCTCCCCATCCATCTCTCTCCTTCCTGTTGTTTTTCTTCTCTCTGGCTCCCCATCCATCTCTCTCCTGTCCTGTTGTTTTTCTTCTTTCTGGCTCCCCATCCATCTCTCTCCTTCCTGTTGTTTTTCTTCTCTCTGTCTCCCCATCCATCTCTCTCCTGTCATGTTGTTTTTCTTCTTTCTGGCTCCCCATCCATCTCTCTCCTTCCTGTTGTTTTTCTTCTCTCTGGCTCCCCATCCATCTCTCTCCTGTCCTGTTGTTTTTCTTCTTTCTGGCTCCCCATCCATCTCTCTCCTGTCATGTTGTTTTTCTTCTTTCTGGCTCCCCATCCATCTCTCTCCTTCCTGTTGTTTTTCTTCTCTCTGGCTCCCCATCCATCTCTCTCCTGTCCTGTTGTTTTTCTTCTTTCTGGCTCCCCATCCATCTCTCTCCTTCCCTGTTGTTTTTCTTCTTTCTGGCTCCCCATCCATTTCTCTCCTTCCCTGTTGTTTTTCTTCTCTCTGGCTCCCCATCCATCTCTCTACTGTCCTGTTGTTTTTCTTCTTTCTGGCTCCCCATCCATCTCTCTCCTTCCCTGTTGTTTTTCTTCTTTCTGGCTCCCCATCCATCTCTCTCCTTCCCTGTTGTTTTTCTTCTCTCTGGCTCCCCATCCATCTCTCTCCTGCCCTGTTGTTTTTCTTCTTTCTGGCTCCCCATCCATCTCTCTCCTGTCCTGTTGTTTTTCTTCTTTCTTTGTGACAGATAGATGGTCTTTGTGTCTGTTCGTTAAGCATAGCCCCTGTGACGTTAAACACCTGCCCTCCGTAGTGAATCTGTAATCTCCTTCTATTGCTCTGCTTATTTATTTACTCCACGTTGACACATTGACCCACATACCTGTCGTGTCTGTCTTTCATGTCGAGGTGGTCCAGTCAACGCTGCTTGTATGACGGGTGACCTTGCTTGAGACCTGAAGACTTGTGTTTGCTCCCAGAGCTAATCTTTGGCTTTAGCTCAGTGGAATAACATCTGAGTGGGTTTTGACAACGCAGGTTGAATACCTAGTCTTTGACGTTGGGATAAGTTCATTTCTCAATACTGCACTGCACACCACACTAAATTTGGAGAAGTTGAACACCTTTACTTGATTTAAAGGTATACTCCACTGCAAGAAATTGCCTCTCTCATACGATAAAAAAAACGTACATTTCCTCGACACGACTCTACACTGCCACATAGGTTAGTAGATGTACCACTGGGACAGTACAACACCAGCTGTAGTTTTGCCATATTCAGTTTGGTACATTACTACATTACAATTATATCACAACCCATGTCTCGCACAGTGTGATTTTCCCAGTCACTATTTCTCTCAATCTTCCCCACCTCTTTATCTCTATAAGGGCATAAGGCGAGGCCCGAATGCAGACACAGGAGGCAGATGGTTGAGCTCCGATATGAATTATACCAAAAGGGGTAGGCAAAAAGGCAGGTCGGGGACGGAGTTCATAAACCAGGTCAGAGTCCAAACAGTACCAGGTGATAGGCAGGTTCGAGGTCGGGACACGCAGGGGTTCAATGATCAGGTCTGAGTCCAAACAGTACAAGGGGATAGGCAGGTTCGAGGTCAGAACAGGCAGAGTGGTCAGGCAGGTGGATTTGGCATCAGGACAGACAAGGGTCAAAAACCAGGAGGGCTAGGAGAAAACAAAGACCGGGAAAAATAGGATCTAGGAAAAATGTTGGTTGACTTGGAAAAACAAGAGGAACTGGCACAGAGAGGCAGGAAAAACACAGGGATAAATACACCGGGGACTGATGGGGAAAACAGGAGACACCTGGAGGTGTGTGGAGACAATCACAAAGACAGGTGAAACAGGTCAAGGCGTGTCAATCTCGCTCTCTCCCTTTTCTCTCTCTCGCTCTGTGTCTTACTCTTCTGCTATGTGGGAGGTCAGGGGTGGAGAAAATTATATCCATCATTACCTCCTAACCATATTTTACCTCGCATCGATCATCAAGGCAGGAGATGGAACCCTCACTGCCTGCTTGCAATGAGAAAATCATTGGTACAGAAAAGTCCAGGCCAGCCGTATGTGTGTGTTTGCATGTGTGTTTACTGTCCAGATCAAGTGTGTTTAACCTTTGTTCGTGTCACTCACCTTACTGGAGCTGCCACTTCCTGATAACTCAGACAATATATATCACTGGCTGAGAGGAAACTGAGAATCCCAAGGAGCCGGAATGGAGCCAGAGGAGAGGGACATGTTAACTTGTCACTCTTCTTTATTGTTTATCGACAGATAAGTTGCCCTATCAGGAACTCTAGTCCCTACAATTTACTTAAAATATTCTATTTGTCTGTTTGAATCTCTCAAAAAATAACCGTTCCAAGTGGAGCAGTTTCCTGGCCACCACTCAGTGTATGTTTTTATCGAAGTGGAACCACTTCTGTCAGGATTAGTTATCTTCAAGAACCACCACCAAATTACTGTCCTGTTGTAACGAGCCAGTTTCACTGCATCCTGTCCTCTATGGTGTTTACTGGGCTCTCAGATCCATTTAGCCAGTTTCACTGCACCCTGTCCTCTATGGTGTTTACTGGGCTCTCAGATCCATTGAGCCAGTTTCACTGCATCCTGTCCTCTATGGTGTTTACTGGGCTCTCAGATCCATTGAGCCAGTTTCACTGCATCCTGTCCTCTATGGTGTTTACTGGGCTCGCATATCCATTGAGCCAGTTTCACTGCATCCTGTCCTCTATGGTGTTTACTGGGCTCTCAGATCCATTGAGCCAGTTTCACTGCATCCTGTCCTCTATGGTGTTTACTGGGCTCTCAGATCCATTGAGCCAGTTTCACTGCATCCTGTCCTCTATGGTGTTTACTGGGCTCTCATATCCATTGAGCCAGTTTCACTGCATCTTGTCCTCTATGGTGTTTACTGGGCTCTCAGATCTATTGAGCCAGTTTCACTGCATCCTGTCCTCTATGGTGTTTACTGGGCTCTCATATCCATTGAGCCAGTTTCACTGCACCCTGTCCTCTATGGTATTTACTGGGCTCTCATATCCATTGAGCCAGTTTCACTGCATCCTGTCCTCTATGGTGTTTACTGGGCTCTCAGATCCATTGAGCCAGTTTCACTGCATCCTGTCCTCTCTGGTGTTTACTGGGCTCTCAGATCCATTGACCCAGTTTCACTGCATCCTGTCCTCTCTGGTGTTTACTGGGCTCTCAGATCCATTGAGCCAGTTTCACTGCATCCTGTCCTCTATGGTGTTTACTGGGCTCTCAGATCCATTGAGCCAGTTTCACTGCATCCTGTCCTCTATGGTGTTTACTGGGCTCTCAGATCCATTGAGCCAGTTTCACTGCATCCTGTCCTCTCTGGTGTTTACTGGGCTCTCAGATCCATTGAGCCAGTTTCACTGCATCCTGTCCTCTATGGTGTTTACTGGGCTCTCAGATCCATTGAGCCAGTTTCACTGCATCCTGTCCTCTATGGTGTTTACTGGGCTCGCATATCCATTGAGCCAGTTTCACTGCATCCTGTCCTCTATGGTGTTTACTGGGCTCTCATATCCATTGAGCCAGTTTCACTGCATCTTGTCCTCTATGGTGTTTACTGGGCTCTCATATCCATTGAGACAGTTTCACTGCATCCTGTCCTCTATGGTGTTTACTGGGATCTCATATCCATTGTGATAATACATGCACATGCTGTTTTCACACACTCCTTTAACCTCATCTCATTGGCTCTGTGTCAGTGAAAAGTCTATAGTGAATAGTCATTTCCTCTCTCTTTTCCCCTACTTCTCTCTCCCTCTCTCTGACTGTTTGCAGCACTCTGTACTTTTATTTTTCGGAGTAAATATACAGAGTCGGTCTGTCACTTGGTGAAGGTCACCCTCTGTTTTTCAGCGATAAAGAGCTTATTTTGACAGCCGCCTGACTCTCGGCTTGTGCCCTGGGCTCACAGAAGTGTGCCTCTACCTCAGATAGTCAATATAACTCTGTGTTTTGTAGCATTGAGGCCTCTCATACTGTAGGTCCAACTCTGTGTGTTGTAGCATTGAGGCCTCTCATACTGTAGGTCTAACTCTGTGTGTTGTAGCATTGAGGCCTCATACTGTAGGTCCAACTCTGTGTGTTGTAGCATTGAGGCCTCTCATACTGTAGGTCTAACTCTGTGTGTTGTAGCATTGAGGCCTCTCATACTGTAGGTCCAACTCTGTGTGTTGTAGCATTGAGGCCTCTCATACTGTAGGTCTAACTCTGTGTGTTGTAACATTGAGGCCTCTCATACTGTAGGTCCAACTCTGTGTGTTGTAGCTTTGAGCTGTTTTCTCTTTACTTTGTTTTGCCATAAGATTGTCATCTTCCATTCATTTTGTGAATCCAGATTTGTCCCGGGATGTTGTTTTAATTAGTGTTTCTTTCCGCCCATCAATGTCTGCCTGTCTGTCATGTTCTGATTTCATTTGTCATTTTACCATTTGATCTTTTTGTTTTCAGTTGATTTTGTTGCTGGATTTGACCCATTCCCTCTCTACCATGTCAATGAGAAACCATCCCATCTCCTCTTAAAGCCCATGTACCTGTAAGTAGGGTGTGTGTGTGTGGGGTGGGGGTATGCATTTGTTCTTGTCTGTGTGTTTTTTTATGTTTGTGTATGTGTCAGCTATTATTTTTGTGTTCGTTTTCATTATATGAACACTGTATCATGTGTCATGTTTTCCAAAGGGGGTCTAGGCAGTACATACAGTGTTATGTCATTCTAATAGCTCTTCTCGTGTTTCTCTGAGCTAGGACTTTTACCATTGTGGCTGAGAACTCTCTCTCGCGTGCCTTTGTTTCTCTGCGGCTAGTCTTTGAGACGAATTAAGATGTCACGTATTCTTCGTTAACACAGAGCCCTTAATTACTCCACTCTAATGGGCGTTTCAGTTTTCACCCGACGAGCACACAATTCAAAATGACAGTAGATAAATGGTTCCATGGTGTGATGTCATAGGGGTCAGGGCATTTTGATATGGTCCCAGAGAAAACAGGACAGAACTTTGGACGTGTTCTTACTGTATATAGTACACTACCTTTGGCCAGTGATAAAGGTATGTGGCTCTGGCAACAAAAAAAGTTTATAGGGAATAGGGTGTCCTTTGGGACATGTTGGTAAGTGTTAATGCTTTTTCCCTCACCAACACGTCTGCTACTGTATGCCCAGTTCCCTTTCTGGGTGGGTGAAATATGAGAAATAGGCCAGTGTGTGGGAGACTAGAGTTAGGCTCCCTTTCTGGGTGGGTGAAATATGAGAAATAGGCTAGTGTGTGGGAGACTAGAGTTAGGCTCCCTTTCTGGGTGGGTGAAATATGAGAAATAGGCCAGTGTGTGGGAGACTAGAGTTAGGCTCCCTTTCTGGGTGGGTGAAATATGAGAAATAGGCTAGTGTGTGGGAGACTAGAGTTAGGCTCCCTTTCTGGGTGGGTGAAATATGAGAAATAGGCCAGTGTGTGGGAGACTAGAGTTAGGCTCCCTTTCTGGGTGGGTGAAATATGAGAAATAGGCCAGTGTGTGGGAGACTAGAGTTAGGCTCCCTTTCTGGGTGGGTGAAATATGAGAAATAGGCTAGTGTGTGGGAGACTAGAGTTAGGCTCCCTTTCTGGGTGGGTGAAATATGAGAAATAGGCCAGTGTGTGGGAGACTAGAGTTAGGCTCCCTTTCTAGGTGGGTGAAATATGAGAAATAGGCCAGTGTGTGGGAGACTAGAGTTAGGCTCCCTTTCTGGGTGGGTGAAATATGAGAAATAGGCTAGTGTGTGGGAGACTAGAGTTAGGCTCCCTTTCTGGGTGGGTGAAATATGAGAAATAGGCTAGTGTGTGGGAGACTAGAGTTAGGCTCCCTTTCTGGGTGGGTGAAATATGAGAAATAGGCCAGTGTGTGGGAGACTAGAGTTAGGCTCCCTTTCTAGGTGGGTGAAATATGAGAAATAGGCCAGTGTGTGGGAGACTAGAGTTAGGCTCCCTTTCTGGGTGGGTGAAATATGAGAAATAGGCCAGTGTGTGGGAGACTAGAGTTGAGTTTCCTGTCTGATCCAGTTAACCATACACTTCAATACCTCAACACATCAGCCCAGTGTGTTTTCATTCAAGATTAGCCAATATCAAATCAATAAATATTTGAATTATACAGGTGTTGTTATCGGGATGAAGTACATAACACCGTATCATGGTTCTTCTGTGACTCGTATCAAGGTTCTTTCTGGTTCTGCTAGCTCTGTGTGGGAGGATGAATAAGCCTGACTGGAGTGAACAACACTATTAAACCTGCTATATCTTGTCTGAAGGCTTAGGGGAATATGTAGGTTTGTCGTGTGTGTGTGTGTGTGTGTGTGTGTGTGTGTGTGTGTGTGTGTGTGTGTGTGTGTGTGTGTGTGTGTGTGTGTGTGTGCATTTATGCATATAGACATACAGGTAACTGCCAAATAAAGGAAACGCAAACGTATTGTTTTAATAGGGCCACCACAAGCTGCCAGACGAGCTTCAACGCGCCTTGGCATAGATTCGACAAGTGTCTGGAACCCTATAGGAGGGATGCAACACTATTCTTCCATGAGAAATTCCATGTTTTGATGTTTTGTTGATGGTGGTGGAAAACGCTGCCTTAGGCGCCACTCCAGAATCTCCCATCGGTGTTCAATTGGGTTGAGCTCTGGCGGCTGCGACGGCCACGGCATGTCATGAAAGATCAGCAAGTTGTGCAGTCTTCATCACTGAAGCGCCTGCTAAACGTGCCCCAACAATCACCCCTCTTTTAAAGTCACTGAGATCTCTTCTTCTAGCCATGGTAGCCTAAATAATGGGCAACTGGGCATTTTATACATGACCCTAAGCACGATGAGATGTTAATTCCACACCTGTGTGCAAGGCACCTGCTTTCAAGATACTTTGTGTACCTCATTTACTCAAGGGTTTCCTTTATTTTGGCAGTTACCTGTAGAAATACCGTGGATTGGAGGTTCTCTGCCTTTTAACCACCATCACAGCTTCCATTGGCATGATCTACTCAATTATGCAGGAAACTTAATAACAATGTGGCCAGTGGCGTCAGTCTTTTAATTTCCTTTAGCCCAAATAGAAGTATTATTAGCCTGCAGGACGTCTCTCCTGACAGCTTCATCATCTCTGTTGCAAATGAGACAGAAGGAATGTTTTGCCCTCCTCCAGCACTAGGGATATAAAGCCTAGATAATAAATGTACTGGAAATCGTGTGTGCTCATGTGCGTGTGTTCCTCACCCACTCACTGTCTTCTGTGTTCTATCACCTCCAGGTCTACGTAAATAGGGCAGAAGGCAACATTGCAGGTTCCGATGGAAACAAAGTGGCTGCTCTGACTGGCACAACAACAGTCCGAGAATTCACCGGGGCAGGCCAGACGTTCCTCTGGTTCTCTACAATCTCTTCAGTACTTTAAACATGTAAATGACTGGTGCTCTGCTTAATAATGACTGTACTTCCCAGTTCTGTTCTGTTGTTAGTGGGAGGGATGGAGAGGATAGTGTTGGGGGATGGGGGGGGG
This sequence comes from Salvelinus fontinalis, assembly GCF_029448725.1. Lineage (NCBI taxonomy): Eukaryota > Metazoa > Chordata > Actinopteri > Salmoniformes > Salmonidae > Salvelinus > Salvelinus fontinalis. The sequence goes on from NC_074690.1 coordinate 43,153,018, forward strand.
GGGGGGGGGGGGTGGGGCTAATTACAGTGTAACATGGGCCTGATCTCTTACTGTGTACTCAAGTATAAATTATTTATCTCGAACTACAAACGGCATCCGACAACAGAGACGTACAGTACCTGCTGTCAATGGCTGTATTTCTGTCCATTGTTCTATCAGAACTAGTGATCTATCTATAGATCATAGCTATATATACAGTACCAGTCAAAAGTTTGGACACACCTACTCATTCAAGGGGTTTTATTTATTTTGACTATTTTCTACATTGCAGCATAATAGTGAAAACATCGACGCTATGAAATAACACATATGGAATCATGTAGTAGCCACCCTTTGCCTTGATGACAGCTTTGCACACTCTCACATTCTCTCAACCAGCTTCACCTGGAATGCTTTTCTAACAGTCTAGAACGAGTTCCCACATATGCTGAGCACTTGTTGGCTGCTTTTCCTTCACTCTGCAGTCCAACTCATGCCAAACCATCTCAATTGGGTTGAGGTCAGGTGATTGTGGTGGCCAAGGCATCTGATGCAGCACTCCATCCCTCTGCTTCTTGGTAAAATAGCCCTTACACAGCCTGGAGGTGTGTTGGGTCATTGTCCTGTTGAAAAACAAATTATAGTCCCAATAAGTTTGAACCAGATGGGATGGTGTATTGCTGCAGAATGCTGTGGTAGTCATGCTGGTTAAGAGTGCCTTGAATCGTAAATAAATCACTGACAGTGTCACCAGCAAAGCACCATCACACCTCCTCCATGCTTCACGGTGGGAACCACACATGTGGAGATATTCCATTCACCTACTTTCATCTGTTCACCTGCTCTGCGTCTCACAATGACATGGCGGTTGGAACCAAAAATCTCTAATAAGGTCTCATCAGACCAAAGGACAGATTTCCACCGGTCTAATGTCGATTACTCGTGATTCTTGGCACAAGCAAGTCTCTTCTTATTATTAGTGTCCTTTAGTAGTGATTTATTTGTAGCAATTCGACCATGACGGCCTGATTCCCACAGTCTCCTCTGAACAGTTGATGTTGAGATGTGTCTGTTTCTTGAACTCTGTGAAGCATTTATTTGGGCTGCAATTTCCGAGGCAGTTAACTCTAATGAACGTATCCTCTGCAGCAGAGGTAACTATGGGTCTTCCTTTCCTGTGGCGGTCCATATGAGAGCCAGTTTTAGCATATTGCTTGATGGTTTTCGCGACTGCACTTGAAGAATCTTTAAAAGTTATTGAAATTTTCCGGATTGACTGACCTCCACTGTCGTTTCTCTTTGCTTATTTGAGCTGTTCTTGCCATGGTCTTTTAGACTTGGTCTTTTACCAAATAGGGCTATCTTCTGTATACCACACATACCTTGTCACAACACAACTGATTGGCTCAAACGCATTAAGAAGGAAAGACATTTCACAAATGAACTTTTAAAAAGGCTCACCTGTTAATTGAAATGCATTCCAGGTGACTACCTCATGAAGCTGGTTGAGAGAATGCCAAGGGTGTGCAAAGCTGTCATCAAGGCAAAGGGTGGCTAGTTTGAAGAATCTCAAATATAAAATATATTTTGATTTGTTTAACACTTTTTTGGTTACTACATGATTCCATGTGTTATTTCATAGTTTTGATGTCTTCACTATTATTCTACAATGTAGAAAACTGTAAAAAAATAAAGGAAAACCCTGGAATCAGTAGGCGTGTCCACATTTTTGACAGGTACTGTATATATGTATCTACACACGCATATAAACTTGTGTGACCCCGACAGTTCAACCTTCCTCCTGTTCTCTGGTCTGAAAGGCCTCTCTGTCTGTGGCTTTGTGGTTTGGAGTGTTATTATGGCCTGGTCTCGAGATCCTCACTCTGAGGCTGAATTACAGTTGAGCCTGTGGAATGGAATGAACGATTGTGTTCTGCTGTTTACTTGAGGCCAGGATCTGTGCACATAAATACACAGGCAAAGCAGTAAGGGGTAGGGCGGAAAGGAGTGGGAGACGGGGTGGGACGTAGGGGAAAAAAAGCAACCAAACCTACAGGGGCTTCAGTCAAAAATAGAACCGGAAGAAGAAGAGAAAATACAACACAAGATGGGAAACGGGTTTGAGTCAGGGTTTTGAAAATGCTAACTAAACAACGACAACCTCTAAACAGAGATAGCTTAAGGCATTACAGTAAAAGCACACAGGCAATAATGTTTGAGTCAAAGTTTTTGTTCATCCAGTCTTACTTTTACAGTGATGTGACTGGTTATGATATACAGTGTTTCGGTCGACCGAGTCTTAAAACTGTAGAGGGGGAAGGAGTGAAAGGAAAAACGGTTTATCTGTCACCTTGTTTTACAGTCGTTGGTGTTGGTGCTTTGAGGTTTGTGTCAGGATGTAGATGTGTCTTAAAAGCCCCTGTCCAACAACCCAACTGCCTCCAACTACTGCGAGGGTAGGGGTTTGAGTGTTTGACAGTTGATCATAAGTCATACACTGTGGCTCACTGTATTTCCTCTCCAAAATAGTATGCGATATGAGAGGTGGTTTGTCTCCATTTCCCCTCCATGGCATACAAAGGTATTGAATGGAGTGTAAATGGTTTTTAAGTAGCACAAATATAGCAAAGCAAGAAGACAGAGCCATACTGTACACCACTTGTTTTCTCTATCATTCCCATCTACAGATCGATGATTCAACTGTGATACATGTCAATAGTTTTTTCATAGCATGTTTGAATGGGTTTTGTATGATAACTGTGGATATTCTGTATTATACGGTAATAATCTATTGTATGTTTGGGTCTCTGTGGGTTTGGGGAGCAGTTATCCCACAATTCATAGACATCAACTATTTTGTCCAAACTTTAAGATGGGGGCTAGTTCTTGAGTATTTTGGACTTTGTGTTACAGAGTGTGTAACTGCCTGGGGTCTTTGGCTGTGTCCCTTTATGAGTAGAATGGAGTTGCCACTAGACACTAATCTAAGGTGAGTTTTGTGTTTCATCCCTCACTTAAGATTTGAGAAGGGGCAACTGATCCTAGATCTGTGCCTAAGAGCACCTCATCTACCTGGACTGTCCACCTTCTGCCTTAATCTTCCTGTGTACCACTACTGCCCCCTGCTGTTGAATGTAGTCATGAACACATTCAAATACTACTGAATATATTTCTGTTCTGGACTTCAATAAAGCCCTCTGCTTTGTCATTTAGGGTTTCATGGCATACTGTTTATTGATAAGATATAATACACAGTTTAGGTTATTTTCCATTGGCCTACTGGACACCATAGGAGGGTCCAGTGTACTACTCTGCATGTATGTATGCCTATATCTCACAGTATACTTCTTTATCGCCGTGTTATCCACTCAGTCTTATACTTGACGCCGTTCCAGAAGAACAAATGTATTTCTCTGTTCCGACTGAAGCCTCTACATTTATTTTGTATTTATTTGTATCGTTTGTCTCGATGCAATCTGCTGTGGCATGAATGTGATGAATACCCTCGTTATTAAATCAAAGCTTGTTTCCCACTTCATCAAAAAGAGCCTTGAACACGGGACATATGGAGACTGGAATTTGGTTCGGTCTCGTGTTTCCAGCACCTGATCAACACCTTATCCCCTTGTGGGCTTGATAGAGAGGCTTCTGAGCTGATATTAACATCATAGCTGTCTCTCAACTGATATTGGCTTCAGATGAATGCTTTTGCAGAACAGTGGTAGGGGCTTCAGTGATGGCGCACAGAATAATGATTGTAAACTACGGGCCGTGTTCCAAATGATATCCTGAAGTAGTGCACTATATAGGGAATAAGGTATAATTTGAGGTGTAAATGTACAATTTCAGGACAGTGCAATGTTACAGAAGATTCAGATATACATGTATTGTGCAATAGACGTCATTCTGTCATAGATAATGCCAGCTCTATGCATTACATTTCTATCTGTAATACTCTGTTGCACTCCGATGAATAAACCCCAAGCTTATCAATACCAAGCCGTGGCTGCCTGTCAATACTTCTGAACAAAGGAGTAGATACACTTTATTAACTGTAGTCAGGATCATTACCAACGGTGAACACACTGCACATTATGTCTTGATAAATATCTTTGGACACCTAAAATCAGTTCATTTATAGGAACAGCTTTGTTCCTTTCAATGCAAAACAGCCTCTGCAACAGGGAATGGAAGCCTGACATTAGTTACATTAGTTAGTTGGAGCCTATTGTGGTCGTGTGATGGATACCACTGGAAAAAAAAGTCCACTTTGTAGATAATTGTTTTTCTTTGTATGGAAAAGTGGGGGGGAAAGCTTTTTGTCTTTATTTTACGTCCTCTGTAGTCCTCTTCATGTGACTCAATTATGTAATCATATTTGTCCAAACCTGTGCTGTGTTCAATAGTGTAAATATCAGTTTGTTAATAAACAAATGTTGTACTTTTTTTTGTTGTTGCCCTTTTTCTCCCCAAGTTCGTGGTATCCAATTGGTAGTTACAGTCTTGTCCCATCGCTGCAACTCCCGTACGGACTCGGGAGAGGCAAAGGTCGAGAGCCGTGCGTCCTTCGAAATACGACCCTGCCACGCCACATTGTTTCTTGACACACTGCTCGCCCAACCCGGAAACCAGCCACACCAATGTGTCGGAGGAAACACAGTACAACTGGCGACCATGTCAGCGTGCACTGCGCCCGGCCCGCCACAGGAGTCGCTAGAGTGCGATGGGACAAGGACGGCCAAACCCTCCCCTAACCCGGACGATGCTGGGCCAATTGTGCGCCACCTTATGGGTCTCCAGGTTGAACCCGGGTCTGTAGTGACGCCTCAAGCACTGCGATGCAGTGCCTAAGACCGCTGCGCCACTCGGAAGGCCAAATGATGTGTACTTTTAATAAACCGATTCTGTGTCATTTGTTTTAGGGATTATTCATAGTATTTGTACAAACTGTAATCTGATGTGCAGTTGGACTGATACGCTTGCTCTCCCAGTTGATCTCTGTAAACACCAATAATGATATTGCCAATGTGTTTACTGTATTCAAATAAATATATTCAACAACATCTTCTCCAGCCAAAAAGAAGCCATTTTGATTTTGGTGGTTATTTTGAGCAGGGCAAATCAACAGCAGAGCAGTGTTGAGGTTAGCAGAATGGGTCAGATCTGTCAGGCATCTAAAATCCAGGAGACATTTTCACAAAATGCTCACAGCACCTATAGAAAGATGAGCCGCCCAGAGGGGTTGTAGAATCTGTCTTCATTTGTCAAAGGCAAACAAAAGCCTAAAAGTGAAACGAGGATATTGTGTGTTGGTGTATTAGGTATACTTTGGGGCAATCTTGTCATACGAATATACACACATACACACTCCGACTCACACAAGGGTCTTGTACTTGAATGTGGCTCTCAGGACATGAATGCTCGGACGCTGCCTCTGATGGTGGCTCTGCAGATGGGGCAGTGACGCAGGCTGGCAGCACAGTCACTACACACCACCAGGTGACCACAGGGGATGAAGACGATGGATACCAGCTTGTCCATACACACCTTACATGTTCGCTCCTCCTGCAGCTGACGCAGGAGCTCCTCAGGGGTGGAGTCTCCCACTGCTGAAATACAAACATGAATTTACAAGTGTGTGTGTGTGTGTGTGTGTGTGTGTGTGTGGACGTGTTTAACTATTCTTGTGGGGACCAGAAGTCCCTACAAGAATAGTAAACGAACAAAAAGTTGACCAGCTGGGGACATTTTGTTAGTTCCCACAAGGTCAAATGCTATTTCTAGGGGGTTTAGGGTTAAGGTTAGAATTAGTGTTAGGGTTAGAATTAAGTTAAATATTAAGGTTAGGAGCTAGGGTTAGTTGTAGGGTTAGGGCTAGGAGCTAGGTTTAGGGTTAGGTTAAAGTTTAGGTTTTTGGGTTAGGGTAAGAGTACGGGTTAGGATTAGGGTTAGGGAAAATAGGATTTTGAATGGGACTGAATTGTATGTCCCCACAAGGTTAGCTGTACAAGACTGTGTGTGTGTGTCTGTGTGTGTGTGTGTGTGTGTGTGTGTGTGTGTGTGTGTGTGTGTGTGTGTGTGTGTGTGTGTGTGTGTGTGTGTGTGTGTGTGTGTGTGTGTGTGTGTGTGTGTGTGTGTGTGTGTGTAATATGACCTGTGTGTGTGTGTAATATGACCTTTTTCTCTGATGGGTGTCTGTGTTCTGACCCCTCCTGCACTGGGCCCCTGTCTCTCCACCGGCTCTGATGGGACAGAAGACGCAAACGGTAAGGGTGAGACACATGGTTACACACGGTAACATGATCTATTTGCATCGTTAACAAGAGTCTCCATTGGTTGTTTCTCAGTGTCAATCCAATCAATTCAGATGAGAATATCAAAAGGTTGTGTAAAAATATGAATGTGGTCAACATTAGAGTTGAAAATACCAACATTGGTCTCAGCAGGCTATTTTTAGGACACCCCCTAGGGTAAAAGTGTAATTACAAAGCTTTAGGCTGTTTATTAAAGTGATGGCCTTTACCCCTGCTCTGTGGGTCCCCGGACTCTACCCAGCCCATAACCATCTGCTGGTCCCTACCTCAAGACAAGTACCTCTACCACTACCAGGGTGTATATTAGCAGCACCTGCCTGGGTATAGCTCACATGGGTTAGTAAGGGTCAATCCCTATACATTTGCCCTATCTAAAAGAACCCATTGATCACGTGAAGTGTTTCAAGAACATGTTTTAATGTGATCACAGGCGATCTTACGTGAGGTGGATGTGATAGCGTGACAACATCTAAAGCAACATGTGAGAAACATGAAACTACACATGTGAACACGTGATCACATGTGAAGTGTTCCAAAAACGAGTTTCCACATGTGAAATCATGCAGTTTTTCCTGTAAGGGCCTTACAACGTGCTTTGAGCATCAGGAAGCTCTATGTATATCCAATCCATCATTCTTAATATAATCATTATCATGATCACCATCCTCACCCTGGACTCTGCTCTGCAGCCCTCTGGTCCGGTCCTCCTCCTCAGCAGCCAGTACGTCAGTGACCAGGTCCGACACGGAGGTGTAGTGCTGGCCGGTCAGCAGGTACTTGGTCTGGACCAGACTCTCCACTAGGCCAGCCTCAAACCCCATCTGGAGCACGGTCTGGACCACAGGAGAGAGCATGACTGAGGGTGTGCCCAGACCACCCACCACGTCTGACAGAGGGGAGGAGATGCCGGGAGAGGGATCAAAAGAAAGAGGGAAGAGAGGAATGGAGGGCGGGGGAGAGGAAAAAAAGAAGACAGGTGTCAGGTGGGAAGTGGGGAAAAAGATAGAGTAATATATATAGAGAGTTTCACTGAAAAGCAATAGCGCTGGGGAAAAAATCTATCTAACCGAGGCAATCTCTCTCTCCATGACAGAACAACACATGTGTTCAAGCAAAAAGCAATTACCTTTTCCCGCTCCTGTAAAAAAAAGATGAATGGCAGTGCAGATTCAGCAACAGGATGTGATGACAAGTGTGAGCATTCTATCATTTGATAAACGGCCCGGTAGAGAGAGCAGTACCCCAGGGTGTGTGACTCGATAGAGCAGGCCGACCCAGGGCCCTACATCGCGTCTGACACACATTTATCCACAGGAAGAAATTCCGTTTTCAATTGTGCTCTAATAGCTCAATTGAAAAGCACCACTGAGGGATCCATCTGTTCCTCTGCCTGTTCTCTAAAACAGCAGCGAACGAGCAGTATTTGTGATTATCCAGCTACATTCACACGATTAAGGTCCCACTTATGAAATACGACATCCTCTTCGTCTGCAGCCAAGGGGAAGCAGCGTATTCGTTTCCAAGGCAATCCATATTTATTGTGTTTGTTCAGCACAGGTGAACACATGGGGCGGATGACCCTGTCATTTCATTTGGAGGGGGGTCAAGAGAATGAAGCGAATGTAATGTAAGTTTCAATGTTTTCATTTGTATTCTGGGACTCACCATTTTCTGAAGTAATTTCTTCCGACACCGGTGTCTGTGATCCACCCTGGAAAACAAATCCACCCTCAGGATCTATTCTGTAGGTGCCCTAACACACTGCAGCGACCACAACGGTTATGATGCCACATTATGAATACGTAAATGATTTTGGTATGACAATGTATGAGAGCGAAGGACAACACTGAGGGATGGAGGTACTCACCACAGTCTCTCTGTGGAAGTGGGTAGCCCGGATATTGCTGACATAGTCACGTCCTCTCGTCTGGACCAGGAAGTCACATCTGAGGAAGGAAAGGAGTAGCCTATTGACCCAGCCGCGCCGTGGACACAGGGTCAAAGGCATTACAGAATGCCTTTTGTACAGGCTGTGTGTGTTGGTGCTGTTGTGTGTTACCGCGGGAACCACTTGGCGTGCTCCTGCCAGGGGTCATCTCCAGGTTCCCAGTTCCTCAGCCCTCCGTCGCAGTAAAAGCATTTCACGTTGTCACCGTGGCCTAGGAGTGTGAGGGACACGGACCAAGTATTATCACAGCACTTACTGACGCAAAGTGTTGACCTGAATATTAGACACACACTAAAAGAACACATTTTCTCTCTCTCCTCCTCCCTCTACCTCTCTCTCTCGCTCACACACACACACACACACACACAAATAAACAAACACATGGACATATACACACAAATACACTCACACACCCACACATATGCATACAGTACACACATACAGAAAACAGTGTGTGTACACAAACACAATGAGACAAAAGTTCACAATGAATACACACCCAAAACATCCCTGCTGTGAGAATGTGGATTGTATTATTGCATTTCCAACACTGAATTCCAGACAAAGGAAAGTAGTTTCTCTAATTCTCTCTCATAGAGTCGCTTTAATTTCTAAGCTTTAAATACCACAACAGTCTAAGCACTACAGCGATGGTATTTTCTCCTTTACGCAGTCCGGGTCGTGTCCAGTTTTTTCTGTCCACAAATACATGACTCAGCGTCACTATTGTCACATGAACTCACACACAATGACTGGAAACTCGTAGTGACCACTGTTCCACTACCACTATCAAATAACAAATGCGTAATTGCCAAGGCGTGCTTAACTTTATCCAAAAGCAAAGCTTCAACAAACATGAATGGGACTTTATAGGGAACCAAAAGCAATTAAACGTACCCAACAGAATTCAGAAAAGTTCAGAAATTCAGAAACAATTCACAACACCCACTGTCACCATCAACAAAGACTATTGCGTACCTGTGTAGAAGAATCCTGCCCTCGACAGAACATTGGGCTGGACAGCAGCACCCGTGGGCCAGTTGTGAAAGGTGGTGAGCCTGGATTCCTCTAACTCCATCTCAGGGTAGACAGCCTGCCCGGCCGTTCCCTGGTCTTCCACGGTCATCCTCTGGAGCTGGCTCAACAGCTGGCCGTCCACGGAGTCAGAAGGTGACCTGGAAACGACAAACAGCGGGATATTCCCAACCGCTCTACCCAGCACGAAACTACAGGTGGGGAAGTGCCTCTTGTGTTCGACGATCGGACTGTCCCCATGGACCCAGTACCGCAGGATCCCTCCGCAACAGAAGCACTGAACCTTATCCTCGGGCCCCAGAAAATAGAATCCCGCTCTGGCCAGGTTGCCCGCGGTGACTGGTGTGTCCCTCCGCCAGTTTTCAAAAGTTCGAAGCCGCTCCTCCTCGCCTCGCATCTGGGGCTTCTCCAGAATATACAGCATCTTGCTCCTGTAACCCGTCATCCTGGGACTTGTGGTGCCTTCTTTCTCCTTCGGTCCTGTGCCAGTCATCCCCTTTCCGTTCCATAGTGGACTGTGCGGGTGGAAGCGCGGAGCGCGCAGTGCTGGACATATATTCCCTGCAGCTGTATGAAGGGATTGCGCAGTAAGGCACGTCGGGCAGCCTTCCAGAACTCACTCAACAGATGCCAGAAAGCAATCAGTCCCATGCGGTCAAACCTCGCAGCTGCAACCTGTACTCAGGGGTAGACATGATGTAGTAAATGTAAATCTGGAACACTCCAATTGGTATGGTATGTATTAATTTATAGATGTCCATCACACATTTCATATAATATGTTACGAATTACAATTCCTATGAAATGTTACACATTGCAATTTGTACAATATGTTACGAATTGCAATTCGTTCCCGTATGTTACGAATTTGCAAAATGTATTATATGTTACGAATTCCAATTTGTTGTGGCTAACGTTAGCTAGTTGACTAGGTGATTAACGCTAATGTAAGCTAGGTGGCTAACAGTAGCTAGGCTAGGGGTGCTTAGGGTTAAGGTCAGGGTTAAGCTGTTAAACTCTGAGCGGTTGTTTTTGGGGAGCTTAAGTGGTACCTAAATACATCAATTTCGGTCAGAAAATAGAAAGTGACATATCATTCGAAAGCGACTTCACTTGTCTTTTTGAAAATGAAGCTCAACTTTTACTGCTGGGGATGTCACGAGAATGCCTCGCTGATTATTGAGATGTGTCTGTGACTGAAAAGCAATGCATATGAAATATGTGTGAAGATAATGTCTTGAGTATAATTTGAAATGTTGAGACAAGAAGAAGGGGGGAGGGGTATGTGGTGAAGATATTGGCATGTGTCACGTTCCTGACCGGTTTTCTGTTATTTTGTATGTGTTTGACGGTCAGGGCGTGAGGTTGGGTGGGTAGTCTATGTTGTGTGTTTCTATGTTTGTTAAGGGTGACCTGATATGGCTGGTGGTTTTCATTTCCTCTGAGAGTCATATTAAGGTAGGTGTTTTCACACTGTTTGTTTGTGGGTGGTTGTCTCCTGTGTCTGTGTACATTGCGCCACACTGGACTGTTTTCGGTTTGTTTGTTCGGTTTATGTAGTCTGTTCCTGTTTCATGCGTTCTTCGTTATATGTAAGTTCTTATGTTCAGGTGCATCTACGTTGTTTTGTAGTTTGTTAAAGTGTTTTCGTGTTTTTTCGTCTTGTTCAATAAATCAGTATGTCATATTCCAAAGCTGCATTTTGGTTCAATTCCTGCTCCTCCTCTTCGGATGAAGAGGAGGAGGAAAGCCGTTACAACATGTCTCTTTCCAGAATGCCAGTAGCTCTCCCTAATGTGCTCAGCTGTCTCACACCAATTCTTGCAGATTCATTGTATTATTGTACTAATTGTTTGCCCATTGATTCTCTATTTTGATCAACTCCTCATTACATTTGTCACCAGTAGTACATTTAGTGTTAATCCCCATCATTTGGTGACATACATTTCTGTTCATGCCTGGATTAATTAGGCCTACAGTCATTTATGTTCTCATTCTCTGAGTGGAAAGTTGGTTGCAGAGTTCACAGCCTGCTACACTTGTGAGAAACAAGTTTTGGTTTATTTCCTACCATCATTTTTTTCATTTTGTCATTGTATTTTGTTTGGAGCACTCCATGTGAGCAATGGACGTGTCTGGTTTCTCTGTCCTCTTAATGTTGACGGGGCACACGCGCATGAGCACGCATGCTAGCTGACCTGCTGCACGTATCACCACCACTAATAAACTGAGCTTCATTGTTTCTTCACCTCACACAATAAGTCAACAAAATCATTTTTTCTTCACCTCACACAATAAGTCAACAAAATCATTTTTTTGTATTACATGTGAATGATAATAGTTCCTCACAGTAGCCTATTTGAAAGGTCTTTCCAACACTCTCCTCCTCGATAATCAACAGGCCTCGGTGTGAAAGAGCACAATCTCATGCTCTGAGGATCCCATATATCCAGTGAAAACCTGAACACATTTCTCTTTGCGCAAAAACAGCTGTGTCTGTCCGGAGCTGGTGTGGGAAACTCTGAGGGCACAGAATAGGCTATATGATACAGTATTGCAAGTTCGCTAGCAACAGCTTCAGACCTGACCTTCATATACAGTATACAGTCATTGGGCCAGACCCAGTTGATTGATTTGATACAACGTTGCACTTTACTTGCGATAGTGATAGAAAGAGGGAGGCAAACAGGCGGAGTAAAGAGATGAATGTGACTGAAAGAACCTGTCACGACTTCTACCGAAGTCGTTGCCTCTCCTTGTCCGGGCGGTGTTCGGCGATCGACTTCACCGGCCTTCTAGCCATCATCGATCCATTTTTCATTTTCCATTGGTTTTGTCTTGTCTTCCCACACACCTGTTGTCAATCCCATTCATTACCTGTTGTGTATTTAACCCTCTGTTTCCCTTCATGTGTTTGTCAGAGATTGTTTTATGTCAAGTGTTGTTTTATTAGTGTATAGGTGTGCGACGGGTCCTCGTACCCATTTTATTTGATGTATGTATATTTCTCGTGTTTGGAGCATGTCATGGACATTTATTAAAAGTCTCCATCTACACTTTGTTTACTCTCCTGCGCCTGACTTCCCTGCCACCTATACACACGACGTTGACAGAACCTGCATTTTCATAAGGATATTTTCAGTTTTAATTTGTCAACTTCATGTATTTTTACTTAGTTGACAACGGAAATTATAGTCCTACTGCTACATTGGCCTAAGATTTCTCTTAGTTCCACGGGCTAATTTCTTTAGCCACCAATGGTTTACGGTGAATCAATGTGTCCATATGGCAGAGGCTGGTGCTCTCGATTCAGTGGAATTTTTACTTTTAGATTTCTCTCATTTTAATTCCGATTTGTATTATTAACCACATGAAAACGATTCTGAGAAACAAAAACGTTATTATTGAAATGGAACTGTTCCACGGAAGTGCGCATATGAAAATCATAACTATCACGCAGATCGGTAGAAATGGTAGGATAAATTGTAAGCTTCAAACTTGAAACTCAAAAACTTGAAACTCACTTGCTGCCTAGGAATAGACTGTTGTGAACAGAGCACACAAATGGACAGCTATGCGATCCATCATGGAGAAAAGCGCTCACCTCGATTCAGCACCAGCCACGCCCAGAACTATGTTGCTTGCTAGACTTATTTTTTTGGGGGGGATGCCTGTTTTGCATGTTATTTTGGTATTGATACGTGTCACATATCAGCTTGCAAACATTGTTAAAAAAATTGAGTTTATAAAGCCACATACAAGCTTCGTCTCTTTTTTGCTTTCTTGCATAAGGCAGCTCCAAAATGCAGGTGTTTCAGCCTAGTTCAGTGCTTTCTGTGGTGGTGGGACAGCCAGTGGAAAAAACGGAGCGTAGGGGTTGGTAATGTTCTCTAGTTGCGCCGTGATTGGCTCAGTGTTCTGTCACTCATGGGGACACTACGTCACCGCCAAATCTAAGGGTAGAGCACGAAAATTTAAGCCCCTTAGGTACTGCCATAGAGTTACATTAGAAGTGCCCATCCAAGAAGGCTCAAGGTCATTGGCCATAGATAGATAGATGTCAAATCACGTTATAACTACAGCAGCTTTGATTGGACTGATCTTAGCTAGCATGCTAGCAGTCATCATATTACATCAAGTCGACAATCTACTGGCAAATCCTTTTTAATCCTTGTCATATGAAGATAATTAATGAAGAGAAATTATAGATAAAACGTATCTGTGCTCATCGGCCATTGGACATAAACATTGGAAATCGCAAATTCAACAATGAGTGGTTTGTAAGGAGTCAGTGGCTAACTGCAAGCATTGCAAAGTAAGCATTAGCCTGCTATTCAGTGGAGTAGGTGTGTGGTCCAAAGTCTGGGTTTAAGGGTCTCTTTTCCAAGCTTAAAAGGATAAACATTCAACATTGGCCATGGTGTCAATCCAGCATGATACGCTCAAAACAACTGGAAACTCAGAACTGGGAAATCTGATTTCAGTGAGTTCAAGACAACTGGGAACTTCGGGAAAAAACGAGCTCTGACTGGGAAAATACATTTTGAACGGTCATCCAACTCGGAATTGCAAGTCGGAAAACTGTGGCCTCTTTCTAGAGCGCCAATCTGAAGATCACTGACGTCATCATGACTCAACCTTGTTTTCTTCAGAGTTCCCAGTTGTCTTGAAGCACCATAAATCCAGAGAATACCACACTTTGATGACAAAGTTTGATGACAAAATTTGCACACGAAGGACCGCCGCGCCACCTTGCTGCTCAAGTGAGCATAGCACAACAAGGTGAGTCCAAAAATGTATTGCATAAATGTTATGCCAGGGAGATATGTATACTGTAGCAAAGAAAGTAATACTAAGTGTATGTTGTGTAGTAAGCTATTAGTAGCCCATGTGCCTCACCCTAATAATTTGGTCCCGTTTCCCCTCCTAATTTTGCCTACTGTTCAGACTTGGTGGTGCACATGTAGCCTATAGCCTGTTTTAGAGAAATGTCATCATCGAATATTGTAAGAGCTTTCATTGTCTGCTTATATGCCCCCTTTATTTATCCAACGGTTATGAATTGGTGTACAGGGAGAATACTGTAAGAATGGTCCATGTTTTGAATTCTGTCACTGTACATTTCAAAAGTACTGAACAAATAGTTATATTGACTATGTCCATCATAGCTCGCTCATTAATGTCTTAATTGAAATTACCGATTACCTCTTATCTGCTTGTCATCCCCTTATGCCATAGTTTGTACATCTCAATTGTCAGTAGAAACCACATTTGTTTAAACAAGTCAGCCATATCAGCTATGTTTTTTTTTAAAAGGTAGTAAATGAGGCTGAATGAACTGTTTCACTGCCAGACAAGGATTTATAGCCGGGGATCTAGGGTCCATCCCCCAGATCTTTGTTGTTGCAGATTTAGGCCTAAAGCCAATTTACTCAAATTCTACAGTTTGCATGGCTCACCATGGAATTAGACTTGTCATTGGCCCACATGTATTACATTACCAATTAAAATCTGTTAGGCCAAGGGTTTTATCAGCATATTTAGGCCTGGCCTAGGCAAACACATTTTTTACTGAAGCCCTGTGTCCAATTGTCACGGATAGCTAGGAGTGGTGGGTGTGGAGTCAGGCGCAGAGAGCAATGCTTCCAATGCATACGTTTATTAAGCTGGGTCTAGCCAACAAACAGGGAACAATACCCCAAAACAGGTATGTCCCCAAAACCAGGGAAAATAAGACAGCAAAATACGTAAGCACAACAATCTCACCACTGACAGTGAGAATAAGCCCGCACAAAAGAAGGCGGGCCCTGGACATTTAAATAGGCCAATAATTAACAACAAATAAGTAACAGCTGAAAACAATCAAGACAAAACTAACAGAAAAGAAAAAGGAATCGTGGCAGCTAGTAGACCGGTGACGACGACCGCCGAGCGCCGCCCGAACAGGGAGAGGAGCCACCTTCGGTGGAAGTCGTGACACCAATGTTGCCTCAAAAAATGTTTTGCCACTGAACATATTTCAGGTCTGCTGAGCACAAACTTGAACGCAAAAATTCTGTGCAACTTCTGGTGCACATTTGCTGCTGTAACCGCTCATCACACCCTGATTGGTTTCACCTGTCTTTGTGCTTGTCGCCACCCCCTCCATTATCCCCTGTGTATTTATACCTGTGTTCTCTGTTTGTCTGTTGCCAGATCGCCTTGTCTCGTCAAGCCTACCAGCGGTTTTCCCGTACTCCTGTTTCTCTCTAGTATTGTTTTTTTCTTCAGTTTCCTGGTTTTGACCATTCTGCCTGCCCTGAGCCTGCCTCCCATTCTGTACCTTGTGACACTGCCATGGATTACCGACCTCTGCCTGCTCTGACTCTGAGCCTGCCTGCTCCTGTTCTGTACCTTTCGGACTCTGCTCTGGATTGCTGACCTCTGGCTGCCCTTGACCTGTCGTATGCCTGCCCCCTGTTTTTGTAATCAGCTTTTGTTCATTTGAACTGTCTGCATCTGGGGCTTAGCCTGAGGTCTGATATCGCTTTAAGTTACAGTTTTAACAGTGGCCAGGTTGTTCTATCATTCCATAACATTCCATAACATTTCCATATGCAAATAGCTGTTCTATCATTCAGCCACAGTAGTAGTCAATGTGTAGTGTTCAATGCCTACATTCCATGAGTTATTAAAAATTATGTTTATGAAGGAGGTTGTTTGATGCAAGAAACCACTTTACAAAATAAAAGTATTTATTTTTCCCATACCATTATTACAGAGAATCAGACAAATTATGTTACGCTCTGCCTATGGGCTACTTAGCTTATTCAAGACGTCTCAAAATACAACACTTCCTCTTTAAGATATAAAAAAAGCTATTTACCTGACGTGCTTTTCAAAGATGGATAGAAATCTACACATTTTGTGCTCTTGTTGGAAGCAACCACTCCCCCATTGACTAGAAATGAGCTATAACTGGGCTAATAACTCATTTTAACTAGCAAATAATATGAACAAATGTGCATACATGGCTACACACAGCTCTCACTTTGATCTCAAAACAAGCACATCTACTCGCCACCACTCATAATGTAGCCTAAAGTCAGTCCAGTTCTTCTTCTTCTTCTGTTGGTTTTATGGTGGACTACATCCCAAAAAGGTGTATTGCCTCCAACAACTGGACGGGTTAAAAAAAAAAAAAAAAGGTAAAAGGAAAATCCATATGTGATGGGGAAACTAACTTTATCCACCCAAATAATAATATTACATTGACAAAAACAAAACTCTCACCACCGAGAGATCTTTCAGTCCCAGGAACCGCTCCGTCACATCCACAATGATATCCATCTTCATTGACCTTGTCTCCACCTTGGCAGTGCTATTAATCACCATGGCTATAAAGGCCACAAAGTCCACCTTCTTAGTAATCCTCTTTGGGCTAGATGGGGCGCTAGTGACCCACCTCAACAACATCCGGTGAAATTGCAGAGCGCGAAATTCGACATACAAAAATTGTAATATTAAACATTCATAAACATACCGGTGTCCTACATCATTTAAAAGCTTCACTTCTTGTTAATCCAACCGCTTTGTCAGATTTTTAAAAAGGCTTTACGGCGAAAGCATACCATGCGATTATCTGAGGACAGCACCCCGCATACAAAAGCATTAAAAACATTTTCCAAACCAGCAGAGGCGTCACAAAAGTCAGAAATAGCGATAAAATAAATCACTTACTGTACCTTTGAAGATCTTCCTCTGTTTGCAATCCCAAGGGTCCCAGCTACACAACAAATGGTCATTTTGTTCGATAAAGTCCTTCTTTATATCCCAAAAAAGTCAGCTTAGTTGGCGCGTTTGATTCAGTAATCCACCCGTTCAACATGCATACAAAGGAATCCCAAAAGTTACCAATAAACTTTGTCCAAACAAGTCAAGCAACGTTTCTAATCAATCTTCAAAGACCCTAATATGTAAATAAACAATACAATTTAAGATGGAATGTAGTACGTTCAATACCGGAGATAAATGGGTCTTCCAAATGGACAATGACCTCAAGCACACTTCCAAAGTTGTGGCAAAATGGCTTAAGGACAACAAAGTCAAGGTATTGGAGTGGCCATCACAAAGTCCTGACCTCAATCCTATAGAAAATGTAACCTTCTGACCCACTGGGAATGTGATGAAAGAAATCAAAGCCGAAATAAATAATTCTCTCTTCTATTATTCTGACATGTCACATTCTTAAAATAAAGTTATGATCGTAATTGACCTAAGACAACACATTTTTTCTTGGATTAAATGTCAGGAATTGTGAAAAACTGAGTTTAAATGTATTTGGCTTAAGTGTATGTTAAATTCCGACTTCAAATGCATAAAAAATTCTAAACAAGCTCGGCTCTCGTCATCTTCACAGCTTTCACTTTACCCAGTACTTTCTTCACCAGGTTGGGTAACTCAAATGGTTTCTTCCAGATTGGTACTCTGCTCAGCTGCTCCTCATTATCAAACCGTACTCCTACTGGATACGAAGGGTCATTCTCATCACTGTACACTACTTTGCTCTGTTTTCCATTCTTTTGGACAATTCTCCAAATCTCCTTGATTCTCCTGCTATTTGATTCAGAATCCACTTCATCGTCCACTTTCGCCATATTTGTTGTTTCCCAGTTCAAAGTAAATGGCACAGACCCATATATGGCTATGTCTATTTGCATATACGTAGGCCTACTGCAGCTCTGATTGGTTATGGTGCACCGGTCTGTGTAGAGTACGGGTCTGAGTCGTGCCTGTCAATGCAATAGAATATTACTCCAATGTGCCCTGCCATCTTGTAAAGTTCGTTTTGTTTTGGTATATTACATTGAAAGTGGCTAATATTGCGTTGTTTTGATCACAATTCCCACAGTAGAGCGAAACATTGAGAGTGTTAACTAAAGAGGAAAACTGTAGAAAATTGAGTGAAGTTCAATCTCGCGCATCTTTGCGGAAGTCCAAGGGGGGGCTGCACACCCGCAAATTAGAAGGAACATTGCCAGTGTCTGAATGCGACTCCTGTATCTGTCTTGGTGTCTATCACAACAACAGTAACATTGAACTATTTCTTGAAATTATTGCCCCTCATTGTCATGTATCGCACATGTTTTGCAGAGGGCTACATGTTCAAACACTTTCCATAACTTGTCACTGGGTGTACAGTACGTGTTTGCGCACTGGCTGTGGACGGAAGACGGAGGAAACTGAGGTTTTGATTGAAACCGCTATTGAGTCGGGTGAAGCTAAGAGTACATAAAGTGAGAATGAGTGGCTTACAGTTGCGAAGAAAAAGGGAAACAAGAGAAGTAAAGCTATGTTGGAAAATAGGAAACCGCTAGACTTGTTTTTGGTCGGAGTCAGGGTTTTGGATGAATGCTACTTGGGAAATCCGTTTAACGTCTCCAGGAAAATCTGGAATGTGTTGGAAGAAAGTGTGGAGTAGGTGAGACTCACGAGAAGTGTGTGTGTCTGCGGAGCAGAAGAAGTGTGTGTTAAGACTCAAAAAGATATCGGAGAGGAATGTTTTCTGCTTAGATTTTCGTAGCAGGGCGCCTATCAAGGGGGTTATTTCTGTGGTGGCGCAAGAAATAAAGGCAGAGGATATAACTGAAGACATCGATGGAGTGGTTGGTGCGAATGACCTGTATGGTGGACAGAGGAAAGAAGTTCACTTCATCCATGCTACTGTTCTTTGATGAAGAGAGCACTGAGGGGAAGGCTGTCGTCTTATACGCTCCTAACCAACTGTGCTATTTTGTTTTGTTTTTACGCATTGTTTGTAACTTGTTTTGTACATAATGTTGCTGCTACCGTCTCTTATGACCGAAAAGAGATTCTGGACATCAGAACTGCGATTGCTCACCTCAAACTGGACCAAGAGTTCTTCTTCAATGAGTCTGACGGGAGGGATATAATGCAGACACCTGACCAGGCCCAGATCCCCGTTAAATCGCTGGAGAAGGAAACAGAGACTTCGCGGAGATCAGGGTGCCTTGTGATCAGGGTGCATTTCTATCAACATGTTAAATGTGCAACCAGAGGGAAAAAAATTCTAGACCACCTTTACTCCACACACAGAGACACGTACAAAGCACTCCCTCATCCTCCATTTGGCAAATCTGACCATAATTATATCCTCCTGATTCCAGCATACAAGAAATAATGTCATTAGGGCTAGGTCCCTTTTTTCTCAATTTCTTCCTGAATGAGGTGCCGAAAGTAAACTGCCTGTTGCTCAAGCCCTGAAGCCCTGAAGCCAGGATATCCATATAATTGGTACCATTGGAAAGAAAATACTTAGAAGCTTGTAGAAATGTTAAAATAATGTAGGAGAATATAATACAATAGATATGGTAGGAGAAAATCTAAAGAAAAACCAACCGGATATTTGTTTTTGAAAGACCATGCTCTTACAATGACAAGTATAAGGGCATACTGGAAATTAGCTCCCAGGATGCAATTCCTATGGCTTCCACAGGGTGTCAGCAGTCTATGTTCAAGGTTTCAGGCTTGTAACTTCCAAAATGAATAATAAATATCAGTTTTAGTACAGGGACACAGTCTTGGAAATTCGTGTTTGCGCACGCTATGAAGACAGGACGCACCTGCTAAAATCGGTTTCCTATTGAACATACTTCTTTCCGTAAGAAATGTTATAGTTTGATTACATTTTAGTGTATCTCAGGATTGATAGAAACTTATTTTGACTTGTTGAAACAAAATTTAGGGGTAGATTTTTGGATTCCTTTCTCTGCATGTTGAACGAGTGGATTACTCAAATCGATAGCGCCAACCAAACAGACTTTTCGGGATATAAAGAAGGATTTTATCTAACAAAATGACACGACATGTTATAGCTGGGACCCTTTGGATGACAAATAAGAGGAAGATTTTCAAAAAGTAAGTGAATATTTAATAGCTATTTGTGAATTTATGAAACCTGTGCCGGTCTAAAAATATTTTGATGTGTGGCGCCGTCCTCAAACAATCACATGGCATGCTTTCACTGTAATAGCCACTGTAAATTAGACAGTGCAGTTAGATTAACACAAATTTAAGCTTTCAGCCAATATAAAACACTTATTATGTACCTAAATGTTTAATATCCATAATTCTTGTGATTATTTATTTGAATTGCACGCCCTCCAGTTTCACCTGAAGTTGTCCTGCTAACGGGACGCCTAGCCCTATTAAGCAGGAAGCACCAGTGACTCGGTCTATAAAAACGTGGTGAGAGGAAGCAGATGCTAAACTACAGGACTGTTATGCTAGCACAAACTGGAATATGTTCCGGGATTCTTCCGATGGTATTGAGTACATCACATCAGTCACTGGCTTTATCAGTGCATCGAAGACGTCGTCCCCACAGCAACTGTACGTACATACCCCAACCAGAAGCCACAGGCAACATTTGCACTGAGCTAAAGGGTAGAGCTGCCGCTTTCAAAGAGCAAGACTCTAACCTGGAAGCTTATAACAAAATCCCGTTATGCCCTCCGACGAACTATTAAACAGGCAAAGCATCAATACAGGACTAAGATCGAACCCTAGACCCACTACAATTTGCATACCGCAACAACAGATCCACAGATGAAGCAATCTCTATTGCACTCCACACTGCCCTTTCACACCTGAACAAAAGGAACAACTATGTGAGAATGCTATTCATTGACTACATCTCAGCATTCAACACCATAGCTCCCTCAAAGCTCATCATTACGCTAAGGACCCTGGGACTAAACACCTCCCTCGGCAACTGGATCTTGGACTTCCTGACGGGCCGCCTCCAGGTGGTAAGGGTAGGTAACAACACATCCGCCACGCTGATCCTCAACACGGGGGCCCCTCAGGGGGGCATGCTCAGTACCCTCCTGTACTCCCTGTTCACTCATGACTGCACGGCCAGGCACGACTCCAACACCATCATTTAGTTTGCTGATGACACAACAGTGGTAGGCCTGATCACAGACAATGATGAGACAGCCTATAGGGAGGAGGTCAGAGACCTGACCGTGTGGTGCAAGGACAACAACCTCTCCCTCAACGTGAACAAGACAAAGGAGATGATTGTGGACTACAGGAAAAGGAGGACCGAGAACGCCCCCATTCTTATCGACGAGGCTGTAGTGGAGCATGTTGAGAGATTCAAGTTCCTTGGTGTCCACATCACCAACAAACTAACATGGTCCAAGCACACCAAGACAGTCGTGAAGAGGGCACAAGAAAACCTATTCCCCCTCAGGAGATTGAAAAGATTTGGTCCTCAGATCCTCAAAAGGTTCTACAGCTGCACCGTCGAGAGCATCCTGATGGGTTGCAACACTGCCTGATATTGCATCTGCTCGGCCTCAGACCGCAAGGCACTACAGAGGGTAGTGCGTACGGCCCAGTACATCACCGGGGCCAACTTCTTGCCATCCAGGACCTCTATACCAGGCAGTGTCAGAGGAAGGCCCTAAAAATTTTCAAAGACTCCAGCCACCCTAGTCATAGACTGTTCTCTCTGCTACCGCACGGCAAGCGGAACCGGAGCACCAAGTCTAGGTCCAAGAGGCTCCTAAATAGCTTCTACCCCCAAGCCATAAGACTCCTGAACAGCTAATCAAATGGCTACCCAGACTATTTGCATAGCCCCCCTGCCATCCCCTCTGGAACGCTGCTGCTGCTCTCTGTTATTATCTATGCATAGTCACTTTAATAACTCTAACTACATGTACATATTACCTCAATTACCTCCACACTGGTGCGCCCGCACATTGACTCTGTACTGGTACCCCCTTATTTACTGCTGCTCTTTAATCATTTGTTATTCTTATTACTTACTTTTTGGGGGTCTTTTCTTAAAACTGCATTGTTGGTGAAGGGCTTGTAAGTAAGCATTTCACTGTGAGGTCTACACCTGTTGTATTCTGTGCATGTGACAAATAACATTTGCTTTGATTTCTCATATAAAGTTAGGATTCATGTGATACCCTGTAAGAGCTTTTGTGCACAAACCCCTTCAGTGTCATGAATGTAAAATATTTGGTCACGTGTCAAGTGTGTGCAGAAGGGAAGATCGTATGCCAGATGAAGGGAAATGCTGCAACTGTGGAGGTGACCATGCGCCTGAATTCTTGGAGTGCGCTGTTGAAGGGTGAAGGAGAATACGTTGGCACGGGTAAGGAGTGTCCAGCGTGTCCCCTATCTGGAGGCGGTTAGAAAGTTGTAAGGAACGAGTGGCGGGGAAGAAGCAATGGTAGTAGAGCCACCACGACCAGTGAAGGTTTCTCCTCAACCGAGCGATAGTGAAAATCTACATGTTAAAATGGTGGACTTTGTATTATTTATTGCAATCGTCATGAACTGTACAGCACAAGCAGAGAAGAGGTCTAACAAAATTGGAATGATTGTGAATGCCGCTGTACGTTTTTTGGTTCTTCATGGTTTCACAGACGAGGCCGTGCAAGAAATTCTGTTGGTGAATGTAGCCCCATCACAGGCCCCTGAGCCTGTGTAGGGATGTATTTTGGAGTGGACTATTTTTTTTTTTGTTGACGTGTTTTATTTTGTGTGATGTCGTGTTCCCCCTTTAACATAATTGTTTTGGTTGTTTCTTATTCTACACGCCGTCCAGCTGGTGGCGGTAATGCACCAATAACATTGGATGCCAACCACCGTTAAACCCCATCGAATAAAAATAGGAATTTGTCAATGGTATTAAATTCATTCTAACCTCGCAGCGGTGGTTCACCGCCACCCCCTCTCAAGAAACCGGTGTCGCTGACGTAGTGCCCTGTCTAGAACCCGGATGGAGCAGCCATTGGGGGAAGTGTACAGGGCCTGTCGCTAACTGAGGGATCTCTGGAGTGAAACAAAAAAAAGACGCTAAAGATTCAACTGTGGACAAGTATTGTACCGGATCCAATAACAACATTCTGTGGAGATCTGGAAATAATATCCGGACTTGTTTACCTTTGGACATTCGGACCCTATAAGACTGAGACTTGAACTGTGGAAGTTGAACTGGGGATAGCTAACTACGTGTAGCGGAAAAACACTTTAGCTAACGTTAACTGAGCTGAGAACAATCGAAACCCGGGGCCCCAGATACATTATAGTGACCAGCTAGGCTCCGTGCGAATCCAGGGACTTACTTGATGAATTATGTCCGCCACAAGCATTGACCCTCAGGTAGGCATGACGATGCATCTCGCCCGGCGGTAGCTAGCTAATCTGTTAACTAGCTAACATTGGCTAGCTATTTACGTTCCAGACTTATTTCATGTCTAACGTTAAACTAGCCAACGCTTTAAATTTTGCCGGGTAGTTTGTTGTCAAGCAAGCCAAGTTGCATAGGTTGATACATTGTTTTTGAGGCAAGCTATTTGCTAGTGAACATTAGCTTGCTAGCTAACTTGTTAAGAAATACGGTGTTTAGCGTTAACTAACCTGATGAAGTCAAATGTAAATGGGTCATTGGTTAACATTTGAAGTTAGCTAAATATGTAACGAGCCATATCTAGCTAGGAAGCTAGCCATCTTGCAACGTTTACGTTGCTTGATCGTAACTACCGCTAGCTAGTTAGTCATATTAGGCTATGCGTTTAGCCGGAAAGCTAACCAGCAGATGGGATTCTCCCACAGTGTTCCATAGCCACAACTTTTAACTAGCTAATGTTAGCCTTATCATGGCTAGCTAACTGGTCAGCTAACGTTAGTTAAGTTAGCATATCAGTTGGCTAATTAGTTATCTAGTCCTTGTTTGGTGAAGCTCCCTTTGAAAGCCTAACATGTATGTTTGTTTCCCCCGGGCATGATGCAGAGATCAAAGGGACAAGCATCTAAAGGTAAGAATCATTGCATTTCATATAGGCTTTTCAATCAAATAGGCCTATCTCTAACCTGAATTAAAAACAGCCATGTAGATAATCTTAGAAAAAAAGATTCTACCTAGAACCTAAAAGGCTTCTTCGGCTGTTCCTGCGGGGAACGCTTTAAAGAATCCCGTTGGGTTTCATATAGAATCTCTTTGGGTCCATTTAGAACACTTTCCTCAGAGGGTTCTCCCACAAACACAGCCTAAAATAAGGGCTTCCAAGTGGCGCAAAGGTCTAAGGCACTGCATCTCAGTGCTAGAGGCATCACTACAGACCCTGGTTTGAATCCATGCTGTACCACAACCGGCCGTGATTGGGAGTCCCATAGGGCGGCGCACAATTGGCCCATCGTCGTTAGTTTGGCCGGGGTAGGCCGTCATTGTAAATAAGAATTTGTTCTTAACTGACTTGCCTAGTTAAATAAAAAATAAGGTGACAGATGATCTTTAGTCAACTGCACCAAGTTACAGATTTCCCCCTACGTGAAATGTATCTGATCTAGACAGTGTAGGGCGCGATCTAGAGATGCCCAACACAACCAAAAGTATGTGGACAGCTGCTCGTCGCACATTTCCTTTCAAAATCATCGCAATTAATATGTTGGTCCCCCTTTGCTACTATAACAGCATTCACTCTTCTGGGAAGGCTTTCCACTAGATGTTGAAACATTGCTGCTGGGACTTGCTTCCATTCAGCCACAAGAGGTCGGGCACTGATGTTGGGGGATTAGGCCTGGCTTGTAATCAGCATTCCAATTCATCCCAAAGGTGTTCGAAAGGGTTGAGGGCAGGGCTCTGTGTAGGCCAGTCAAGTTCTTCCACACTGATCTAGACAAACCTTTTCTGTATGGACCTCGCTTTGTACACGGGGGCATTGTGCAGGCCAGTCAAGTTCTTCCACACTGATCTAGACAAACCTTTTCTGTATGGACCTCGCTTTGTACACAGGGTTATTGTCATGCTGAAACAGGAAAAGACCTTCCCCAAACTGTTGCCAGAAAGTTTGAAGCACAGAATCATCTAGAATGGCATTGTATGCTGTAGCATTAAAATTTCCCTTTCACGGGAACTAAGGGGCCTAGCCCGAACCATGAAAACAGCCCCAGACCATTATTCCTCCACCACCAAACTTTACAGTTGGCACTGTGCATTGGGACAGGTCACCTCTCCTGGCATCCGCCAACCCAGATTTGTCTGTTGGACTGGCAGATGGTGAGGCGTGACTCATCACTCCAAAAAATTACTTGTGTCTATATATAGTGTAGTTTGGCTAGTCTAGTACCTTTTGCATGTCAGTTAGCTAAATAAAGGATAGTCAAAAACCTCATTTGCATCATTTGTTTGGTCTGAGTTAGTGAAAAAAATTCAATACCCTCTGGATGAGTTGACTTTGACATGGACACTTCAACAGGAGAGGATTTATGCAGAACATATCCCCCCACACACACACACACATTTAGTGACTCACTGATTATTCACTGCTGTGACGTTGACGGGTGTTGATTATGTTGTTGTGACTAGCCTTTAATTGTGTGTTAGACATTGAGAGGCTGGCAGAACAGGCAGGTAGTGACACACAGCACGGGCCTTGAGGTCACAGCCTGATTCACTTCCAGGTTACTACTTGTTTCTCAGCAAGGGCCAGAGAGGTGTCCTACGAAGCAGGTTTGAGGAGTTAGCGAGGTTAACTTAGGTCTAGTGAGTTCAGCTCGGATATTCAGTCATATGAATGAGGCTAACTTTCTAGCTAGAGCCATAGCAACGAATCCTTCAGAACTATCCTGCTCCAGTGCGGACTAACTCAAGGCTAACTCCCCTGAATGAAATGACTGTGCTGCAGGTTGAGGGCCAGTGAAATCAGATTCCTTCCCTCTAGCGAAGATTGAGTTATCATCCCCTTCATTTGCGGAAGACGACTGATTTAAATATTTAATGAAATGTTTTTGTGGGGAAAAATTGTGACGTGAAAATATTACACATTTAGTAATTACAATGCATTTTAAACTTCATGCAATGTATGTCGGGGTGGGTAAAGTTGCTTGTGCATTGATAAGCACGCCAAAGACGGCATTACCAATAAGTAACAACATAAAGACGTCACTTCTAAAATCCTATTCCGCGGGAGCTGGCGTAGCCTGCATGCTTATCCCCCTGGTGTCTGAGCTGAGTGACAGTGTTAAGAAAGGCTGGCTTGACCACTAAGCAGACTTCAAAATGACCTTCGCCTAACTGACGGTGCAGTGCCACTCACCTGTTATTGTTGAGAAAGGGAACCCTTGCTCACTCTTTCTGTCCAAAATTCTAACTCCTGTGTGTTGTCGTTTCAGTGCAAAACGGTTCACTGCATCAGAAGGAGACTGTCCACGACAATGACTTTGAGCCGTACCTCACTGGCCAATCAACCCAGGTGCGTGACTGGCCGCAGGTGATAATGCTGACCAGTCTTTTATGGGATAATGTTTCCCGTTTCTTATTATTCAATATCTGCACGGCATTTTTGTGACTTTGAATTTACGTGGCGGTGTTTTGTGTCGAAGCTGCAGTTGGTAAGAGTGAAGTTACTCTCCATTTGTATACATCGTTTTCAGTGATGGGTTGGTCTTTTATTTAAGGTCTTAAATCTTTGAATCAAGGTTTCACATTTCCCTAACATAGGCAAGGCCCCTCAAATTCAAATCGACCTCAATGCGGTTGGGATGGATGGGTGGATGGGATGGCGCTAATGTCAAAAGTGACTTTCCGTTGCATGTTAGGAAAACTTACGCAGCAGGTTAGGAGAATTAGGTTAAGGTTAGGAAAACGATTAGGGAAAATGCACAAATTCTCCCCCACCTGACTCGAACGTGCAACTTTTGATCTCACTTTGACCTTAGCTGCATCCCTTCTAGAAATGACCCCTCGAAGCCATATCCTGTGCTTTTTAAAATTCTTTCCCTCTACTCAGGGACTGATTCAGACCTGGGAGACAAGGCATTTATTATCGGGTAAAAAAAGAGAGGAAGAGGTGACATGAGTGATAACAGGTCCAGAAATCTTGTCTCCAGCAGGTGGCCTGTTGTTCACCAAGCGATGTGTTTTTGTATGGAGGTCAGTGTCGAATTTGGTTGAATGGGTTATATGATCGAATCATGGTTTCGTAATGATTAGGTTGTTACGAGTGTACTGGTATAAGTAGGACACGTGACATCCTGTCAACTTTGAGAAAAAGCACTTTGTATCGGTGTCATCACTAGTTACCACAGCCACAAAGTCGTTAATCCTGACTCTACAATTTCTCTTCAAATGTGATTTCAATCCTAACCTGAACCACACTGCTAACCTTATGTCTAACCTTAAGTTAAGGTTAATTTTTGTTTTCATACATTTTTACTAAATAGCCTATTTTGACTTTGTGGCTGTGTTAACTAATGGAAACGGTTGCCTGTTCTTGACACACACGTATCTGCCATCTCATTGGCTGGAATGGTCCCATCTGATCTTGCCTCCTCCCGACTGCCATCCATTTTTGAAGAACTTTCTTTTCATTGTTAGAGCGGCCACTAAAGTATCTGGTCAAGATGCATAATGAATCATCTCTGGTAGAAACCATCAGTACTCCGGACCTCGTAGGGTAAGATTTGAACACCCCTGATCTAATTTAGTTTAGTAGGATCCCCAGTAGCTACTGTACATGCAGCAGCTACTCTTCCTGGTGTCCGCATGAAATATACAAATGCATGACAAAGTACAGAAAAGTTATAAACAAGAACAACATTAGATATTACTTTAAATTCACAATGTTTATTTTTTTCTTCTTAAAAATACGAGTGGTATATTGGAAAGACATCAAGAGACAACAAAAATACTATTTACACACTTCAAATAGATTATTATTTTTTATTTTTTTAAATATACAGTGCAGTTAAATGAGGTGTTTAGAAAAAGGAGAGGTGCTGTGATACAATATATTTTTTTGTGACAGTTTTTGTATTTTTTTATGAGTTTTCCTGAGTAACCTCTGGTGGCAGACCATTCCATGATGACATGGTTCTTTCTATGCATAACTGAGCGACGCATTAAATGTGTTTCTGGTTTGGGTGAAGTGGCGTGTCTGGTGGCTTATGTACAGTGTCTTCAGAAAGTATGACTCCTTGACTTTTTCCACATCTGTTTGTGTTGCAGCCTGAATTTAAAATGGATTACATTTAGATTTTTTTTGTCACTGGCCTAAACACAGTACCCCATAATGTCAAAGTGGATCATTTTTTTGTTGTACTTTAGAATTATTTTCTCAAATGTAATAAAAAATGTCTTGATTCTAAGTATTCAACCCCTTTCTTATGTCAAGCCTAAATAAGTTCAGGAGTAGAAATGTGCTTCAGTCACATAAGTTGCATTTACTCACTTTGTGCAATATAAGTGTTTAACAAGATTTTTGAATGACTACCTCATCTCTGTACTCCCACACCTACAATTATCTGTAAGGTCCCTCAGTCAAGCAATGAATTTCAAACAGATTCAACCACAAAGACCAGGGAGGTTTTCCAAGGCATCACAAAGAAGGGTACCTATTGGTAGATGTGTTTAAAAAAAAAAAGAAAAAAAAAAAGAAGAAGAAAAAAAAAGAAGCTGACTTTGAAAATCCCTTTGAGCATGGTGAAGTTATTAATTACACTTTGGATGGTGTATCAATACACCCAGTCACTACAAAGATACAGACGTCCTTCCTAACTCAGTTGACGGAAAGGAAGAAAACCGCTCGGGGATTTCACCATGAGGCTAATGGTGACTTTAAAACAGTTACAGAGTGTAATGGCTGTGATAGGAGAAACCTGAGGATGGATCAACGACATTGTAGTTACTCAGAGTAAAAGAAGGAAGCCTATAGAGAATGTTTTTTTTTTTTTATTAAAAAAACGTGTCCTGTTTGTAACAAAGCGTTAAAGTAATACTGCAAAAAATGTGGCAGAGCAAAATGTTTTGTCCTGAACGCAAATTTGGGGCAAATCCAATAAAACACATTAGCGAGTACAACTCTCCATATTTTCAAGCATAGTGGTCATGCTATGGGTATGCTTGTAATTGTTAAGGACTGGGTCGTTTTTCAGGATAAAGAAGAAATGGGATAGAGCGAAGAACAGGCAAAATTCTAGAGGAAAACCTGGTTCATTCTGCTTTCCACTAGACACTGGGAGATGAATTCACCTTTCAGCAAGACAATAACCTAAAACACAACGCCAAATATACACTGGAGTTGCTTAACAAGATGACAGTAATTGTTCCTGAGTGGCCAAGATTACTTAAATCTGCATGAAAATCTATAGCAAGACTTAAATGGTTGTGTAGCAATGATTAACAACCAATTTGACAGAGCTTGAATCATTTTTTTAAATAATAGTGGGCAAATATTGTACAATCCAGGTATGCAAAGCTGTTTAGAGACATCTCAGACTCAGCTGTAATCACTGCCAAAGGTGACTGTAACGTGTGTTGACTCAGTGGTGTGAATACTTATGTAAATTATATAAAATGTTTGTCATGGGGTGTTGTGTGTGTATATTGATTAGGAAAATGTATTTAATCCATTTAGAATAAGGCTGTAACGTAACAAAGTGGAAAAAGTGAAGGGGTCTGAATACGTTCCGAATGCTCTGTATATGGTTGAGATCATTATTTTAATCCATTTAGAATAAGACGTAACAAAGTGGAATAAGTCAAGAGGTGTGAATACTTTCTGAAGACACGGTGTATTATCCACCACCTGAGGAAGTGGGAACTCTAAATATGATACTTGCTGAAGACACGGTATGTTATTCACCACCTGAGGAAGTGGGAACTCTAAATATGATACTTTCTGAAGGCACGGTATGTTATTCACCACCTGAGGAAGTGGGAACTCTAAATATGATACTTTCTGAAGGCACGGTATGTTATTCACCACCTGAGGAAGTGGGAACTCTAAATATGATACTTTCTGAAGACACGGTGTATTATTCACCACCTGAGGAAGTGGGAACTCTAAATATGATACTTTCTGAAGGCACGGTGTAGTATTCACCACCTGAGGAAGTGGGAACTCTAAATATGATACTTTCTGAAGACACGGTATGTTATTCACCACCTGAGGAAGTGGGAACTCTAAATATGATACTTTCTGAAGGCACGGTGTAGTATTCACCACCTGAGGAAGTGGGAACTCTAAATATGATATTGTTGCTATATAGCCATGTAAGCTAATTGATGAATCAATCAGTAAATGTATGCTAATGTCCTAAACCTTTCCAGAACTAGGGGTAGGCTACTTATTGTAGGCCTATTCACTGCAAATGGCTCGCTGTGCTCCGAGAGCGTATCAAAACCATACTACAGCCTACTCCGTTTGTAAAGTCGTGGCATGAACTCAATATTAAGAGATGCTAAATAAATTACTCACATAAAGCTGTGACACTCCTCTCTGTAAGTACAACAGCAGTAATAGCTGTTAGAAGAAAAAAAATCCTGCAATTGCTTTTTTGAGCAACGGTCATATGCTCGTGCTTCTCGGAATATATCTCTCCTTCCTCCGTGTGCACAGTGGGGAGAGGGAGTGAGAGTGGCTCTCTCACACAGCATCTGATAGCGAAACCGGGACATGCGAATACTTTCATAACAGGGATCAACGTAATGCATAGACTATTTCTGTGGACCAAATAATGGTTTTAGAACAATCTACAGGAACGTACCACATACGCAAAATGACGACATGCGCAAAATACTTCTACAACAGAAAGACAATATAGGTGTCTGTCATTTTTCGTTTTATCGCCCCAGCTCCAGCCTAGGCCTACATTTTACAGTTGGTTTTCACAGTGGAGTGGAGATTCTAGGTGGATATTTATAGTAGATGAAAGTTCAGTATCAAGTACTGCATATTATGATGACGTAGGGCTGGGCGACATGAGAAAAATATCCTATCACGGTATTTTTACAAAATTGGACGGTAATAACAGTATTTTATGTTTTTGAATAATACAATTACACGTTTGCTTTATGAGTAGTGTGTGTGACCATTGGGTGGCAACACATATATTCTAAATTATTTCAACGGGTCTTCATTCTGATTTGTTTTATACCGTTCAACTTCAACCTAAAATAATTTCCTGCATTTCCTGCACTCATTTGAGATCATTTCCACACTGCCACGATACGGGCAAAAATACTAGGCCTTATTTTTAACCAAATGTGGTAATTGCGATTTGACTTGTGATTCATAGCAAAACACTTGGGTGACCTGTTGGAATCATG
Source organism: Salvelinus fontinalis (assembly GCF_029448725.1). NCBI lineage: Eukaryota > Metazoa > Chordata > Actinopteri > Salmoniformes > Salmonidae > Salvelinus > Salvelinus fontinalis. The sequence goes on from NC_074690.1 coordinate 43,184,432, forward strand.
GAAATATAACGTTTATTATAATTCTATAGTTAGAATATAATAGTGGACACTTTAAACACAGTGTTGTTTGGCATGACAATGAATGAACATGCCTGGGAGGACTTATTGTGACAGGGTAGGAACCAAAGTGTTGACAAGCGTTTCCTAGGGGACCCTATAATCTTTCAGCTGTACCTGCACCATAACTCCTGTATTTTTCATCCTATAACTTGTTCTATGTCTTTTTAAATGTTGAGCCAACATGTTTTCATCACTTTTATTTCAATAACTGATCAAAACTCATTTTCCCCTGCTCTCTCTTGTCTCTCTGCAGCAGACATATAGTGAGCAGTATGTGTGGAACATCAAATCGCAATAAAATCACAGTATAGAATCGCAGTACATTATAGAACGTGCACCTAAGCATCGTAATGATATTGTATCGTGAGGTCCCTGACAATTCCCAGACCTATATTTTTTTCTTCATTTACTAGCCGAGTGTTTTGTGAACTGCTGTTTATTAGTGTTGCACAATGTTAAGCAAACACCAAAAGACAAAATGAAACATATTTTTTACATCACTGTCCTAGATTATTGATGTCGTTGTTCTACCTCCACAGAGCAACAACTACCAGTCCATGACTGACCCCTACCTGTCCAGCTACTACGCCCCTTCCATCGGCTTCCCCTACCCCCTCAACGAGGCCCCTTGGTCCACCGGCGGAGACCCTCCCATCCCTTACCTCACCCCCTACGGACCCTTGAGCAATGGAGACCACCACTTTATGCCCGACACCATGTTTGGCCAGCCTGGAGGGCTTGGGAACAGTATTTACCCCCATCGTTTTAACTTTTTCCCTGAGAACCCGACCTTCTCCACCTGGGGCACCAGTGGCTCCCAGGGCCAGCAGACTCAGAGCTCATACGGGGGTAGCTATAGCTACCCTCCCAGCTCCCTGGGGGGCACCCTGGTGCCTGACAGCCAGACAGGCTTCCACAGCGACACCATCAACAAGGCCCCAGGCATGAACAGCCTGGAGCAGGGCATGGTGGGCCTAAAAATCGGTGGTGACATCACAGGCCAGGGGTCAGGGGTCAAGGCTGTGGGCTCTGTGATTGGTGGACCGCCGGCGGTGGCGCAGGGGAACGGGGGTACGCCCATCGGTATGCCCCTGCCCAAGCCCACCTCATGGGCGGCCATTGCCAGTAAGCCGGCCAAGCCCCAGCAGCTGAAGGCCAAGATGACACCAGGCATGTCCAGCCCTGGGGGAGCCCTGCCCCCTCCGCCCATCAAACACAACATGGACATCGGCACCTGGGACAACAAGGGGCCTGTGAATAAAGTGGCCCAAGCCCCCATGCAGCAGGCTATGAGCATGCCACTTGGTCACCCCATGCAGCCCCCTCCCCAGTCTCTGGTGCAGCAGCAGATCCAGCCCATGGCCTTACAGCACCAGCCCCCTCAACCCTACCAGAACCAAACCCCACCACCCCAGACCCGCTGGGTTGCCCCACGCAACCGTAACTTCAGCTACGGGCAGGTAGGGGCCGGAATGGATGGTGGCAGTATGATTGCCGTAGTTGGCGGGGGTAACGGTGCCCCCCTTGGTCCTGCCAGTATGGTACCCGGTGGAGCAGAGAACCACCCGGTGCTGGAGAAGCTGCGTGCAGCCCACAGCTACAACCCCAGGGAGTTTGAGTGGAACCTGAAGAACGGCCGCGTGTTCATCATCAAGAGCTACTCTGAGGACGACATCCACCGCTCCATCAAGTACTCCATCTGGTGCAGCACCGAGCACGGCAACAAGCGCCTGGACGGGGCCTTCCGCGGCCTCAACTTCAAGGGACCCGTCTACCTGCTGTTCAGCGTCAACGGCAGTGGCCACTTCTGCGGCGTGGCAGAGATGCGCTCTCCCGTGGACTACGGCACTAGCGCTGGCGTGTGGGCGCAGGACAAGTGGAAGGGTAAGTTTGATGTGGACTGGCTGTTTGTGAAGGACGTGCCCAACAGCCAGCTGCGCCACATCCGCCTGGAGAACAACGACAACAAGCCGGTGACCAACTCCCGGGACACCCAGGAAGTGCCTCTGGAGAAGGCCAAGCAGGTGCTGAAGATCATCAAGGGTTACAAGCACACCACCTCCATCTTCGATGACTTCTCCCACTATGAGAAGAGGCAGGAGGAGGAGGAGGAGGTGCGCAAGGTGGGTTAGATACGCTGGTCTGGTTAAATTCAGTCCATCCACTCCTAGGCTTTAGGGATGCTAAACAACCTCCCATGAAGTTATATTGATTTTTACCTGTTTCAAATGCTGTCCTTTGTTGTTGGTAAAAGACATTTGATTCATTGACATTGTTTTGTCATTTGTCATCATCTTGGCGGATATGAAAATGGTATGCTTATCAGGATCAGTTTCGAGCCTCTCATATCCCTTCAATAGATGTCCAGAAGAAGTTACTTTATATCTATGCAACTGTGTGCTTGACTGCCACCTCTTCTTCTCTCCCTCTACTCCTGCTGTCAGGTCTTTGAGCCACCTGCACCCATCCAGAACCGGTCTCGACTGGATCAGGTACCTGTCTCTTCACTGGAATCCATTTTGGTGACTCGTGGTTTATTTAATGGAGTGTTATTTAATGTTATTCATGTCCTTCTCTTGTCTCCCCACAGGAGTGCCAAAACAGGAGTAAACAACAGTAGAAGACATTTATCCTTGGCTTGATCCACATTTACACTAGGACTTTTGATTTCAAAGACAGAAGAATTCAGAATTTATTTTGAAAAAAATAAGTCATTTTTTAAATATTTAATCCTGGTGAATTTCTGCCACCGCCGTTGAGACTTGCGCTTTGTGCTCCAGGTACCACCCACCCACCTCTTGTGCAGGGATAACAAGCTGATTTAATGTATTACCTAGCCACCACCACTGCACTGTTTTAGTTCTGATTGACTTAGATTTTTACGTTCTCTCCGTCATGTACTCTTTCTCGTCAGACTGGGTTGGTTTTGACCTTTCCTGCCCCCTTCCTCCCTTCTCTTGCTCAAATTCAATCAGGGTTTGACAGCACCAAGGAGAAGAGAATGTCTGCCACTTTATATTTCTCTCCAATCAGGAACTGCCGTGTCCTGCCCCTGTTTGTCCATTAGGGGGCGGTGTTGCCATGCTTCAGAGGTTTAACTGTGCCAACAGGGTTGGAGGATCCCAAAGGCAACATTTTCGGACTTGGAACTGTGTGCGATTAATAAGACTTCAATGGTTTATCTATTTTTCATTCAAGATCAACAAAGTCTATATTTTTTGGCTTACTATTGACAATTTTCAGTTCAGAAAGCTGCTTTTCTGGAGCCTTAATATGTTATTTTCTAGTTATTGATGACATGTAAGAAGAACTGCTCTTTAATAACTGACAGTGCTGGAGAAATCAGGGATAGTGTGAAGTCACAGACTCTGGACATTTCACAGGAGTAAGTGCAAAGGCCTCTGGGAAGTAAGTAACTGATGTGTGTCCTCCAGGATGACGGAGCTCTCACGATCTGAATCCAAAATTGTACAATTTTACATCCCTCATACCCCTCCACTTTGGTTTGTTTTGATAAATGACGGTTTTGTATGTTTCATCATTGGGAGATTCTGTTGACGTATTCAAGCCAGTCTGAGAGAAATGTAGCATTCACCATTTTAAAAAGATTTTTTAATTATGTGACGTAACTGCTACATATGAATGAATTGTTTGTTGCTCTTTTTGGGAAAATCACTTCGGTTAATTGTCCGCTGGCCATCATTTTGTCTTAATCCTTTGTTTTGTTTGACTTTTTTTGCTTCTCAAAATGTGGTTTTGCTATAAATCCAGGGCTCTACGCTGACTTTTACAAGGATCACGTGTGTGCTTTTAGTTGAAAAATGTAGGAGCACACAAAGAAATGATTTAGGAGCACAATGAAAAAATGATTGAAATAACAAGCCGTTTTCTTTGTTGTAATGGTGCAAGCGTGACGGTCATGAATCCGCGCTCAGTGAGTTCTCCATGGCACCCAGGCGCTGCGGTACAGGGAAGTATCATTGCAACAGCTATCATCTGGGTGGGTTTTCTTTCTAAGTGCACTGTTGCTCCTAAATAACATTTCCAGGTCGCTCAGTAAAATATTTAGGCGGCGTATGCGGCTGAAATGGTTACACTGTCGAGCCCTGAAATCTATCATTTCCTTTTGTAATGCTAAGCTTTAACTTAGGAACATATAGTGACGGAGAACGCCTACAACGTATAACCTGCAAATAATGTAACTGATTTACTATCAAGAGTAAGAAAAACACAAAAACAAGAACGAAATATGCTTTCTGTGTTTTTCCTTGTTGCCGAAAATGTGTGTGTGTGCTTTTAGAATGGAGTCATTTGATTAATATATGAAAGAGATTGATTGGGGGTTGAACATTGAAAATATCTCTCTAATTAATCGCCTACAATGCGTAATCATGCAGGCTGTCAACAGGTTTAAAGCTGGAATCTGCATTAGGTGAAACCGCGCCGCATTTGTTATTGTTTTGTGTATGAAAGGACTGAATCATCCAGCAGCACCTTGATAACATATATCATCATAGACCAGAAGAGTACGTACTATCGCGGGTGCAGGGATGTGCATTGATGTATGAGGGGAAACGAACCGTGTTCATTGTTTTGAAGTAATGTATTTGTTTTAATATCGCAGAAGGAGCTACGGATTCCAGCTTTAAACACCATACAATCCTTCGAGTAGTGCTTACTGCTTTTCAATGTTTTCTGTCATTTTATGCCACGTGTCTGTGAACACTTGGACAGGACAGAGTGCTAAATGACAGTAATGACATGGATGTGAATGCTGTCGCTCCACTGTACACGAGCATGGACTCGTCTCTTGTGTTCATGAAGTTGTGTAACTTGCGATGTGCGTGGATCGGTTCCCGACTTGCTGGATGTGTGGTGCTCGATTGTGTCTGTGTCACCACAGTCCCTTCTCAGATGTTGGTTTTGTCTGTACTCTGTAGCGTAGCTGCCCCGTTGCCTGGCCAGTGTAGTGTATAATTCTCGTATGACTGGAGACATGACCTATGACCTTATACAGGGGACACCCTGGGTGCATCTCGATTTAGGGAGAATCTCAATTTTATACTCGTCCTCTTTTTGCCTCTTCAAAACCCGTTGGAGAAGGTCAGAGGGGCGGGACCTATGGCTTTCTCATCCAATGGGTTCTGAGAAGGAGATGACTAGAGGGGACGCTAGGAGTATGCATTTGAGAGTCTAAAGTGACTTCCTTCCTCTCCTTGATCTGCACTAATGTGAAAACACAGTGTTAAAGCCATATGGGTGGATGCCTTGCATGGTGTTTCAGTCCTCTTTCACACCAGTATAGATAAAGAAGACAAGTGGAGACAGCTACTTTACCCTATAGACATGCATCACTGTTGCCTTTCTTTTGGTCGAGAAGCATGGAATGGTTGTGATGCCAATTGTTTAGGACTTACACGCACGTGTCAAATGATTTGCTGTAAGAGGGCCATGTTTGTGGTTTTAAAATAAATGATATCTACTACAGAATAATGAAATCAAATCAAAAAAAATATTCAAAGGAATTATCGTCGTATAGACTTGCAAGTAAACCACTATAGCTATATCAGTGGGAGTAACCTGTAAGGTTTTTAAAACCCAATCTCGTTTATTTTTTATTTTTTTCCTTTAGAAGAAATCAAGCCTTAATAAAAATATTTAGCATCAAGCACTTTGTCTTCATCTCATTACTGCTGACAATTCTGGAGAGAGACTTTTTCATTTAAAACATGAGTGAATGTTTTTTTGTTTTTTTTACAGAAAGGGCCTGTCCAAGAGCTGTGTTGTATTGAACTGAAATCAACTGGGTGATGATTTTCAACTGGCCATTATAATGACCTAAGTGGCATCCTAGAATTGCATTTTTATTTCAGGCAAGAATTCCCAGTATATTGAGTCATGTTTTTTTTTCTTGTTGGACAACTATGCCATGATCGAGGTGTCTACTTCATAACATTCTGATGCAGAACCATATGAAGACAATTTGACTAGACTGAATGAGAAAATGTATGTGGAGCAGGGTTGGGAGTCAGTTCCATTTCCATTCCAGTTAATGCAGAAAGTAAACCAAATTCCAAATGTTCCTCATTGAATTGGACATGGATTTGGAATAGTATTTTTCTGCATTAAAAAGTGTATTTTCTGAATTTACTGGAACATTAAATGGAACCCCAAACCTGATGCAGAACACGTGATGGTAAGTAACTCCCTTGTCCGGGACAGTAGGCCTACATTTCCACGGACACTAATGTGCTATTTTGAATAGATCAGTAGACCTATAAAATAAGTCAGAAAACAGCTCAGGTCAAGCCCAAGTAAATTTTATTGACTGATTAAAGTATATTCACGCAGTGGCGACCTTTCATTCAGGGCCAAAAAAAAATGTTTTGGGGTGGGGCTTGCCTGTTTTGTGTGTTATTTGGCATTAATATGTGTCACATATCAGTTTGTCAACAATGTAAAAAAAAATATATATATAATTGAGTTACTAAAGCTGCATGCAAATATGTTGTCTTTTTGGCTTTCTTGAGTAAGGCAGCCCCAAAATGCAGGTGTTTCTTTCTAGCTCAGTGATTTTCTGTGGTGGTGAGGCAAGCCAGCAGAAAATATGGAGCGTTGCGCCGTGATTGGTTCAGTATTCTGTCGCTCATGGGGACACTACGTCACCGCCAAGCGTAGAGCTCTAAAATAAAACTATAGCCCCTTTGGGTGCTGCAATAGAGCTACATTAGAAGAGCATATCCAAGAAGGCTCAAGGTCATTAGACACAGATAAAATTACGTCAAATCACGTTATATGTACAGTAGCTTTGATTTGACTGATCATGTCAACATCATACTTTTAAAATCTTAGCTAGCAGTCATCATCATAAATCAAGTCGACAATCTACTGGCAAATCCTTTTTAATCCTTGTCATGTGAAGAGAAATAATGAAGATAATTTATAGATAAAACGTATCGGTGGTTAACAGCCATTGGACATCAACATTACACAGCAAGTTGGAAATCGCAAATTCGACCATGAGTGGTTTGGAAGGAATCAGTGGCTAACTGCAAGCATTGTAAAGCATTCATTAGCCTGCTATTCAGTGGAGTGGCTGTGTGGTCCCAAATCTAAGATTAAGGCTCTATTTTCCTAGTTTAAAATTATAAACATGCTGTCAATTAAGCATTATTTATGCTGCGCTCAAAACAACTGTTAACTCGTTACTGCAAAATCTGACTTTAGCGAGTTCAAGACAACTGAGAACTCAGGAAAATGAGCTAAGACTGTGAAAATACGTTTTGAACTTTCATCCAACTCGGAATTGTAAATCGGGAACTCTAGCCTCTTTCTAGAGCTACGACTTGAAGATCACTGACCTCATCATGATTCAACTTTTTTTTAAACTTCCCAGTTGTCTTGAAAGCACCATAAATCCAGAGAATGCCAGACTTTGATGAGAAATTCTGATGACAAAATTTGCCCACGAAGGACCACCGCGCCACCTTCCTGTTCAAGTGAGCACAGCACAACAAGGTGAGTTCAAAAATGTGTTGCATGCTGTTGCATAAATGATGTAATATACCAGGGAGATATGTATACTGTAGCTAATAAAGTAATACATAGTGTATGTTGTGTAGTAAGCTGTTAGTTGCCCATGTGCCTCACCCTAAAAATGTTGTTAATTTTCACCTCTTAATTTCACCTACTGTTCTGAGTTGATGGTGGACATGTAGCATATAGTCTGTTTTAGAGAAATGTAATAATCTAATATTGTAAGAGCTTTCATTGTCTGTGTATATGCCCCCTTAAATTTATCCTACAGTTCTGACTTGCTGTACAGAAAGAACACTGTAAGAATGGCCCATGTTCTGAATTGTGTCACTGTACATTTCAAAAGTGCTGAACAAATAGTTATATTGACTACATCAGTCCTAGCTCGCTCATAAGTGTGTTAATCGAAATTACGGTTTGCCTCTTATCCGCTTGTCGTCCCCTTATGCCATAGTTTGTAAATCTCAATTGTCAGTAGAAACCACATTTGTTTATTAAGCAAGTCAGCAATATCAGCTATGTTTTTTTTAAAGGTAGTAAATGAGGCTGAATGAACTGTTTCGCTGCCAGACTCTGCTTAATAGACAGGTGTAGCAGTGGGACGGTGTTGTGACTGCTGTTGGGACTCTGCAGATTTATGTAGGCCCTAACAGTTTGTGGGAACCGTTTTTCACCGTTATAGTGCAATTCGTGTATTGTTTAGTGTTGTGTAGTGGCTTTGCTGGCATGCATCCCAGCATTTTTTCGGGGTTGGCCCAACAAGATTACATGCTAAAATCAACACTGTTTTCACGCGATGTACGTTTATTTAGTCGCTGGTTCAAGCGGCCAATGAATTGTAGCCTAACATCAGCATGATATAGGCACAGGTCTATGCCTACGTGAATGAATTTAAACAAGGCTTCTCCTGCTTTTCAGATCCGCCATTGGGTGGGACGAGTTGAGAAGACCGCCCGGAACAGTGGGATTGAGAGGAGGAGTCGTCGGCCTGTATGCTCCCTGGGCAGCGACGGGACTAAGTAGGCTAGGTCTAAGTAAGTCTCCTAGCTGTCCAGCATGATCATAGGGTAGGCTACAATATATGTTATATAGGCCTAACTGAAATACCAAAACTGAACGACTTTTTATCAGCCTTTTAATCATGTTAGTCCTAGGCTAGACCTATGGTAAACGTTCTATTGCTAAATTCATCCACGCAACCTGGCGGGAGCTCTCCATGGTCCTGATAGACTATCGTTAGACTAACCTACTGAGGAAATCTCAATTTGTTTTAAGACATTCCTACTACGTGATCTTGATAGGCCTAATGTCTTGCGTTGCTCGAATCGTTGTCACATATGCACTTTATACCGGTATGCCTATTTTACATAATTATTTAACTGAAACCTTCCCCCTTTCCTAAGTTGTAACAAAATCACACAAACAATTAAATAATAGCCTATTTCACTCATTTATTGGTCATGTCGAACAAAACATTCCACGTGTAGGCTACATACGGACCTAACATAGAAAATAATTTGAACAACGTGACCTTGTAAAAACATGTTTGGACATTTTAATCAGAGTATATATTTCACTGTTGATACAACCAACTACTTACCTGAGCGATCTTGATAACACTCTCAATCATTCAGAATATCCAAAATATCCATATCCTCGGATTTGTCTTCTCTATCAAACATGCCTATATGATATTGGGTCCCAGAAAAGTTATTATTGGTGCCTGCTGCAATTATATAATAGGTCTACATTGTATTTATGTCTATTTGTTGTTGTTTTGTTCCTGCTAGGCCATTGTTTTATAGAAAAACCTAAGGTCGGAGTCATTTTTGAATAGTCCGTATTTGAGTTGGCCTAGGCTACATAGCATTTATACAATCACGCCTATAGCTCCCGCCAGTGATATTCCATGTCAATATGGTTCCTATAGGTGGCATTGACTCAGGAAACGCTCATGACAAGGCGTTATGGCGGTAGCCTAACCACAAACGCCTCCGCGGAGTCGAAAACAATGTCTGTCGTTTTAATTCACTTCGTTGTCAGTTTGGCTATTTCATTGTGTGTTAAATATATGTTGAATCTGTTGCCTATTGTAATATTTTGGGACTGTGACAAGAATGTAAAAATATGAAAGTAAAGAAACGCCAACGCCTCATGAAGCCTTAGGGTTGCAGTTACATCAATGCTTCATCACTGCGGGGCCTTGTGGTTTTAGCCAAGAAACAGACCTGCGTCTGCAGACATTATTATATGCTCATTGAAATGTACCAGCACATTATTTAAATGGAGTTGAGATTTAACAGGTCTGGTTTCGTATTCAGTCAGGTAATAAACTAAACGCAGGTCTGGTTTTGTATTCAGTCTGGTAATAAACTAAACGCAGGTCTGGTTTTGTATTCAGTCATGTAGTAAACTAAACGCAGGTCTGGTTTTGTATTCAGTCATGTAGTAAACTAAACGCAGGTCTGGTTTTGTATTCAGTCATGTAGTAAACTAAACGCAGGTCTGGTTTTGTATTCAGTCTGGTAATAAACTAAACGCAAGTCTGGTTTTGTATTCAGTCTGGTAATAAACTAAACGCAGGTCTGGTTTTGTATTCAGTCAGGTAGTAAACTAAACGCAGGTCTGGTTTTGTATTCAGTCAGATAATAAACTAAACGCAGGTCTGGTTTTGTATTCAGTCTGGTAATAAACTAAACGCAGGTCTGGTTTTGTATTCAGTCAGGTAGTAAACTAAACGCAGGTCTGGTTTTGTATTCAGTCAGATAATAAACTAAACGCAGGTCTGGTTTTGTATTCAGTCTGGTAATAAACTAAACACAGGTCTGGTTTTGTATTCAGTCTGGTAATAAACTAAACGCAGGTCTGGATGTAGATGTAAAATCTATGAATTTGCTAAGAGCCAGAAGCCACTAACACCACCCACTTTACGCATTGCGCATGCACTCAAGAGTGAACACGCACACGCACACACACACCTGCAATCTCAACGCAAAGATGATGTCAATGCTTACATTACGAATATGGCAAGGTTAGTGTCTTCAACGCGTAATGCAGATTGAGTGAATGCCTATATCAGTGAACTCGATGCTGTGTAGATTCCTCTCTTGGCATTCACCGCGTGCCTTAATTGTATGGACATTAAATCAAGGTCCGCCGTGAACACGCAGAGTGATAACCCTTCCTGACGACGCCACCCCGCAAAGATACGAAAACCTGGTCACCCCTCCATGGATGCGTAAACTGCAATGTCGAAACCCTAACCCTACACCCAACTTCGTGGCACTGAAAGAAGCAAGGAGGACATGCAAAACTACTAGCACGTCAAACACTATGCACGAACACACACACACACACACACACACACACACACACACACACACACAATCCTAAACCAACTCACTGCCCTGACCACTGTGATTGAAATCCTACACGACTTCCGTCGTATCCATATTCTTCGTCGAAACGCACCATCACATTCCACTATAGCATTTATATGAGCACACGCTAACAAAGACAACAACGCAACACCGACTCCACGCGCCACTGCAGACTGGATAATGCTACTATCCATCTGTCGTAAAGCTTAATAGCTCAGTGACATTTCTGCTCTAGTTTTTCTAGCAGCTGTTCGCCTTTACGCATCTGTTGATGGCTGTCCATGTTCAAAACGACATCTCTCTGTATATCAAAAAACGACAAAAACAAAAGCAGCCTATGGCTTGACCCCATAGACAAAAACAAAAGCAGCCTATGGCTTGTCCTCATAGACAAAAACAATTGGATGGTGTATCACAAAGACGCTATTTGGTTCAGATGATGTACATCCCATTGTGCGGTGTAGGAAACAGGAATGCGCTCGAAGCGTATCTGAGATGCAGCTCCTCCACTTGTCCGTTACAAACGCCCTCCGCTGAAACGCTGGATGGCTCTCCCCTCTCGTTCTGTTGACAGGCTATAAATATATATATATATATATATATATATATATATATATATATATATATATATATATATATATATATATATATTATAGTATGATTACATACAAATATGAATCTTTAAGCATTTTGGTCGCATGCGTTACAAAGCTTTTCCCTATTTTGCCATCTCGGATTTCAAGAAAGCAATTTTCTTCACGTCTCTAAAAATACATCATGTATTTTCTTCTCCATTGAAAAAAGAGGTTAGAACCCAGCGCGTGCCATCGGTGTCCTCTCTCCCCGGCAAATCGCGCACTCCGTCGGTGCCTGTAAAGGACTGGGACCCGTTCTCTCTCTCTCTCTTACTTTTTAATCTGGACCGTTCCTCGGCACTGCACGGAACCACTGGACGCATGCATGTCCCACCAGTCTCGCGGATTAGAGCGCGCCTCTCTCTTCCCATCCCAGACAATCGTGAGCCTCTGCTGATTGGACTCAGCGCAAAAGGATTACATCGGCACACAATGACGTCATTGCCCGGGCCCAAGTCTCCCCCCCCCCCCCCCCATTAACCAAATCCTCATCAGCAACAATGTCCTTGAAACCACGCGGCTGACATTCTGCACGGCAGCGTTAGCACACGTAGCCCGCCTACACAATGATTACGTCGGTGACGCATAGGCCTAGCCCGCCGTAGTGTTCCCAATCTATTTATGTCTGCTGCATTAGTTAACAATCGCAACGTTTGTGCTATCAACCCCTCTATATGACACATGTACCACGGTCGTTGTATTCCAACATGTAACACACGTCTCTTTGGCCTTGAACTAAAATCTCTCCTTTTAAAATGATACAGGGAATATAAACCTGACATTAGGAGGGGGTGATTAAGGGACCCTACTTCTACAGTAAGTGCAGGCATATGCCCATAGGTCGGTTGTTCTAGTCTATAGCCTTAACTTCTGGATTTTATTTTTAGTTACCCAGGTACTCGGGGAAAATGCCACTAAGGAAGTGTCAGTTGTAGCCACTTATTCCAATTCATAAACTAGTTTGTTTGTCTAAGCAAGGCCATTATCCACCTAGCCTACTTAATTTTTACCAAACGTTGCTTTTTTGTGTCAGCAATTGGGCATTGTTCTTAAGGAGGGGGGGGGGGGGGGGAATTACCCTATGCTAGTCTATTCTTTTGGTATTAAAAGAGGAGGAACGCTATGATAGAATATTTGCTACACCTGGTGTTTATACGGAGTAAAACTATGGACCGCATATGAATATAAAGGCTCATTTTAGGCTTCAGTTTCACGAATGTAGTTATTAGGCCTAACGAATTTTACTGTCCTTGATATAAGCCTGTGTGTTGTTTTTGTTTAAACACACAGCACTCCACTCTCATTTTCACCTAATGTATCACCTGATTTACTTAACAAAAGGTACAGCTCAAACTTCACTTTCCGCAAGCAAGAGGAGGCCGAGGACACCTCAGACCATCAGACCAACTCCTTGAAGGTTGCAGTAGTCTAAAAAAACACAATTTAAAAACGTATAGTTTTACCTTTAAGTGAGTACATTCCTTTAGCCCTATTTATATTTGGGATATTGTTTTTCAACAGAAAAAGTTCCAAAATAGCCGGAAAGCGTCTTCAAGGTTCTAGTTTGGGTCTAGTTTGTACATTTAGGCCCAATTTGAAAACCACATGTCTGAATGCAATTCTAAATAATTTGTCCCCATGCACACATATCTTTTTGATAATAGTCTATCTGATAAAAAAAATGCGGCAATTCTTATGAATATTATAGACTAGTGTTTGAGTGCAGGCTACAGTAATGTTCTTATTTCATAATGACACCATTTAGTGTGAGCTAATGACATTTAGTTTGAACAAAGCCGAAGATGATACACTTTTAATTTATAGCTTACCTCACCGACTCAAAATCCCCGGAATTTATCGATTGCAAGCTATCACGGACAAAAATGTCATGGTGTATTCAAATGCCTCCCCCCCCCCCCCACACACACACACACACACATCCCTCTCTCTCTTCTACCACCCATTGTCGATTGAACAAAGAGCGAAGCGCTTTACCATCAATTATCGAGGCTATATGTTTGCAAATGTTGTATTTTAAAATGTATGTTGTTAATGATCTATTTCAGGCTACTATTTCAACCACGACCGCGTTCGGAATCTACATAGCCTAGCCTAAACGACATTTCAGGTCCACTAATATCGTTACTATTCTTTTGCAGTCTTGTGCCAGAATTTCTTCTCCAATCTAATTAAAATGCTGCCTTTTTACCAATGCTCGGGAAAAGACGGTATCCACAATAAAAAACAATAACATGTGTATTGGCTAGAGACCTATAGGAAAATAATAACGTCCTTTAAAAACAAGACTAATACTCCCGAGACGGGAATATCAATCAGTCCGCACAGATACTTCTCCTGTTCTTATACATAACCGTGCTGCGAAGCTTCCCTCCAACAATCCTTCACGGCTCTTCTGACGGTCTTCATTGCGTTCAGAGACGATGTATCGCCATATCCTCTCTAGAAAGAAAAACGGTACACTGTTTTTGACAGTGTAAAAAAAAAAACATTTGTTGTCTTCCGTTCACGGCGAGGGAAAATAGAGAGAGAGACGGACAAATATGGCCGGGAATGTTTTCTATCTCCTCTCTCTTCTTCGCTGCTTGGTTGCTCGGCCTCCACATCCAAAGGCTGAATGAAGGGGGAGTTGTCCCGGTGCATTACAATGACATTCTGTACTCATTCATTCAGCCTCTGCCTAACGGTCTTTGGATAGCCAATGCACCCCATCGGGGTGTCGCAGCCCCCTCATTACACCCCCAATCCCAACATGCAGCTCCCCAACAAAAGAGAGAGGGGATTCGGCCCCAGTTGCGCGCGCTGCGGCCCCTGCACTTTGAGAGTACGCTTGGAAAGTGTTCGCCTGTGTTTGAGATATTATGACATGCGTGTGTTGAAGTATTTCTAAGTATGTATCCCTTAAACTTAAGATGTAGAGTGAAAATATAAAATCATTTGTATAGTCTATATCCTTTGCATATTCTCTCTCTCGTTCGTTTGAACCTTTATTTGGTTGTAGGCAGTACGAAGATGCGCAGAGTAGACTACCGCTTGTAGAATGAGTGGGTGGCTGGTGTGTGTGTGTGTGTGTGTGTGTGTGTGTGTGTGTGTGTGTGTGTGTGTGTGTGTGTGTGTGTGTGTGTGTGTGTGTGTGTGTGTGTGTGTGTGTGTGTGTGTGTGTTATAGGCAAAGCCTGTATTGTGGTTGAGCTGTTTTGCCGGTATCAAAGGTGTAATGTCTGTGTACTGTCCGATCTACTTTATCCACTGTGGATGTAGACTCTCATGTCGCACATAAAGGTGTGCGCGTACTGATACATATCGTAGTGTTCACGAACATGGATTAGGCCAGCATTAAACGTTATTTAATTAGCTCCAACTCCCGAGTCTTTATTGTTTAGTTGTGTATTTGAGGTTACAAACACGACACAAGGGTTCAGTAGACAGATGGAACAACTGGATGTAGCATTACAGTGTAAATCAATCAATAATACGTCTATATATGGATTCGTTAAACTGAGATTAATTTTGAAATAAACACAGCGGTTAAAATTCTATTGACTAACCATTGATAAGATATCACTTAAAGACACTGTATCAATTGGAAAAATATGCCTTGGGGCAACGTCAAGATGCAGTAGGTCATGTTTAAATTGGAATCTATTTCCGCTCGTTTAGAGCCTCATTGACAATGTGCGAGGAAGACACAGGTCCAAAAGCACGGTCGCCATTTCTTTCCCTTGTCTCTCTCCCAGGACGCAGTCACGTTAACAGTATATCATGCCATTCGAAGTCTTCTCTGCTATGCGCCCGCTGCGCTCCCCGTGAAGCACGTGTCTACATTAAACGCAACATGCTTTATACACGAAACCTGCTCTTTGAGGGTCGACTTTATGACATCAAAACAAGGCGGGAAATCATTTGAATGTACAACTTTGAATATTCCTAAACATGCCTTCATAAACTTGTTAATTGGGGATAATCTTGCAGCACTTTTCTCTCGTGAGCATCCGCGCGGCTCTTTTCAAATTAGGCTATGTGGCATAGCCTAGGTCTATCACACGATAAACAACTCTGTGAAAACAATGTTGGTCAAATATAAATGATGTTAACGACAAAATATTAGGATACTAATGATAGGCACAACCATAACAGACGCAACACGCATTCATTATAATCGCCTTATAAACATTTGAGTTGATTATTATATACTCCAAATGTACAGTGACATTTATTGTCGAGTGACACGTATTGATTAATAGAAAACCATCCACGAAATGTGGACACTATGTTGAAGTTATCATGGAAGTTTTTGGGGTCCCAGGTTGGAAGGCCTACTTTCACATGGAAATCCTACCAATTTCCCGACACTCTGCTGAAGGACCGGATAGGCACAGCTGGGTCCCTGCTTATGGGCCTTTTCAACCAGGGGAGGGAGAGGTCATCGTTACTACCTAGTGTTCAGGACACCGCAGAAAAGCTCGTTGCACGCAGCCTACAGTCCCTCATAATCAACATATAGGCCTATACAGAGAGAGCAAGTCCAACGTCCTATTCCAACACATATTCATTCATATGGCAATCAGAAATACTTTGTGCATGTTGATTATTTATGTGTGTTCACTGAGTTGAGTTCGTCTTTCTGCCCGTGTAGGCTAATCATAGGACATTTAATTTGGATTTGATTTGCAGTACTTAAACAATGGGAAAGTTTTGTCATTGTAAATGTAAGCTGACTCATTGTAAATTTAATCGAAAAATACATGATAAATGCACGGTCAAATCCCTAATAAATCGACAACACACATTTTTCTTGTCATAGGGGTCTGTTACGTCGCGTTTATTCTGCCACCAAAGCAGCGTTATACAATTAACACACCGTTTCATCATTTTTATTTTTTCCTTAAACCTGCACAAGACTCTGAACTTGTTTGGAGAGGCATATGTAGAGAGGTATAATTTTGCAAACAATACTTAAGTGCAGGGCCAGAAGGGCCCTCTAATATTGTCCACGGATCGAAAGAGAAACACCTTCACAAAATAATCCATTGTTCGATGAACAATCCAAGGGGCCTAGTAAACTGACCTTCAGGATCACGCAGCCAGCCGGTGATTTGAATGCAAGGGGCCCGGCCTCACTAACTCTCTCCGTGGGCTGAGCTGTGAGTGAACCCATCTCTCTCTCTCTCTCTCTCTCTCTCTCTCTCTCTCTCTCTCTCTCTCTCTCTCTCTCCTCTCTCCTCTCTCCTCTCTCCTCTCTCCTCTCTCCTCTCTCCTCTCTCCTCTCTCCTCTCTCCTCTCTCCTCTCCCCTCTCTCTCTCTCGCACACCAAGCCCACACACACACCACACCACACACACACAGAGAGAGAGTGAGTAGTGGATCATCATGCAGATCTAAAAAAAAGCATGAGATGCATTTCAAATTTCAAAGCAGAATAGGTAAACAATTGACATTCCTGTAGCTAGGCTTCATTTTGGCCGGGTTATGGATTTCTGTAACACAGTGGTCATTTGTTGTGTGGATATTGATAGCGCTCCTTTTGAACCATTTGACTGACACATGTGAGCATCAATATTAATTTTGGCGTCCTTCAGAAATGAATTGCAGTATGGAGGTATTCATTTCGAGTGTTCTGATCCCATTTGATAGCATTTGGTTGGCTATTCATGCATTGCTATACCGCTATAGGGAAAGGACAGTAGTACAGTGCATAGTGAATAATTGGGTACACTAAATGGCCTCGTAGATAATCATTGCTTGCGGGTTGTAAAAAGAAGTCGAGACAAAAATGAGTTTAGAACCTTTGTGGGATTGCAATGAAAGGGTTGGTACAGGGTCAGGGAGCTAACGCGACTCCAGTGCTGAGGTGAGTTTGCATGCGAACCCTGCATGTCAGCCATTCCGAGAAAAACAAAAGCACAACTTTAACCTCCCTTCAAAGTCTAGCGCTCATCCAGCATTCCTATCTCATCCACAATGTTTTGATATTATTATTTTTATTTTGTATTAGTTTACTTTCAGTTAGTTTTCCGACTTGATTTACACCTCTTTTACTAAGTTTTAGTTTGATAAAAACATTTGTATTGGACAGCTAACTTCCTGCAGTCTTGGACAGCTAACTTCCTGCAGTCTTGGACAGCTAACTTCCTGCAATTCTACATATTTTGCCATGGGGTAGAGAGGAAAATGTGCAGTTTCATAGCTCATCTCATGCTATTCTATACATTTTGTAGCATTTTTAAAGCTAATTAAAGCTCAAATATAGGTGTATTGACTGTGATAAAGGGCACTGGATTATGGCCAGTCTTGTTTGCTAAATAAACATTTTAAATAGGCAGTGGCATGGTGCATATAGCCATAGAAGCACAGTGACATGCCACAATGCAGTCAAATTCATGGCTTATTGGGGGTGTGGCTTTCAGTTAGTTCTTTTTGGCAACCCCTCCCGTGAGAGTGAATGTCATTCCAGGTCATCTGTTCTGTTCAATGATTTATATAAACAGTAGATGACTGATAGGGGGCGCTGTGTTGAAGCCACCGTGAGATTACAAAACAATTGAGATTACAAATGTTACTGTCCCCACTACAACAACAAAAAAATACTTAAATACATGTCATTTTGTCCTTGAAAGATTTAATTGAAATAGTGTAGAATTCCATAAATTCCTGTGGTGGACTGCACCTACGGGGGAATGCCAATATGGCCGATCAGTGGCTTCAAAGCCTCTCAAATGCCAATACATAGCATCAGCAATCCAGGGTTTATATAGATTATTGGTTCTGTTATATTTAATCAAATCTGACTAACCCCGGGCACTGCTTGCTATGAATTCAATCTGATGGTGTTTGCATGATTAGGTAAAAAGACAAATAATGTCCTGTTCGGAATACTGAAAAGTAGAGAGCATAAAAAGATAAGTACAAAAATAAATGATATATAACTTTTTTTGGGGGGGGGTCATTCTGAGTGGGTGGGCTTGGCTCCCCAGTAGGTGGTATGTCATATGTTCATTCATATACAGTCATTGAGGCACACATCTCAGAACGATTCAAAACCAAAATTTGCAGGCAAAACCTTTGCTGTGGTTTTAGTGAAGGTAGAGGATGCAAACTAGCCACTTGCGAAATGCGCTCGTTAAAAATAACCTCTGCGTTCTCCATATCGCTAGCTAGCTAGCTACTACAAGTGGACAGGCGGTGACGTCACCGGATAAG
Organism: Salvelinus fontinalis; assembly: GCF_029448725.1. Lineage (NCBI taxonomy): Eukaryota > Metazoa > Chordata > Actinopteri > Salmoniformes > Salmonidae > Salvelinus > Salvelinus fontinalis. Next base: position 43,203,260 of record NC_074690.1, read on the forward strand.
GCAGTGACAGTCTTCCCTGTTCTGGCTCCCTCTCTCTGCTCCAACTGATACAGGTACTTGTACAGATGTGTATGCTGGAATATTGATTGGTACATTGAGGGAGTCAACCCATCTGTCTAGACAGACTAGATAGCTTGTGATACTGATGCACAAGCTAGGCCTATTTGAAACATTACCTGGCAGCATTTACCTGATCAGAAAATTGAATGTTTTTTTACATTTTTGCCCAAAGTTTAGAAAACTAAAACTGAACGTAATTTATGATGGTTGTTGTTTTATTGTAGTAGGAGTCCAAAATAATAGTTTCAGTATAGTTTTAGTTTTTCAAGCAGATTTATTTTTTGGGGAGAAATAGAAAACGACTGAAAACATGTTGGTGCCATGCATTTTCTCCATATTTCACTGCCAACCCAATCACTGTATGTGTGTGCTATGTGTTACTCTATCAGTGTGTTTGTGATTGTCTGTGTGTGTGTGTGTTGTGTTTGCAGGCAAACTGAATTTGCAGCCTCCCTCTGTTTGTTGCCCTCCTGCTGATGTGGAGATGAGATCAGTGGAGAAGTTTTCAGGCTCTCCTACTCCTCTCCTGAAGTAAATAACAGCCATGCATATCTGAGCCCGCAGCACATATCTCTCTCTCTCAGTGTGTGTGCCCATTATGTCCAAAACATCCACATTCTGCCTATGAGTAAGACGCGGGTATAGACAGATGACAAAGCCTGACGAATGTTTACTTGATTATATGTTGCGATGAGGAGTTGCTAGGCGCTAGAGGCGTTGGCACACACGTGAGAAATATGGGGAAGGTTGGTGTTCTTAAAGTTGCCTTTATGAAAAGTTCCCTGAAACCATACATTTTAGTACACATTTCCTTGGCACGTGTGTTTCTCAGGGTTGTTTAAAAAATAGAAATAACATAGGTGAATACATGGTTGGGAGTTAGGTTTGTTTCTAAGCTATTGTGAATAGTGCACACACACACACCACACACCACACACCACACACACAGACAAAACCTACCCCGCTAATTGGGTAGGGCCCCAGTTGAGAGGTCAGAGCTGAGAGGTTTTGCATACAGCTGTGGTCAAGTTTGGGACAAGCTCCTCCTTTAGAGAGAGCAGCAAGAGACCGACAGACACTGACAGAATGTGTGACTGCTGACAAGTGTTTGTTACACTGCATTGAAATCCACATTTTCAATAATGACATGATGAATTTATACAATATTTTACATTACAGGTCTCTAAGCACTTCACGTTGTAAAGGGAAAACAAACCTATTCCTAACCAAGTCAGTTACTATCACGTCTTCGGCATAGCAATGATTTTAAAATAAAGTTCCTTTTTGCTCGCCATTCCCCAAATGATATGTAATGATAATATGTGATTGTTTTCCTCTATTTCCCACACACAATGTCCAGTTGGACCTGCCGCAGAGCAGGTATGTCTTTCTGCAGTGTCATCTCCTCACACTGTACCTCCTGTGTTAGCGCAGACTGTCTCCACGGAATACGAGGACCTACATAAAGAAACAGACAAAACCCTCGCTTGAGAGACAAGAACATGAGGTCACAATACAAAATCAGTGCAATGAAAATCAGGTGATTTATGTAAATAACACAATTCGATGGCACTGGTCCAAAAAAATCACTTTAATTTATAGAATTTTAATTCATACATGTTTTTTTTTTAAACTAGCATGTGCACCCGCTGGTAATGAAACATGCGTAAAACCTTGATAAAATGGCGAAATCTGTACAGTATCATGTAAAGTAGATTTCTGGCCTTGAGTGGTTGTAAATACTGTATATGAAAAAGCTAACATTTTACAAATTCATTACTTTGATTTCGGTGTATATTGTGTCGTGTTTAATCATATATATTTCAGAATGTAAGCAGAGTAATTATAATGAAATAACTTTTCACCCGCCCTCTGTTGTCAGTGTTCCAAACGGGACATTGATGGCCACACCCCAATATGAATACATTGAGGCGCGTCACTGTGGTTCTATGAATAAATGCACCGTGCCACTGCCTCCTTCATTAGTTCACTTAGTAAAACAAGACAGCTGTTTATCCAGGACCCTTACAGCAGTCAACACACCTACAGTTGAAGTCGGAAATTTACATACACTTTGGTTGGAGTCATTAAAACTCGTTTTTCAACCACTCCACAAATTTCTTGTAAACAATCTATAGTTCTGGCAAGTCGGTTAGGACATCTACTTTGTGCATGACACAAGGCATTTTTCCAACAATTGTTTTACAGACAGATTATTTCACTTGTAATTCTCTGTATCACAATTCCATTAAGTCAGAAGTTTACATACACAAAGTTGACTGTGCCTTTAAACTGCTTGGAAAATTCCAGAAAATTATGTCATGGCTTTAGAAGCTTCTGATAGGCTAATTGACATCATTTGAGTCAATTGGAGGTGTACCTGTGGCTGTATTTCAAGGCCTACCTTCAAATTCAGTGCCTCTTTGCTTGACATCATTGGAAAATCAAAAGAAATCAGACAAGACCTCAGAAAATGTTATATAGACATCCACAAGTCTGGTTCATCCTTGATTGATGATGCAATTTCCAAACGCCTGTAGGTACCATGTTCATCTGTACAAACAATAGTATGCAAGTATAAACACCCTGGGACCATGCAGCCGTCATACCGATTAAGAAGGAGACACGTTCTGTCTCCTAGAGATAAACGTACTTTGGTGCGAAAAGGTCAAATCAATCCCAGAACAATAGCAAAGGACCTTGTGAAGATGCTGGAGGAAACAGGTACAAAAGTATCTATATCCAAAGTAAAACGAGTCCTATATCTACATAACCTGAAAGGCCGCTCAGCAAGGAAGAAGCCACTTCTCCAAACCGCCATAAAAAAGCCAGACTACGGTTTGCAACTGCACGTGGGGACAAAGATCGTACTTTTTGGAAAAATGTCCTCTGGTCTGATGAAACAAAATAGAACTGTTTGGCCATAATGACCATCATTATGTTTGGAGGAAAAAGGGGGATGCTTGCAAGCCGAAGAACACCATCCCAACCGTGAAGCACGGGGGTGGCAGCATCATGTTGTGGGGGTGCTTTGCTGCAGGAGGGACTGGTGCACTTCACAAAATAGATGGTATCATGAGGTAGGGAAATTATGTGGATATATTGAAGCAACATCTCAAGACATCAGTCAGGAAGTTAAAGCTTGGTCGCAAATGGGTCTTCCAAATGGACAATGACCCCAAGCATACTTCCAAAGTTGTGGAAAAATTGTTTAAAGACAACAAAGTCAAGGTATTGGCGTGGCCATCACAAAGCCCTGACCTCAATCCTATAGAACATTTGTGGGCAGAACTGAAAAAGCGTGTGCGAGCATTGAGTCCGACAAACCTGAATCAGTTATCAAATCAAATCAAATTTTATTTGTCAAATACACATGGTTAGCAGATGTTAATGCGAGTGTAGCGAAATGCTTGTGCTTCTAGTTCCGACAATGCACTAATAACCAACGAGTAATCTAACCTAACAATTCCACAACTACTACCTTATACACACAAGTGTAAAGGGATAAAGAATATGTACATAAAGATATATGAATGAGTGATGGTACAGAACGTTACACCAGCTCTGTCAGGAGGAATGGGCCAAAATTCACCCAACTTATTGTTGGAAGCTTGTGGAAGGCTACCCGAAACGTTTGACCCAAGTTAAACAATTTAAAGGCAATGCTACTAAATACTAATTGAGTGTATGTAATCTTCTGACCCACTGGGAATGTGATGAAAGAAATAAAAGCTGAAATAAATCATTCTCTCTACTATTATTCTGACATTTCACATTCTTAAAATAAAGTGGTGATCCTAACTGACCTAAGACGGGGAATGTTTACTAGGATTAAATGTCAGGAATTGTAAAAAAAAAAAAAAACTGAGTTTTTAATGTATTTGGGATAGGTGTATGTAAACTTCCGACTTCAACTGTATATTATACCTTTAATTAGCTTTAAAAATGCAGCATTTTCTCTCTGCCCCATGGCAAAATGTGTAGAATTACAGGAAGTTAGCTGTTTTCCCCCCACACAAATTTCTACAGGCCCACCCACTAATGAATTTCTGGCTACTCTGCTGCTCTTCACATAAGAAATATAGCTTTTTTTGTCCTAAAACGGCAGTATATAAAGTGGAGTGTCTAGGGGAGTGTTTCAATCTTGCATAAGGAGATTATAGTGGATGATTGGTTGTATTGACTGTGCTGTCCTGTGCGGTTATCAGTCCTGATCTCAGAGCTATAGATATCCCTCTATTGTCTGCTCTCCCATTGTTCCTCCCTGCCAGGCACACAGTGTAGATATAAATGTGATAGGACAACAAAGTGTCAATTATTATACGAGCAAGGGCCTGGACCCGTTTTAACCCTTCACTGGAGATGAGAGAGAAATAGGTGAGAAGGAGTAGCGAGGGAGTGGTGTGGGGGGAAGAAAAGGTCAACGGCGATAGGGATCTATGGATGTGGGGTCCGGAGGAGGTCATTTGTTGTAATAATCTGGAGTCTGTAATTATCATTCTCAATCAAAACCGCTTCTTATTGATAGAGGGTTCACAGTATATTTATGCACTTTTACATCTACTGTAATCTTCTAGCAATGTCAGTCACATTGACACTTTGTTTTTGTTGTTTTTGTTGTGTGTGTGGGGGGGGGGGGGGGGGGGGTTGTGTGTGTGTGTGTGTGTGTGGGGGGTTGTGTGTGTGTGTGTGTGTGTGTGTGTGTGTGTGGGGGGGTTGTGTGTGTGTGTGTGTGTGTGTGTGTGTGTGGGGGGGGGTTGTGTGTGAGAGTGATGCTTTTTCAAAGGCACGTGTGCAAATACATCCTTCTTTTCTCCAGTCTTCTTTACTTCTCCCTCAGTCCTTTTGTGTTTTCCCCCTCCTTTCTCTCCTCTCGTTTTATAAGAAGGTGTTAAATGATCTAAATGATTCCTGGCTATTATATTCAATTAATACCTCCTCGTGGTGTTTCATTGTGCTTTAAACTGCTATTTTTTTGTGGTTCAGTGGACAAACACAATAGGCGTGAGCATGGCCTGCCACCAGGGCTGGCTGTGGATCAGTTAGGGAGGGACGGAGGGGGACTTGGCAACGGCCCATGGGGGCCCAGCCCAGGCCACTCTAAATCGGTTAGTTTTGGAGGAGATCCTAGTACTCCTTTTAAGAGGGGGCATTATAGACTTGTTTAAAGACTCGTCTGAGAGGGAAACACTGCTAACAGCTAGCTAACCACACTCAATTCTGTACTCGTTCGCTTTCTGACGCTTTCTCGATCTCTCTCGTTCTCTGTTAGCTCTCTCGTTCTCTGGCTTTCTCTCTCTGTTTCTTGTCTCTATCTCTGTCTCTTGTTCTCCCTCGCTCCTGATTTGGCATGAATGTGTGTGTATGTGTGTGTGGTGTGTGAAGCTTTAATGTTGCTTCATGTATAGGGTATTCCATCAGCTATAGTCACAGGCTCTGCTTTGTAGAGACTCTACTAAACTCTGGACATAAAGAGTATCTCTCACACTTTAGACAGACAGAGCTCTCTGACCAGAGCTTTCTAACCATCACTGTTTTTTTTAAACCCCAAATCCAGAAGCTCTCAAGTGATTCGATACATTGAAACTAGTTCAATGGAGTTTGCCCTCTCCCCCTCTCTCTCCCTGTAGTGCTTACTGAGAGACAACAGACATTGTGTCAACTTACATTGCAGAATACAATATCCCCAAAAACATAGGCTATGTAGTGTTTTGGGCTAATGTGAAAACATAAACACACTAACGGTCCCGCCGTGCAATAAAGTAAAGTTTAGTTACTTACTCGTTGGATAACTGTCCAATTGGCCCAGTTGGAACAGGGTTGAGTCTCCAGTTAGTTTTTTTTTACAGGACACTAGAGTATATGTGGGCAGCAAAATCCCTGTGGTCGCAAACGCAATAACTGCTCCTCGTCATTACGTCCCTCCATTTCTGTAAGAATTGTAGTCACGTATTAAAATTCACCACCAGCCTGTGTTGATCCTGGGGATCTGTGGTCCACCTACTTCAGGGCTGAGGCTCAATTGACCTAAATTCTTTGTCCGAATACTCAGGCTCAAACAAATACGGTTTCAACAGTACCATCGGCGCCCCTCCAGTAGTTTTCTTAATTTCTCGCGAGTATTTCATTGGTAGACATGTTTGCAGGTTGTTGTTCACTTTGTATAACTAATGTGTAATGTTGCCTTTACTTTTCCATTGAAAAAAACGGGCCTCTGTGAATAAGTGCATAATGTGCAGTTTCTAAGTGGCAGGGATTCCCCGAGAGAGCATATGCTCAGTTGTTACCCATCTCCGCTGTCGTGGCGTTGGCTAAATCAAATAATCATATGAATAATCGCAAATGTTTTAAGTGTAAAAGTACATATTCCCTGACTCAAAACCGATGGTACTTTTGATTTAAAAAAATTTGTCCACACTTCGGATTTCTGAATCATTCATTCGCTGGCAACGGAGTGAGGCCTTGCATCCAGGAAAGTCACAAGTCATGTGACCCATTTAGCATCTGTTTCAGTACAGCACTACTGGGAGAGAGAGGGGGAGAGGGCAACCTCCACTGAACTAGTTTCAATGTACGGAATGACTTGGGAGTTTCTGGATTTTGGGTCAACTTCTCCTTCAAAACAATAACTGCTATCCCACATTGAGCACGGATATCTCTGAGCACAAATTAGCCTGTTGGTCCTACACATGTATTAACCTGAGCCTGGTTTCCCAAGAGCATCTTAATGCTAAGTTCATCGTCAGAACCGTCTTAGCAGCATCATAACATTTTTGAACTGTTTCCCAAAACCATTGTTACTAAAATTGGACTTGACAACGCTTGTTATTTCCAGACCAACTCAGACCGCTCATAGAACAGCTAAGCGTGTTGTTAGATGTGTTTTGTCCCTACCGCGTCCCTTTATAGAAGATCTCCGATATTCCTAGAATCAAAATGTTGATCTGTCTCTGTTACCGCCAATAACTTCACAACGAAGTTGACTACAAATGCAAAGTTGCCAATGACTTTGAAATTGCTACAAACAAGAAGAATACAAAGATACTTCAGATGAAAACCGAGATGAGTGCATTAAAACGTAGCCTACCTACAGCGTAGGCAACACAGGACTATATAGTTCAATGATATTGAAATCAGTTTAATGTTCATTCAATGGAGTTTTATTTTGCTATTTGGCCACTGTCTGTACATTTTGTCTCAATATATTTCATGATGTGTAGCCTAACAGGTGTGCAGTGATGTGCCAAATCTTGATTTAGTGCATTATTACCGGGTAAACATTAGAAAAAGCCACTTAAATATTTGCAGCCACAGGTTAATATTTCTCTAGGTCAGGGTTCACCAACTGGCAGCCCACGGGACGAATTTGGCCAATGGGTGGTTTTCTCAACCCAAAAAAAGATTTTGGTAATTTTCATTGTTGGACATAAAACACTGTAAAAACACCAGATCAGCTCCAAGTGATTTTTATTTTTGGAAATATGTTCCTAAGTATTCACACGCATAATAGAGAGACACGTGATCATATACAAATGTAAGGAAGGTTTGAAATGATTAGGTTTCAGTCAAATATTAGATCTGTTTGGGCTTCTTGCGGTCAATTTGGAGTCTACAAAGTATTTTTTTAGTATGTTCTGGCCCCCCGACCATCCACTCAAGACAAAATCAGTCCGCGGCTGATCCGTGACCCGCCGTCAGTATTGTGGAATAATTCTAATGATAAGGTAAGATTTAAATGGAGAAAACTGATCTGAGAGCTGCCCTGCCTTTCTTTTGATCCTATCGTTACCGACACTATGCACTTAGCGAGTGTTTGTTCTTTCTGCATGGGGTTTTGCTGTTGCAGGAAAGATGTATCTTCACAACATCAGTAAGCCTAAGTTCCATTGCTATCGGGAAACCGGGCCCTGGGGCGTAGTTATACTGTGTAATAGTCAACGCTTTTCTTGTTCTTCTAGTTATTGAGTAATACCATTTATGAATCCAAGACCTTCACGTGTGATGCGATGGATGTGTTTATTCACCAACACACAACTGAGGTTACCGTTGGCTTCTCTTTGATCTCCACGACGAGCTGTGGGCACCATGGCGATATTGCTGTACCTGAGATGCAAGCTAATGGCTCATTCTGATCTGTGGTCAAGGAAAGGTGCCTCTCGGTCGCCCTGGATATCAGGCCTCCCAGTATCCTTTGTGTTGGTGACAGGAAGGTGTAAGTGAGTGTCAGTCACTGCTGTAAACCCTGTGTCTGGTCATGGTGATGGGAGTCAGAGGGGACTGACAGGGAACAGACCACGGTAAAAAATGACAAGGCACTGGCTCCCCTCCCCTCCCCCCATAAGCATTGATGCTATGAACTAATAGATTATCCATATAATATCAAATGTTAGCTTTATGTTGGTGCAGCATACCTTTCTTAGTACAACATTCCAAATATAGGATACGCCGTTGCTATGGTCAAGGAAGTGTATTGTAATCTGTCCATTCTGACTCATACATTTACACTCATACAGTATGTCATGCATTATTACAGGAACAATTGGAGGGGGAAAAATGGAATATTCCTCTGCATTATCCAGCAATTCTAATTCCCTTTGTAAGAAAATGGAGGCCATACTGTATATTCTGGCCATAGAAAGGACTGATCGGGTTGCTGATGAACAACTGAGCCTTCTGTTCATCTCACGCCCCTCTGTGCCCGCTGAAGCGTGGCACTCGGAGTGTGTGTTTGGAGTGTGTGTCCATCTTTGAAGAGCGTGTGTGTGCGTCCGAAAAGTTTTCTTGTTGTGTTTTGACTGTGTGCACTTGTGTCTGTGTGCGCCTCTGTCTCTGTGTGTCATCCTCAGCGTGTGTCACCCTGTACGTTGAGTGGAGAGCGGACACGCTCTCTCCAGAAGATCGCCCTTGGGGGTCAACTCATGTCCCTGTTTCCGTGTGTGTCCTGGCCTACACACCAATCTCAGAAGCCTGATTTCAGCCTATCAGATAGGGATTGGCACAGGGGCGAAAATCTGATATCAACCTTGGAGGGGACAATTACATTAAATTTTCTCAGGAGCAATTCCTGAGGGGGACACCAAAAGTAGTGCTGTAACACATAGACTATGTTGTAATATGTTAAATGTATATTGAGGGACCATAATCACTACTACTGGATAATTGTTAGGTACAGTAGTTAACTGAAGGGTTGTCCCAACTTGTTTAAATCATTATTATACTACTACTAATAATAGTTATAGCAATGTTCCTTATCAGTGCAGTGTTCCTCTCTCTTGAAACGTTTGCAAGAGTTTGCGGTTCTATAAATTGTGGGTGTGGCTGATATGGTTTTGTGTCATCACTGAGGTAACTGGACGATGCTGTGCCACTGTCCCCTATACTGGTGCTGCTGGCAACAAGGGTGACACCTGGTCCTGCCGTGGCTGTGACACTGTCCTCAAGTCTCTCTCCTTGGCTCTTTCCCTTTCACCACCCTCACTGACTCACAGTCTGTCTCCTAGAAAAGAAATAAGGTGTTTGCTGTACACCTAACTACCGGTACCCAAAACTACACAATTAATCACAACAGCAATACCATTGCCTTAAACAAATCTTGGTTCAGTCACCAGTTTAAATTGAGAGTGGGGGTATTCATGGCATTTTCCAATTATGTCCCTATTTTACAAATCAAAAAAATTGAGAACCTTTCATAATGTTGCCAAACAAAGACTCAACAAACTTACCTGAGACTCCCTGTCTCTGCCAGTCTGTCCCTGCATATCTGTCCCCAGCTCTGCTGTCTGTGTGCCATCTGTTGCCTGCTCTGCCTAATGACATCATTGTGAAATATTTCCATTAGCATTTCACTTCTTTCTTATGAACATTTTATCAACTGGTCTTTGAGATATTAGGCTACTAGAGTTCTTACTTTGCGTTTTGGTGTACTGAAAAATACTCTGATGTCCGTCTTTTTACTTTTTTCTGACATTTTTCTACCTGGCTGGCTGGCTGACCGGTCTAGCTGCACACACACACATTTACACAACACATGCTGCAACGTTTTGAAATTTTAACATAGTTTGTTTCATATTGGCAGGCTTCCAACAATAGCTGAATTTGCAAAGCTAGCGAGCACCAATTCCGTTTCTGTGGTGTTTGCTATAATCTTTGCTACCTGGTTAAAGGTGAAAAAAATAAAAAATTCACTAGCGACAATTTAGCTTTTGCAATGAGACCATTAAATATATTTAAGACAATGGTATAAGAGAGTGTAGTTTTGTTCAGTTTGGACTTCAGTTTATCGCTAACCTTATCACACGGACTTTGAAGCACTACAGCTGCATGCTAATCTTGGAATAAACTGACGATAGCAAATATTCCATCTTTGACGACGCCACATAAATGGAATAGGTACTAGCTAGCTTGATAGTTAATGTTTGCTTTAGTTTGCGCGCTAGCTCTGCAAATTCAGCTAGTGTGTGAACCCTGCAACATGAAAAAAATATATACATTGCTAAGGCGCGATTGACTGGATTACCTCACGTCAGTTACGTACATTGAGTGCCTTTCGGACAATAGATACGAGCCCTCTATTACCTTGCCAGCTAAAGAACTGGCAGTGGATCAAACCATTGTGAGGCAAAGGGCGGGGGGGTCGCAATCTTGTGAAATTTAAAAACGCGCTATTAAGTGTCTATAATCAGTACAAGTGCTTTCATTGCGTATTATTAATATTATTGAAATTACATAGTTATGTTTACAGTGATATATTGGGGGGGACAAATCATATTTTCCCCAGGATGGGGGGGTCGTGTCCCCCCCGTCCCCCCTGGGATTTCCGCCTATGGATTGGCAGCTGTGATGTAAACAGTGAATCCAATACCAGCTACAGCAGACACGTATATCATACAGCTGACCATGTTATGTTCTCGACATAACTAGAAATGCTCACCCTTTTCTTTTGAGTTTTACAGTAACAGAAACGAGAAAGTGTGTGTAGGATGTGATGAGATTGACGTGGCGAAAGGGGATTCCTTTGGGGAATTGTGCACTAATTGACAGGGCCTTGAACCGGTTTCCCCAAAGAGAGAGAGAAAGACGCATTGAATGAGTTGAGTTCACATGTAGATCACATCATCTGATTTTAATTATCTCAATGTTGTTATTTCCCTCTACCCCTACTTGAAATCTGTTGCGAAATAGTTTAATAGAATATCACATTCCGAATCAAATGGAATATTCAGTCCGGCTTGCAGCCGACACAAGTGGAACTGAGTCGTGTAGAGGGAAAAGTCCATGTGCGTGCAGCGCCTGTCCCTTCAGATGAACCAACCATGTGATTCCCCTCGGGCTCAGCTAGCCAAATCAGTCAAAACATTACCCTGCCTGCCATCCTCTTCATTCCCTGCCCCCATGCATACACCCATTAGCCCTCACTCCTCCCCCCCCCCCCCATGCACTCATCGGCCATCTCCTATCACCCTCACTTAACACAGGACATGGAAAATGTACCGTCGATAATGTCTCTCTAGTCTGCAAACCTATACTGAAATAACATCATGTTGCCGTTTTTTTACCATTTGCTTCACATGGAACGAATGAATCTGTATTTCTCCTCAGATGTAGTGCTCCTGATTATTCTAGAAAGCCCAGATCTAAAGGGGATAACTGTTGTCTGACCTCTTTCCTTTTTCATTCCATTCACTTCTTTCCTAGTTTCCTCTTCTCGTCTGGTCACCTCTATCCTCCTCCATCCACAGACCTTTCCTCTCATGTCCTCTTTTATCCTTCTCTGTCTCCTGCCCTGACCTTTATCTATCTCTCTCTGTCCCTCTCTCACACTTTCTCCCATATATACTATTTAGTCCTCTTTTTATTCCTCGCCATTCCTTACATCTCTTTTCCTGTATAAGCCTGGCTTCTTTTTAGTCCTCTGTTCTCTCCTGTCTTAAATAGTCAAACGTTTCCTCCCTTCTTCTCTATCATCCTCTCCTCGCTGTCATCCCCCCCATCCTGCATTCCTCAGTCAGCAGTGTCTCTCTCCTTCCTGTGTGTGTTGGCATGAGCCTGGCTGGCTCTGCCCCCGCCTGCCCGCACTTTATGCTGATTGGACCAGCTGTTCCACTTACATTCACCATGGCAACCACAACCCGTTGCCCAGCAACCACTCTTTTCCCTGAGTACTGGCCAATGCTCTCCACGGGCAGAAAGAGAGGATTGCAATTTCTGTTCGTTTTTTTTCCCCTGCGTGTGCGTACTTCTGTGTATCTGTCTTGAGACCCTCCACTGGTGTGCAGAGAAATGTGTTGTGATGAGGCGGTTAAACTCAGACTGTGGTAGCGTAGGCTGCAGGGACCTCACAGTACAGAGGGACGGGGCTAAAATGGCTAAATGTGTACAGTATGTGTGTTATTTGAATTATCTATCATCCTATCACTCTGTCCCTCTCAACCTCTCTCCCTCTCTCCTGTCCAGTGCTGGGCATGTTCTGTCATGCATAGTCAAAGTGGTGGGTAGCTACATGCTAAACTATTCATGTCTCTGCTGCTCTCTGAGGTCCCACCGTCGGTGCAGCCTCATAGCCAGAGAATACTAATAAAAAATCCACTGCCCTTAAGAAAAAACACATGCAAAAAATCCATGTGGTTTTAGGACACGTGTGTGTGTATATATATATATATATATTTTTTTTTACATGTGAAATTTTCCCGAGTCAGGCATGTGATTTTTCACATGTTAATTGTTCACATGACTCAGACACATGTTGTTTCCCAACATGTCACGTGATGTAAGTTTCACATGTGTGCTTTTGTAACTGTCAGGATTAGAACCCGAGAATCCGAGGTCTTGACGTTCATTCGACCAAGACGGCTAACACACATTTTTACAAGATCAACTTTTAAACCATAGCTCTCTGATTCTTTTCTCTTTCGTGAGATACAGACAGTTGTTTTGCATCATCTCTTGTTTAGTAGCTTTTTTTGTGTAAAGAAATTTATTTTTTTCATATTCAATTGGCCTATATTATTATATATTTTTTTGTTCATATTTCACAAGTTCCTTGGGATCAGAAAAGGTGATAAACATCAATACAATACCTTGCATCATATTGAACTTGCAATTGCAAATGTGAAAGTTAGATTTTCACTTGTGAATGTTTCTTACATGTGAAACTGCAGTTTAGATTTTTTGATTTTCATATGTGAACGTGCGATTTTTCACAATGATGAAGTGCACATTCGATTTCCACATGTGAATTTTTTTAACATGTGAAACTGCAATTTAGATTTTACATGTGATTATTTTCATATGTGAAAATGCAAATTTTTCACATGATGAGGTGCACATTCAATTTTCACTTGTGAATGGTTTTTACATGTGAAACTGCAATTTAGATTTTTACATGTGAACTTACAATTCCATATGTGAACGTGCAATTTTTCACATGATGAAGTGCATATTTGATATTCACATGCGAAAGTTTTTAACATTTGTAACCGCAAATTTCACATGTGCAATTGCAATTCCCATGTGAAGTGAAAACATGTCTTTCCTTCTCACATGTGAAAATGTGATGTTAACAGCCAGGTCACCCATGATACAAGACAGTATTTGACGACCGTCCATGTCTGAGGACGTCGGGAGATGACGTGGAATCCGGCCACTAGGGACAACAGTGAGCGCTGTTAGCTTCAAGTAGATTCCGTTTTTTCCAGGGCGTTGTGGACAGGGATGGCAGATGGGCGTACGCATCTGCCTCTGATGCATGTTCGAATCCAGCGATAGAAAGTTTATGCGATTTTAGTTTTAAGCCTATCCCAAACCTTAACACTTGCCTTAACCATTCAGAGTTAATGCCTAACCATAAGATTTCAGAGTCATGCCAGAACTTAGCCTTTTAACCTAAAAAAATGTGGAGTTAATGCCGAAACTTAACCTTTAAACACTTTGAAATTTGACATTTGAGAAACATGGATGAATGTATAATTCTGACGTGAGACTGTGAGAGCTAGTTGGGTGTAAACGTGAACTCTAAATTGAATACATGTGAAAATATGGTTTCACATGAGAAATTGTAGCTCAACATGTGAAAACAGCTATTTGTGTTAAAAAACAACAACATTTTCACCTGTTTTGTTTGTATGGATTTAAACACATACACAAATACACAGAGTTGAAGTCGGAAGTTTACGTACACCTTAGCCAAATACATTTAAACTCATTTTTTCATAATTTCTGACATTTAATCCTAGTAAAAAAATCCCTGTTTTAGGTCAGTTAGGATCACCACTTCATTTTAAGAATGTGAAATGTCAGAATAATAGTAGAGAGAATGATTTATTTGATGAGATTGGAGGGTACTATGGTGTTGAATGCTGAGCTATAGTCAATGAACAGCATTCTTACATAGGTATTCCTCGTGACGGTAAGGTGGAGGTGATATGATCCTTGACTAGCTTCTCAAAGCACTTCGTGATGACAGAAGTGAGTGCTACGAGTGACGGTGGCACTGTATTATCCTCAAAGCGGACAAAGAAGGTGTTTAGTTTGTCTGGAAGCGTGACGTCGGTGTCCATGACGTGGCTGGTTTTCTTTTTGTAGTCCGTGATTTCCTGTAGACCCTGCTACATACGTCTCGTGTCTGAGCTGTTGAATTGCGACTCCATCTTGTCCCTGTACCGGCATTTCGCTTGTTTGATTGCCTTGCGGAGGGAATAACTACACTGTTAATATTCAGGCATATTTCCAGACCTCTTTCCATGTTTAATTGAGGTGGTTTGCGCTTTCAGTTTTGGCTGTGTGCTAAGGGTCGTTGTCGTGTTGGAAGGTGAACCTTCGCCCCAGTCTGAGGTCCTGAGTGCTCTGGAGCAGGCTTTCATCAAGGATCTCTCTGTACTTTGCTCCGTTCATATTTCCCTCAATCCTGACAACTCTCCCAGTTCCTGCCGCTATAAACCTCCTCACAGTATGATGCTGCCCCCACCATACTTCACACATTAAAGAGAGGGTAGAGGACAGAGTTTTAAGGGGATCCTTTACTCAGAAAAGGTGCTGTGTGCGTGCATGTGTTGTGACTCTTATTGTGATCCGACTTAAGAACTAATGTTTATTCATTCACGATATGGGAGCACTCGTACCTTATCAGAATATATATTTTGCTTTGCTACTTTAGAGCTGGGAGGAAAGAGGGGTGAGTGTGAGAGGAGTTTGAGAGACAGGGGTGAGGAGGAAGGGTAGATAAGGGAGGGGGAGGGGGTTAGTGAGAGAGAAGTTGAAGTCCCCGAGCTGTGTTTGTCTTGTGAGTGAGTGTGTTAGTAGACTTCAGGGCAGGGAGGGGAGGTCTGGGCCCTGCTTCAGTGTTCAGGGGTAATCCTAGCAGCTCATCCCTCTCAGATGAGCCTTTTACCTGGGGAGAGCAGCAGTAAATCTCCCCTGACCTCCAGTAATATGATCTGACAGGATATGAGGATCCCCTTTGCAGCTCCACTGTCTCTCCGTTAGTGTACTTCTACCTTCCTCTCTCATACAGCCCTGTCCCTCATCTCGCTGGTTCTTTGTCTCTTTCTCCTCTAGCTTTTCTTCTCCTCTGATGTATCTGATCTCAGGGTCATCAGTTTCAGTACATTTCCTTTGTTATCTTTTCATTCTCCTTCGGTCTCTAGATTCAGAGACCTATTACATAAGCCAAACCTCCGCAGAGCAAGCAGGGACGACCTTCTGACGTCCCCTTATTTCAACTTTGTGCATTTTTTTATTTTGGGTCAAATGTTTGTCCGCTGAGTGTCCCATAATACTTTGACTCTGAGTGTTCTAGAAAATGTTGTTGTTGGTGACATGCCAAAAAAAGAGACATGGAATCAAGAGTGTTGAGGGCAACCGCCTGCCTTTTTTCACGAATACATGTATTCAGCACACACATTGAGTGAGGAATGACACCACTAAAAGGAAAGGACCTTGCCATTAAGTCATTTTTGCAAGTGCGCACATGCAGAGTCATTTAAGGAAGAGGTCAAATGAAAGGGAGAGAAGTAGCGAATAGAGAGAGAGAGAGAGAGGAAGGGAGGGAGTAGGGGGCGGGGGGAGAGAACAGAGGCTCTTAGGGTAATTGAAATGTGTTTTCTGAAAGGCTACTAGTTGTCCCACCAGGGGCCAGCACGGTGTTGGTGGGCCCTTGACGTCTAGCAGGGCCCCTACACCAATCTGTCTGATTGGAAACCACTACGGTCCCTGCCAGTTTGGAGGAGTGAAAGAAGGGTTAAATCCTGACCTCCAAAGTATACCTGTCCATCTCATTGTCACACCC
This sequence comes from Salvelinus fontinalis, assembly GCF_029448725.1. Classification (NCBI taxonomy): domain Eukaryota; kingdom Metazoa; phylum Chordata; class Actinopteri; order Salmoniformes; family Salmonidae; genus Salvelinus; species Salvelinus fontinalis. The sequence continues at coordinate 43,219,602 of NC_074690.1, forward strand.
CCATGCACTTCAACCCCTGTCAGGCAAACACTTCTACAGCTGGGCATCTGCCTTCCCTGGAGGTTATGCTTACAGGCGCTTCACAAGTCCTCAACTGGCAGCTTCATTAAATAGCAAAACACCAGTCTCAACATCAACAGTGAAGAGGCGACTCCGGTATGCTGGCCTGTCATTAGCATGGCATATGTCCGACAAGCTAACCATTTGAGAGGCCACAGATGCTTGTGGATTTTCTCCATCTGCACCCAGGGACAGTATTTTTTTTTAATATAACCTTTATCTTAACAAGGAGTCATGCTGAGACCAAGGTCTCTTTTACAGATGAGCCCTGTACACACACCAATACACATAAAAACACATCAATATACATGTCAATATACACATCAATATTCACATCGATACACAAAAAGCAAAACACAATCATGGAAAATCCCCACATTTTTCAGTAAAAGGTCCTCAATCAGCCTTTTGAATTGCTCTGGAGGCACCAATTCATTCCATTTTAAAGAGCCTTGGAGATTACACAGGTAAGGTGCAAAAAAACTCAGAGCAGATTTACCTAACTCAGTGGAGATAGAAGGGATCTCCAGAGTTAGCCATCCCTGAGACCGGGTATGGTATCTTGTACGTCTGTAAGTTAACAGTGATGTAAGGTACGGTGGAAGTTTGAGCAGGAGGGCTTTATAAACAAAAAGAGTGCAATGCATAGATCGAGATTTCGAAGACCCTTACAAAAAATGCACAACACGTATTCAAATATACAGTACCGTTCAAAAGTTTGTGGTCACTTAGAAATGTCCTTGTTTTTAAAAGAAAAGCACATTTTTCGTCCATTAAAATAACATGTAATTGATCAGAAATATAGTGTAGACATTGTTAATGTTTTAACCTGTTTGGGGTGCAAGCCCGACCTCGGACCAAAAATGACAACAGCTGCAGAGCGCGAAATTCAAAATCTATTTTTTTAAAATATTTAACTTTTACACATTAACAAGTCCAATACAGCATTTGAAAGATAAACATCTTGTCAATCCAGCCAACATGTCCGATTTTTTAAATGTTTTACAGAGAAAACACCACATATATTTATGTTAGCTCACCACCAAATACAAAAGTGGACAGACACGTATGAATTATGATTATGAAGTATGAATTATGATTGAAGTAGCATGCACAACCAACCGAAATAAACTAAAACCAACCTAAAGAGCCCAGAAAAAACGACCTCAGATGACAGTCATATAACATGTTACACAATAAATCTATGTTTTGTTCATAAAAAGTGCATATTTTAGCTATAAATCTGTTTTACATTGATGCTACCCAAAAATGCTAACACATAGCTAGAGTCTGAATCCAGCCGGGAGTAGCCAGAGAAAATACATACACCAACGTCGGCTACTAATTACACCTCATAAAACATTTCAGAAAAACATATGGTGGATAACTAATGAAAGACAGATATCTTGTGAATACAGACAACATTTCCGATTTTTGAAGTGTTTTACAGCGAAAACACAATATATCGTTATATTAGCTAACATCATAAGCTAGCATAAGGCAGCATTGATTCTAGTCAAGCGCTAGCCTAGCATAGTTAGCAGCGTTAGCATTCAACAGTTCGACATATATATGAAAAAGCATCCCAAATTGGGTCTTATCTTTCTTGGTACTCCATCAGAATGTTGTAACGGGGTCCAATGTCCAGTAGAGTCTTTAGTTGGGTTCCAGAACGAAGGATTCCCCTCTTTGGTTAGCTAGCACGGTAGCATTGCTGCGCCAGAAAGCGTTTCTTCAAAAAATTCTTCCGTCGTTTCACATCTAAAGTCCAGAATAAATTGCAATAATATAATTAAAGTATATTGAAAAAACAACCTTTAGGATGATTTTGTGACATGTAGCAAATAATATCGTAGTCAGGCATCATATTCAAAGTTACCTACCTTGTTCCAGAAGCCGAGATCAAATTATCCTTCGCGCCCGGATTTTTATTTTAACTGCGCATGTCTCACAAGAAGTTCTGTTATTCAGTCCAGGGACGAGATATTCGACCCCTTTCAATTCTCACTTCCGCATTACAGTCTGAGGTACGCCTCTGACGTGTCCCTATGGTCCTAAGTCAAACGGCCTTTTATAGAGAAGGTCTTAAAGAGACACATCGCATTTTGGGAAACTCAATTCGGCTGGGAAAATGGCTGTAAAAATATTTCTGTTTGACTTAGAGAAACAATTCAAACCTTTTTAGAAACTACAGACTGTTATCTATCCAACAGTAGTAAATATATGCATATTGGAAAATAAAAAGTTTCTTAGGAGGCCGTTTGAAAATGTGCACACATTTTCCAGTTTTTTCAATATTCAGCGTGCAGCCATAACAGGTTAAATGAGTATTGCAGCTGGAAACGGCAGATTTTTTTATGGAATATCTACATAGGCGTACAGAGGCCCATTATCAGCAACTGTGTTCCAATGGCACGTTGTGTTAGCTAATCCAAGTTTAGTGAAATTCTTTGCAGTTATGCTTAAAAGACTAATTGATCCTTAGAAAACCATTTTGCAATTATGTTAGCACAGCTGAACTGTTGTTCTAATTAAAGAAGCAATAAAACTGGCATTCCTTAGACTAGTTGAGTATCTGGAGCATGTATTTGTGGGTTTGATTAGAAAGAGGAGTGGGAGGCCCCGGTGCACAACTGAGCAATAGGACATGTACATTAGAGTTGAGAAATAGATGCCTCACAAGTCCTCAACTGGCAGCTTCATTAAATGGTACCCGCAAAACACCAGTCTCAACGTCAACAATGAAGAGGCGACACCGGGATGCTGGCCTTCTAGGCAGAGTTCCTCTGTCCAGTGTCTGTGTTCTTTTGCCCATCTTAATATTTTCTTTTTATTGGCCAGTCTGAGATATGCCTTTTTCTTTGGAACTCTGCCTAGAAGGTCAACATCCCGGAGTCGCCTCTTCACTGTTGAGACTGGTGTTTTGCAGGTACTATTTAATGAAACAGGCAGATCCCCCCCCCCCCCCCTCCTTTTCACCACTTCCAGCTACATCTGGTCTCCCAGCCAGGGACCGACCAGGACCCTCCCTGATCAGCTTCAGAGGCAAACCAGCAGTGGGATGCAGGGTGCTATGTTGCTCCAATGAATGTGCTAAAACTTGCAACTGTAAAAAAGGCAGCCAAAGCAAAGGCTAGGGGCAACATAACCAAAGATAGGGAAATTCCAGGAAAGAGGGAAGTGTTTTATTTAATCGCGTTATCATGAAAAAGGTTTCACTGAAAAAGTGTTTTTTGCATCCATTTACGATTAATTTGTTCTCGCATTTTTTATTATTTTCTTGCAATATTTTCTTAAGCTATCAATACTTTTGGGTTTATATTTTGTTTTCAATATCATTGTTATTTGCAATACTAAGATTTATTTTTTCTGGACTTCAGAAGTTTTGCTTGTTATGAATGGCCTATATTTATTAGCAGGGACACAATCAATGAGGGCACCATCATAAATCATCAGACACACTTTTACATGTTTTGGAAAATAACATTGTGATACCGTGATCTGTTTTACCTGTCTTGTGCTTGTTCTCCACCCCCCTGACTGACCCAGCAGACTCACACCAGCTTCGCAACACTGTCTCCTCCCAAGGAGCCACCATTGGAAGACACAAGGAGCTACTTTAAAACCTTATGAAAGGACTCCAGACCTTGGCGGAACGCCAGGATCACACTTTCAGTGCATTGCTAGAGCAATTCTGTAGATTTTCTACTACGCAGCAAGCCATTGTGGTAACCCCCCAGACTCTCTATTGACCTTCCTCCAGGAACTACACTGCCTTGGGGACGGCGTTATTTCCTGTCGGGTTCGGAGACCAAGACTATGTAAAGGTACATTGAGGACTCTCTTGCTGCAGGGAGCATTCGCCCATCTGCTTCCCCCGCCGGCGCTGGGTTCTTCTTTGTGCAGAAGAAGGACAAAACCCTGCGCCCATGTATTGACTATCGGGGCCTGAATGACATCAGGGTTAAAAAACGTTACCCTCTACCACTCATCTCCTCGGCTTTCGAGGCTCTCCATTGGGCAACAATCTTCTCGAAGTTGGACTTTTAGAACAGCGACCATCTGGTTCGGATACGGGAAGGAGATGAATGGAAGACAGTCTTTAGAACGGCTAGCAGGCACTATGAGTACCTTGTTATGCCTTTCAGACTGACCAACGCCCACGCAGTGTTCCAGGCCCTGATCAACGATGTGCTCCGTGACATGTTGAACCAGTTAGTGTTTGTCTACCTTGATGACATCCTTGTTTTTTCCTGTTCAGCTCAGAGTACGTCCTCCACCCCTCCTGGAGAACCAGCTCTTTGTTAAAGCGGAGAAGTGTGAGTTCCATCGCTCCACCATCTCCTTCCTAGGATATGTCATCACTGCAGGAACTATTCAGATGGATTCTGATAAGGTGAGAGCGGTGGTGGATTGGCCTCAACCCACATCCAGAGTGCAGCTGCAACGTTTCATAGGGTTTGCTAATTTCTACCTCCGTTTCATCCGGGGTTACAGCACCCTGGCTTCTCAGCACACACCTCTCCCAAGGTTCCATTCACGTGCTCTCAGCTGACCGGGCGTTCTCGGACCTCAAGCATCGATTCACTACAGCTCCCATTTTAATCCATCTGGACCCATCCTGTCAGTTCGTAGTGGAGGTCGACGCATCGGACGTCAAAGAGGGGGCCGTCCTGTGCCAGCGTTCTGCCCAGTACCAAAAGCTGCGTTCCCGCACTTTCCTTTCCCATCGTCTTAAGCCCCTGAGAGGAACTATGACATGGGAAATCGAGAACTACTCGCGGTCAAGGTGGCGTTGGAGGAGTGGAGGCACTCGTTGGGCCCTGCTATTCACTCTGTTAAAATGTACTATCTCCTCCGGTGAAGGTGAAGCCTGACGCGCTCTCACGCCGGTATTGCCCCATTGCTACACTGTCTGACCCCGAGACCATCCTCCGTACCTCCTGTCTAGCGACTGCAGTCATCTGGGGTATAGAGAGCCTGGTCTGTAAGGCGCAGCATTCCCAGCTGGACCCCGGATGTTTGTCCCGGACTCTGCCCGTTCCCTGGTCCTGGAATGGGCACATTCCTCTAGACCAGTGGTTCCCAAACTTGTTATAGTCCCATACCCCTTCAAACATTCAACCTCCAGCTGCGTACCCCCTCTAGCACCAATATAATAATAATTAATAATTTGGCTCTTTATTTTACCATCTTACATATAAAACCTTATTTGTTCATTGAAATTTGTGAATAACTCACCACAGGTTATTGAGAAGGGTGTGCTTCAAAGGATGCACATAACTCTGCAATGTTGGGTTGTATTGGAGAGAATATTTTTCCACACACAGTCTGTGCCTGTATTTAGTTTTCATGCTAGTGAGGGCCGAGAATCCACTCTCATATTGGTACGTGGTTGCAAAGGGCATCAGTGTCATAACAGTGTGATTTGCCAATGCAGGATACTCTGAGCGCAGCCCAATCCAGAAATCTGGCAGTGACTTCTGATTAAATTCAATTTTCACAGAACTTCTTGTTGCAATTTCAAAAGGCTCTATTGTTCAGGTATTGGTAAGTGGACTGGAGGCAGGGCATGAGAAGCACTGCTGGCAGCACTTACAACTGTGAGTCTTTCTGGGTAAGTGTCTGAGCTTTCCACACCTGGATTGTGCAACATTTGCCCATTATTATTTAAATATTTCTTCAATCTCTGTCAAATTCGTTGTTCATTGCTAGACAGACATTTTTGGTCTTGCCATAGATTTTCTAGTAGATTTAAGTCAAAACTCTAACGAGGCCACTCGGGAACATTCACTGTCTTCTTGGTAAGCAACTCCATTGTAGATTTGGCCTTTGTGTTTTCATTTATTGTCCTTCTGAAAGGTGAATTCATCTCCCAGTGTATGGTAGAAAGCAGACTGAACCAGATTTTCCATTCCCTTTCCCTTTTATCCTGAAAAAAACGAATTAGTCCCATGTTGCAAACAGGATGCAGTTTTGGAATATTGAAAAACTGTACAGTCTTCCTTCTTTTCACTCTCTTAATTAGGTTACTATTGTGGAGTAACCACAACGTGGAGTAACCACAATGCCATTAAACTCTGTAACTGTTTTAAAGTCACCATTGATCCCATGGTGAAATCCCAGAGTGGTTTCCTTCCTCTCCAGCAACTGAGTTAGGAATGACGCCTGTATCTTTGTGACTGGGTGTATTGATACACCATCCAAAGTGTAATTAATATTTTCAGCATGCTCAAAGGGATGTCCAATGTCTGTCTTTCTTGGACCAATAGGTGATTTCTTTGCGAGGCATTTGAAAACCTCCCCGATCTTTGTGGTTGAATCAGTGTTTGAAAACCCCTGCTCGACTGAGGGGGACCTTGCAGATAATTGTATGTGTGGGGTACAGAGATGAGGTAGTCATTAAAAAATGATGTTAAACACTATTATTGCACACAGTTAGTCCATGCAACTTATTATGTGACTTGTTAAGCACATTTTTACTCATTTTTACTAGGCTTGTCATAACGAGGGGTTGAATACTTTTTGACTCAGCTTTTCATTTTGAATTAATTTGTAAAAAAAGCTGCCCATGCATCATTCTCATGAAGAAAAATCCGCCCCATTCGCGTTAGAAGTTCAGAGCGAGAAAGTATAGGCTATATAGAAATAATTTGGCTCAAATTGAAAAATCCTTCAACGAAATAAATAATATTTATATCATCCTAATCGAGGTGTAGATTACTTGTTTCTTTATTTCTTATTCTTTTCCATATTTTTTTTTTAACTGCGTTGTTGTTTAGGGGCTCGTAAGTAATCATTTCACTGTTAAGGTCTACACCTGTTGTATTCGGCGCATGTGACTCATACAATTTGATTTGATCCATAACGATTGCAGACAGTCTTTGAATCAATAAAGAGTGCTCATCAGTATCGAAAGCGTTCGATTAGTCAATCAAGAGTGCAGTACAGTGCTTCCTCCTATCCTTACCCGTTACCACATCATTTAACACCAAGGTTGTAGCAGAGATGGTGTTGTGACCCGTTCTGAAACCAGACTGCTGAACACTTAGAATACATCTGGTAGCTAGAATACATCTGACAGGTGACTAATGATTCAAAAATAATTTGCTAGGCAAGACAATTTCGAGATAAGAGTGATAATTATTTAGGTCGGAGGGGTCACCACCTTTGTGAAGAGGGAGCACATGGGCCGCCTTCCAAACCCTGGGGATCGCACCCAAGATAATCGTCAGATGACTCCACAATCAAGAGAGAAGAAAACTGCAGCAAGAAAGGATCAAGCAAATCAGCCCCGGTGGATAAAAAAAAAAAAATCTTAAGCAAGGCATCACCAGAAATGGACTGATCTTCTATCAAGCCAACTGGAAGCTGGGAGAGGGAAGAGCAGTTGAGGGAAGAGCAGTTGACTGACTGACTAAATTCAGGGTCAATTAATCCACAATTTATTTAAAATAAAAAGCCTTCCTGATATAAAATGCTGATTAAAAGCATCACTTATTACATTTTTCTCAGTAATGACGCCTGATTCTGACACAACTTGCTGAGGCAGGGAAGGAGAGGAACTGAATGAGGTTATCTGTTTCACTATTATCCTCTGGATGCCTTTAGATGTAGATTTGAGGTTAATGTAGACAAGGCCTCCCAATGGGCGATATCTAGCCACAGCGGATTACAAACACACTCACAACGGAGTGTCTTCCAAATGGTTGTAGCTAACCACAGTGGGGCAGCTCAGGGATTACACACAGATTAGCAGTGGTAATCTGACACACAGACTCTGATTGGTCCGTGCTCACGTCCAATAAAGAGGCTTCGAGGTGGTCAGAGCGTGTACATTTACACAGAAACAACTGCACAGGTTCACATACACACACATAAGAATGAATGCACAGACTTTCTATGTAAGGGATAATCGTTGAGGGGCTATGCGTTCTTATGGAAAATAATCAACGATGTGGAAGATGTGTTACACGATGTGTTGTCGGAGGGGAACTAACCTTCTATGGAGCTGCATTATTTTCCAGAGAACACATACACACTTAGAAAAGAAGGTTCTATCTGGAACCTAAAAGGGTTCTTTGGCTGTCCCCATAGAATAACCCTTGAAAGAACCCTTTTTGGTTCCAGGTAGAACCCCTTTGGGATTCAGCTCCCTTTCCACAGACGGTTCTACATGGAACCCAAAATGGTTCTACCTGAAACCAAAAAGGGTTTTCTTATGGGGACAGCTGAAGAACCCTTTTTTTCTAAGACAGTAGAGCCCCAAGTTGCTTATCCCTTTTATACCATCGCTATAATTTAACACATTTTGCTGGTAGAAATGTGTTCAACATCCACTGAAGTAGCTAGCAAGTTTACTAGATATCTACAGTAGTTGCCGTGGTGACCAAACAAACAGACTTCCGAGTTTAGATAACCAAACCATTAGTCCTAACTTGCTATTATGACAATCGATTTCAACAATACCAATACCGTTTTCAACTCAACTTTTGCTTTAAAAAGCAGCTAAAACAAAACATGCAAGAATGAACTATAGACGTCGAATTCTTCCACGCCGATATCCTGTGCGTTAATAGGGAAATAATGCACGCTCTAGAGTGCCCTTCAAGCCAATAAGAACTAAGTATTCAACAATACCATGGTATAAATACCTATACACCCACTCCGTCACACAAACAAACAACCAGGGATGAATACACACAATAACAATGCAGATGCATACAATATGCAGACATTGACGCACTACTTGACCATTGAAGCACATATATGAAGAGTTTCATTCCAAAACGCTATATATCCATTTCTGAAATCCTGGCCAATTATCATGCATTTTTAAAATAATTTCTGGAAAGAGATTGGTGTGTTTTATTCACTATCAAATCATAGCATGGAGTTATTCAATGACAGAAATGTATTTGTCAAATGTAACAAATAACTACATTTTTATTGGAAAACTGAACAAATGATACATTTGTGTCATCAATATTTAAAAAATGTAAAATATACATATATATATTTATATATGTCAACACAGTAATATGAGAAATGTAGCCTATTTAAAATATTTACATTTGACATTTTAGTCATTTAGCTTACTTACAGTAAGTGCATTCGTCTTGAGATAGCTAGGTGAGATGACCACATATCACAGTCAAATATAGACGAAATTAACATTCCATTCCAACTAAACAATGGATATATAGAGTTTTGCACACACAAAAAAGACATTTTTATACACATCTAAAATCTATGAATGAAACATTTGAGAACAGTAATATTTTAAGCAATAATGTCTGATGAAAAAAACACAAATGTGAAAAATTGGTGGATATAGCGTTTTGAAAATAAACTTCATATACACATACACAAAAATGCATACATCTAAGCACTGAGGAATCAATTTTAGGAGCAAAACTGCTCTAGTCAGTAGCACTCTTCTCAACAGTGTTCTTAGGTTTGTTGGGAACCTTTTTGATTTCACAGCCGATCTCGCCTTTCCATCATCCATGTTTATCCTTGTCTGACAGGCAGTTGACCTTCCTTTTTGTCTCTTTCTCTCCTCTGAAGAAGAGATGGGGAAGACGCTTTTGTGGAGATGTTTGGGAGGACAGGGAAGATGCTTACCTGGGGATGAGGTTGAGGACAAAGACAAGAGGTCCTGGCTGAGCTTTCAGAGGGCTTTAAGTACGGCTTCGATTGGCGTGACAGTTTATCTTTATTATAAAATTCCATCATGGAAAATCGACCCTTCTTCCCCTAGCTCTGATTGAACTTATCGTGGCTCGCTTGCGTGTGTGTGAGTGTGAGCGAGTGTGTTGGAAGGAGTCCATAGGAGATGACATCACTTAGGGTGTGTGTTTAAAGCTCGGCAAAAAAAAGTGAAAAGAAAGAGTTGTACTTTTGGTATACAGTTTCCTTTACTTGACCAGGAACCGTGTGTTCTTTGATGTTGAACTGTTCAGCCAGGCATTATGTGAGAAGCAGGAAGGAAGGCAGGCAATTGGGTGGTGGTGGTGGTCATAAGGGGCCTGCGTCTACCCAGATGCCAGGTAGGACAATAGCAGGCCTAGCCGTCCTATTATCCGAGCACGCATTACAGTGCCGCAGCAACCGATGGCCTAGCTGGCCTGCTAAATGTGTTACCTTTCTGTGCGACCTCCAAATATGTCCTCTCCCCTACGACTGACACTGCATCTGTCCATCCCTCACAGACTGGGGTGAAGTGGAAGAGCGGGACACATACCCACGCACACCCGCACACGCACATTTTAAAACGGTCATGATAGAGTCCTCCTGTAAGCAACATGAAACAGGCCTAATGTTTCAACAGCTTTAGCCTGGCAACCATATTGCTACTACTTTCAATAGCTGATAATCAACATTAAAAAAGCATACCACGCCGCGCTGTGCGGAATAATGATCTGGCATTGCATAACCTGTAGCATCCTCATTCTGGATGCATCCTCTCCTCATGCTGAGGGATTTGTACGCTCAGTGAATCCAAAAATACACTCGAAGAAACATTGAGACAATTTACCAGAATGCTATGCCCCTTGTGACAGAAATTAAGGCTGGATAAGGATGTTCTGGAAATATGTTAACCATGTGGTGATACCTAACCAGCTATACCAGCCAGATTCCTTCAGCTGAGACCATTTACTGTTAAACACCACCAATACAAGTGTGTGTGCGTGTGTATCCCCCTCCTCCCTTACCGCATCTAACACCCCCTGGTGTGATTTATCATCGTGATGAACGGGCAAGTGGCTTTCGATGGAGATTGGGCTGAATTGGGGTAATTTGCATGTCTGAAGTGTTGTCTGTGTGTGTCTGCCTACAGGCGGTGATGTATCACCGTTACAGAGGTTAATGACAGTGTCGCTCATTGCCGCTTGTTCATTCCACTGTAATGTGGTTATAAGGAGGTGATGCCGGGACCCTGTGGCTTTGCATGCATCCATCCCTCCCTCCCTCCTCTCCTCCTATCTCCCTGCCATTCACCTCTGACACCTAACCTAGTGGACTGTCATTTATTTTCACTTTAAATTTACTCTTCGGGTTAATTATCTTTAGGAGCAGGCAGTACAAGATGAATGACTTAACAAAGTCGATCTAATTGGATTAATATAGGCCTGCACCTAGCTACACAGAGATACGGGTAGATCATAGGATATGGTTACATAAAGTGCAGATAGGCACACACACACACACACACACACACACACACACACACACACACACACTTAGAACCACTTTACAGAAGAAACATAATGTATTTCCTTCATTTAAAGAACATTTTATACACTTGTCACTGAATATTCTTCACAGCAGAACTGTGACAGAAGCCAACTAGCCTAATGTCAAGAAAGGAAAATGTCCAACATACATGTATTTACAAAACACCCATGGTGTGTGTCTGTCAAATCCGTTTTGCCATGCTTCTAAAGCACTGCCAAAGAGAATTCACTATTACGGTGTGTCGCCAGCTGGGTATTGCATTTTCGGCTTTTATCAAATGGAAAAATATTGGTGTTTCTTCTCTCTCAAGAAAACTCATGAATTTGAAATACTCCTCTCTCCCTCTCTCGCCGCCTGTCTCTCTCTCCCGCCTGTGCACTAACTCTCCTCCCCACTTTTTTTTCATTTCAATCACATTTTCAATGAAATACAAAACTTTGCGGAGATAACGTTGAAGCCAAATCTGTGTAAGATGAATAGAGAAAGGGAATGTACTCCAGAGAACCCCCCCCTTCTCTCTCACTCTCTCTTCCTCCCTCCTGTCCTATATCCCCCTGCTCCTCCACTCTTTTTTTTATCCTCTCTCTTTTTGAATAATATTGAAAAATGTCAAAACTCTTGTAGTTATAGTCACAATTCTTTACAAGGCTAATAATAGGACGTATATTCCAATATGACTGTACATGTCAACTAAAATCTTAATTCAGTATCTTCTTGTCTGCCATTACACACTGCATGGGCTTCCCTCCATTTTGATTTCAATTATATCATATCATAAGGTGAATGCACCAATTTGTAAGTCGCTCTGGATAAGAGCGTCTGCTAAATGACTTAAATGTAAATGTAAAATTATGAAATTGGATTTTTATTTAAGGCCAGGCACTCACCCTAATAGGGTATTTTTTCCCTTAATCATATCACAATAACTTTTACCAGTGGAATGTGGACACAAATATAATACTTTTTGTATAAAAACAATCTGAAATATGATATATATTTTTTTTGTGATATCTCCTTAAATATGCACATATTTACATATCACATAAATACAGTTTTCTGGACACTGTATAAAGCCAGCCTAAATATTTTGGTTTCATTTTGTTAAGACACTTCCAGGACCAGATTTACACAGCCAAATGTGGACAAATGCTTTTTTGTCATCTTTCTATCTGTAAAATACTAAAGAAAGGTTGTGTCGTTCAGAAGAAAATGCCATCTATAATTTTTGGGGGGACAACATATCAACAATTCCCTATGTATGATTCTGGAGAATACGTCTAAGGATAAGCACACAAAATGTGGTGGCATGTGGGAAGAGACTGACTTTCGGGAAATGGCAGTGAAACACAAGGATTATGAATTAGACTACCAAACACCTAATTAATCCCAATCACCACATCTCCAAAGTAAGTTATTACATTGGGTCCCATTTGTAATGTTCTCTATGAATTGGGCAATTAAACGACATGTGAATCAATGCAGTGAGCTTTTGAAATGAAGGATGTACGTCCATTTAAAAGTGGTTACACGTCATGACATTTTAATGATGGTAGTATGATAAAGTAACACAAATACATATTTTCATAAAGTTTTTGACATTTACAAAAATACTAATGTTAATTGACCAAAATACCCCAAATTGCATTTTAGCCTGTGGCCACTGGCCTTAATTTCCATTGTACCTTTTGAACAAAAAAAGGTAAAATGGGCAATAGAGTTGTATGGAGAGAGCCATTGAAATAGAAGATTAGAAGGAGAGCTTGTGCAGTAGCAGTTGGCATGATGTCTTAGAGAAGGAACAGGATTCAGTCAATGCTAGACACTGTGGAGGACAAACTGTACTTACCATCTGTCACGCACTGCAGAGCTAGTGCAGGTCCTGGACACCTACAGCACACGTAGCACACTGGGAAATCATACTATTATATAGCACCAGGACACTTTCACAACAAATAAAAAGAGACAAATATTATTTTATGTACAGTACCAGTCAAAAGTTTTGACACACCTTCTCATTCCAGGGTTTTTCTTTATTTCACTATTGTCTACATTGTAGAATAGACATCAAAACAATGAAACAACACATATGGAATCATGTAGTAAGCAAAAAAAGTGTTAAACAAATCAAAACATATTTTATATTTGAGATTCTTCAAAGTAGCCACCCTTTGCCTCGATGACAGCTTTGCACACTCTTGGCATTCTCTCAACCAGTTTCATGAGGAATGCTTTTCCAACAGTCTTGAAGGAGGTTCCCGCATATGCTGAGCACTTGTTGGCTGATTGTCCTTCACTCTGCGGTCCAACTCATCCCAAATCATCTCAATTAGGTTGAGGTTGGGTGATTGTGGAGGCTTTAATGAACATCTCAAGAATTTTCTATTAAAATGCCTCAGTAAAACTGAATAAAAGACATTTGCTGACAGAATGTCTGACTATTATTGTATTGAGGAGAGCAAGAAATTCATATTGACTAAACAGAGAGATCCTTCCATTCACTGCACAACACACACAGTCAATTATTAGTACACATAACTAATGCATTGAGAATGTTATAGCAGGGAAGAAATGGATGAATTCATACATACTTGAGGAATATCTAAATGTTTCTCTGAGACTGACATTTTAGCCCACTGCATACTCAATTGTATCACCAGAAATCCCCCATTTCATTTCAAGAACAAATATCTTGTGGAAAGAAAATGCTTAATTACCTGAAAATACATGAGCATAATCATATGTGTTCTCTTTGCATATGCATTATTTCATGGTGCTGGTTTTCTGCTTTTGAGTGATTACTGCAGCGTTTCATGTGTGATTGTGTGCGTGTTCAAATTGCAGCCTGTCTTTGGGGGATTTGTGGAGTTAGGGTGGAAGGTACGGGTTAGAGATGGGGGTTAGGTTCAGTCATGCTGTGTTGACTGTCTTTGTTGAATAATCAGCTGCCTTCTGTTTGGGGTCAAGGTTGGTTAATGTGAGGGGTCGCCAACAATAGAGAGTGTCGTATAAGGTGGTGTGGTGCGTCTGCCATATCTGCCTGCTACGTTACAGACACACACGCGCGCGCGCAGGGGTACACACACACACACACACACACACACACACACACACACACACACACACACACACACACACACACACACACACACACACACACACACACACACACACACACACACACACACACACACACACACACACACACACACTGGTGCAGACAGACATAGCAGTCTGGTGTCTGCTTAGGATGTATAGCTCATGTTTAAACTGCTACACTTATGCATGTCATCTCCATACCTAATATCCCCTCCCCCGTGTTTAACTTCTTCTGGCTGCAAGCCCGAGGTCGGCCACAATATGACAACAGCCACTTCAAGTGCAGGGCGCGAAATTCAAAATATATATTTTTTAAATATTTAACTTTCACACATTCACAAGTCCAATACAGCAAATGAAAGGTACACATCTTGTGAATCCAGCCAACATGTCCGATTTTTAAAATGTTTTACAGCGAAAACAGCACATATATTTATGTTAGCTCACCACCAAATACAAAAAAAGGACAGACATTTTTCACAGCACAGGTAGCATGCACAAAGCCAACCTAACTAACCAAGAACCAACCAAACTAACCAACAAACAACTTCATCAGATGACAGTTTATAACATGTTATACAATAAATCTATGTTTTGTTGGAAAAATGTGCATATTTCAGGTATAAATCATAGTTTACATTGCAGCTACAATGAGAAATTGCACCGAAAGCAGCCATAATAATTACAGACACCAACGTCAAATACCTAATTACTCATCATAAAATATTTCTGAAAAATACATAGTGTACAGCAAATGAAAGACAGGCATCTTGTGATTCCAGCCAATATTTCCGATTTATTAAGTGTTTTACAGCAAAAACACAATATAGCGTTATATTAGCTTACCACAATAGCCAGAAACACAAGCCATTTCCTAGCAGCAAAAGTTAGCGATCGTAACAAACCAGCAAAAGATATATAATTTTTCACTAACCTTGATTTTCTTCATCAGATGACAGTCCTATAACATCAGGTTATACATACACTTATGTTTTGTTCGAAAATGTGCATATTTAGAGCTGAAACCAGTGGTTATACATTCTGCTAACTTAGCTACTATTTCCCACAGCGTTCAGATATTTTTCTGACACTTTTACTGACACATATTCTGACCAAATAGCTATTCATAAACATAACTAATTAATACATGTTGTATAGGAAATGATAGATACACTAGTTCTTAATGCAATCGCAGTGTTAGAATTCTAAAAATAACTTCATTACGATATGCAGTTTACGTTATGGCGAGAGAGTACCCAAAACCTGGCCGCAAACGACTAGTTCACATGTACGACAGATATATGAAATAACATCATAAAATGGGTCCTACTTTTGCTGATCTTCCATCCGAATGTTTTTACAAGGGGTCCTTTGTCAGGAACAATCGTTGTTTGGATTTAGAACGGCCTTTTTCCCTCTCGATTTAGCAAGCACACTTGCCAAGTGGCGCGAATCTCTCCATCATCAACAAACTCAGAGAACGGAACACGGCAAAACTCACGAAAAAATGTCAATAATCCGATTAAACTATATTGAAAAAACATACTTTACGATGTTATTGTCACATGTATCAAATAAAATCAAAGCCGGAGATATTAGTCGTCTATAACGACAGCTGTACAGAAGGCAAATCCAGGTGCCTTGACGCGCTCTCCAGAAAACAGGAAACTGGTGACACGTCATACAAAGAGCATTTATTCGAGCTCAGATCAAGTTGCACACTCAATTTCTTCTCTCACTGCTTGTCGACATCTAGTGGAAGACGTATGAAGTGCATCTAAACTAATAAATATCAAGGACTTTAATAGGCAGGCCCTAGAAGAGAGCATCGATTTCAGATTTTCTATCAGGAAGTTTGCTGCAAAAGGAGTTCTGTTTTACTCACAGATATAATTCAAACGGTTTTAGAAACTAGAGAGTGTTTTCAATCCAATAGTAATAATAATATGCATATTGTATGAGCAAGAATTGAGTACAAGGCCGTTTGAAATGGGCACCTTTTATCCGGCTACTCAATACTGCCCCTGCAGCCCAAACAAGTTAAGGTTATACAGTTGAAGTTAGAAGTTTACATACACCTTAGCCAAATACATTTAAACTCAGTTTTTTCACAATTCCTGACATTTAATCCTCGTAAAAATTCCCTGTCTTAGGTCAGTTAGGATCACCACTTTATTTTAAGAATGTGAAATGTCAGAATAATAGTAGAGAGAATGATTTATTTCACCTTTTATTTCTTTCATCACATTCCCAGTGGGTCAAAAGTTTACATACACTCAATTAGTATTTGGTGGCATTGCCTTTAAATTGTTTAACTTGTGTCAAACATTTCGGGTAGCCTTCCACAAGCTTCCCACAATAAGTTGGGTAAATTTTAGCCCATTCCTCCTGACAGAGCTGGTGTAACTGAGTCAGGTTTGTAGGGCTCCTTGCTCGCACATGCTTTTTCAGTTCTGCCTACAAATCTTCTATAGGATTGAGGTCAGGGCTTTGTGATGGCCACTCCAATACCTTGACTTTTTGTCCTTCAGCCATTTTGCCACAACTTTGGAAGTATGCTTGGGGTCATTTGCGACCAGTTTTAACTTCCTGACTGATGTCTTGAGATGTTTCTTCCATATATCCACACAATTTTCCTACCTCATGACGCCATCTATTTTTTGAAGTGCACCAGTCCCTCCTGCAGCAAAGCACCCTCACAACATGATGCTGCCACCCCCGTGCTTCACGGTTGGGATGGTGTTCTTCGGCTTGCAAGCATACCCCTTTTTCCTCCAAACATAATGATGGTCATTATGGCCAAACAGTTCTATTTTTGTTTCATCACACCAGAGGACATTTCTCCAAAAAGTAAAATTTTTGTCCCCATGTGCAGTTGCAAACTGTAGTCTGGCTTTTTTATGGCGGTTTTGGAGCAGGGGCTTCTTCCTTGCTGAATGACCTTTCAGGTTGTGTCGATATAGGACTTGTTTTACTGTGGATATAGATACTTTTGTACCTGTTTCCTCCAGCATCTTCACAAGGTCCCTTGCTGTTGTTCTGGGAATGATTTGCACTTTTCGCGCAAAAGTACGTTCAACTCTAGGAGACAAAACGCGTCTCCTTCCTGAGCGGTATGGCGGCTGCGTGGTCCCATGGTGTTTATACTTGCATACTATTGCTTGTAGAATGAACGTGGTACCTTAAGGTGTTTGGAAATTGCTCCCAAGGATGAACCAGGATTGTGGAGGTGTCACGTTTCTGACCTTATTTCCTTTGTTTTGTCTTTGTTTAGTATGGTCAGGGCGTGAGTTGGGGTGGGCATTCTATGTTATGTGTTTCTATGTTGGGTTCATTTTCAATTAGCCTGATATGGTTCTCAATCAGGGGCAGGTGTTTATGTTTCCTCTGATTGAGAACCATATTAAGGTATGCTGTTCTCACTGTTTGTTTGTGGGTGATTGTTCCTGTGTCAGTGTTTGTGCCACACGGGACTGTTTTCGTTCGTTTGTTTCGTTTATTTCATTCGTGTGTTCCTTCCTGTTTGTGCGTTCATGTTATATGTTCACAAGTTCAGGTCGGTTAACGTCGTTTTGTTATTTTGTATTTTGTCAAGTGTTTTTTCGTGTTCGTCTTTCATATAAATAAACAAGTATGTATTCAAACCACGCTGCATATTTGTCCGATCCATGCTCATCCTCAGACGAGGAGGAGGAGGAGCGTTACAGGAGGTCTACAATTGTTGTCTGAGGCCTTGGCTGTTTTCATTTGATTTTCCAATGATGTAAAGCAAAGAGGCACTGAGTTTGAAGGTAGGCCTTGCAATACATCCACAGGTACACCTCCTTTCGACTCAAATTATGTCAATTAGCCTATCAGAAGCTTCTAAAGCCATGACTCACTAAAAGCATCAGTCATACAAAAGTTATACTTAAATCCAAACTGGTTCTCTAGTAAATTGGTACGAATGTCTCATCCTATATTCAAGAAGGGCCTTTTTCCCTTTATTCAGATTACACCTGCTCACTTTCGGTTGTTTGAAAAGGAAATAATCTCCAAAATATCTTTATTTTTTAAACAAGCCTTAGAAAGTTGGTTGCAATTTCAGTTTAATCCACCTGAAAGGACGGAACAAATAGTACAACAAATATTGTGGTTAAATTCAAATATAGTAATTGATTAAAAAAACTGTATTTATCGAAGAAATTTTTAAAAAAGGTATAATTTTAGTGAATGATATCATAAATAGGACTGGTGGCGTTATGTCACACATGCAGCTAACACAGATATATGGTAATGTTGGCTCTACCCAAAATTACAACCAATTAATTGCAGCATTACCACAAAAATGGAAGAGGCAAGTAGAAGGGGAAAAAGTAAGGAACTTGTATGTTGGCCCTATATTAAAGAACATAAATGGTTAAAGAAAAGTGTGATAAATAAAAACATATACCAATTTCATTTAAGGACCAAAAAACTGACAGATGTGCCATATAAATTGCAAAATATTTGGGAAGAGATTTTTGATGTACCCATTCCATGGCACATGGTTTATGAATTGATACGCAAAACAACGCCGGATTCAAAAAATTCTTGCAACTAATAGAATGTTATATATATGGGGGATACAATCTTCCCAGCTCTGCAGGGGATTTGAAAAGCCATAGTCAATCAATCAATAATATAATAATTATTTGAGCAAAAAAAATTATTTTTAATTTACAATCTGTATAAGCTATGAGAAAAGGAAGGTTCAAATCTTTTGTGAAGCATCACAGCACAGTTGAAAAATATATGGCAAATAAAAATCCGAAATGGATGATGTTGGAAGATAGATGGGAGGGGTTGAGTGGAGCTGAAGGGTGGGACTAATAACAAGATAAACAATGTAGGTGCGGAGCTATTGTGAAATAGCTGAGTTACAAGTGGAAATCAAACTGGATGGACAACAGAAATAGAGGAAGGACTAAGAACAAACAAGAGAGAACTATTGTAAAGTAGACTGTGTCTGTAAAATGTGTATAAGATGTATAAATTGAGGGTAAAAGCAGAAGTGTTTATCAGTTTACTCCAATTGGGGGATCGGTGGTGGGTTTGCGGGGAATAATAATAAAGGTATATTCTTTAAAAAATATGTATTTATGTCTATATATGTGTATGTAAGTGTATGTGTATATGTATGCATACGTGTATGGATATATATATTTACCCAAAAAATATGGGGGATTGGAAATGATGCAGACAATTACATTGGAAGCAACATTCTTTCCGCAATATTAAGCTGATCCACCCCCCCAAAAAAAAAAAGATAAATGTTGATTGATGAATTTTACACAAGAGGCCCTTTTTTAAAGACAAGTAGCTATTTTTGAGGAGAGACTATTAAATAGACATTTCACATTTCTTGACTACCATTTTAAACCTGATCAACTGTAAAACCGCAAAATATTGTATACTACCCTCAAAGTACATTTCGGGCAGTGGTGCAAAGTACTTAAGTAAAAATACTTTAAAGTGCTACTTAAGTAGTTGTTTTGGGTATCTGTACTTTACTTTACTATTTATATTTTTGACAACTTTTACTTTTACTTTACGACATTCCTGAAGAAAGTCAGGTACTTTTTACTTCATACATTTTCCCTGACACCCAAAAGTACTACATTTTGAATTCATAGCAGGACAGGAAAATGGTCCAATTGACACACTTATCAAGAGAACATCCCTGGTCATCTCTACTCCCTCTGATCTGGCGGACTCACTTAACTTTGTTTGTAAATGATGTCTGAGTGTTGGAGTGTACCTCTGGCTATCCGTAGATTTAAAAAAATATGAATAAAATGGTGCCATCTGTTTTGTTGAATATAAGGAATTTAAAATAATTTCTACTTTCACTTTTGATGCTGAAGTATATTTTAGCAATTACATTTACTTTGATACTTAAGTATATTTAAAACCAAATATTTTTTGACTTATACTCAAGTGGTATTTTACTTGGTTACTTTAACTTTTACTTGAGTAATTTTCTATTAAAGTATCTTGACTTTTACTCAAGTATGACAATTGCAAACATTCTCCAACACTGCATTTCGTTTTTCAAAATGACAAGTCCTACAAACACATGAATTGTGACTGATTGTGGTAATAAATGTAAAAAGTGAAATATTTCTGCTATATTGAAGCGTTGGGTTCTAGCTGAGCGGTTCGGATCGGAGAGGAGGCAGAGTGTGTTCCTGAACAACTGAGCCTGCCGGGAGCGTATGTGGCGACATTATTATAGGACGACATGGGAGAATGATGATCCGCAACAGACAGCGCATCTCAATATCTAAAGTAAAAATACAGCCAGTCTGGCCTGCTACTGTGCCATTCTAGACCTAATAAACTGCCGAGAGTAGACCCACAAATGAGCCAAATGGAATGAAACAGTCAAATCACAGGGGTTCCTCCTTCGACCTCCTGAGTGCCGCTGCGGTCTAAGGCACTGCGTCTCAGTGCTAGAGGCGTCACTACAGACACCCTGGTTCGAATCCAGGCTCCATCACAACCGGCTGTGATTGGGAGTCCCATAAGGCAGCGCACAATTGGCCCAGCGTCGTCCGGGTTTGGCCGATGTAGGCCATCATTGTAAAGAAGAATTTGTTCTTAACTGGCTTGCCTAGTAAAATAAAAAATACTTTGTTCTTGTGGATTTATTTTGAAAATTGCTGTGGCTTTGAATGATTTTATGTGCGGTATGATTGATACTTCGCCTATTTCATATGGTGACAAACGATCCACCTACCTCTATTGTTACTATGAATGGTGGATAGAGGGCAGGATAGAGATTTAGACCGGTAGACTATATTGAGTTAGCGTGCAGAAAAGCGTAATGCTTAAGGGAAGTACCAAAACACCTTGATAGAGGAGGTGCGTGCAAGCAGATGAGGACATTTGGCTAGGATGGAAGAAATGGTGGAGTACAACCTGCAAAAGGGGCAAACGTCTTAGCCGTCTCCCTGCACAGACATGCAACTCAGAGACTATTTGCACCGCAGAGACTATCTGCACTTTAGAGACTATTTGTGTAGAGTCTATTTGCACTGACTACCCACACATCCAACCCTTACACATGCACACGTACGTACGCACGCACGCGCACGCACACAGCTGCAGTTCTATTTTATACTCTTTATTCCACTGCGTGACCAGGTCACTACCCACTTTATTTTTGTAAAAACAGTGTAATGCAGTCCATTATTACTACCTCTCCTATTAGATTTACATTACATTTGAGTCATTTAGCAGACGCTCTTATCCAGAGTGACTCACAGGGTTAAGTTCCTTGCTTAGGATTAGGTTCCTTGCTTAAGGGCAATTAGGGTTAAGTTCCTTGCTTAAGGGCAGATTGACAGATTTTTCCCCTTGTCAGCTCGGGGATTCGAACTAACGCTCTTAACCGCTAGGCTACCCGCCGCTCTATTTTCAGAGATGTTTTCTAAACTGTCATTTGCACTTGGATTGGA
The DNA here is from genome assembly GCF_029448725.1 of Salvelinus fontinalis. Lineage (NCBI taxonomy): Eukaryota > Metazoa > Chordata > Actinopteri > Salmoniformes > Salmonidae > Salvelinus > Salvelinus fontinalis. The sequence goes on from NC_074690.1 coordinate 43,241,480, forward strand.
ACTGGTGCTTTGGTCAGATGATATAAAAACATGGCTCTTTGGCCACTCACAACAGTGTTGGTTTTGGTGTCGAAATGAGAATGTATAAGCGGACAATAACCCCATACCTACTGTAAATTCACGAGGTACAGACCACACCTTCAACATAATGCATAATGATAGTTGAACGCAGGAAAGTTTACATGGTATGAATGCAGAATAATTTTTATTCAAAAGGAGTTTGAACTTGGAATGAGGTTGACTGATTGTTAGGTGGTTGTAAAATAGAAACATCGTGATAGGTGTCGTCAGATTTGGTGTTGCGGGATGAGAGGAAGACTGGATGGTTGATGAAGCATGATGGTTTGGGATGGTTAAGGCATTGTGATGTTCGGGATGGTTGAAGGAGTTTGTTGGTTCGGGAGGATGGTTGCTTGGTCGTCCCAGGATTGGGAAGGAGAGATGAAGACTGAGTGTTGAGGTGGGAGACCTGGTGGTCTCTGCTTCTCAGTGCTAATCCCCTTTATGGATCCTGGAAAAACAGGGAGAAGAACAGAGAAGAAGGGAGGATACAGGGGTGGTGGAGGGATGCGAAATGCAACAACAGATTATGATAACAGCAACTGGATAGGGCGAACAGGTTAAGACATGAAGGTCAGTCAATACGGAACATTTCAGTAACTTTTTAATTTTCTTCAAGTGCTGTCGCAACAACCATCAAGCGCTATGATGAAACTGGCTCTCATGAGGACTGCCACAGGAAAGGAAGACCCAGAGTTACCTCTGCTGCAGAGGATAAGTTCAAGTAACAGACACATCTCAACATCAACTGTTCAGAGGAGACTGCGTGAATCAGGCCATCGTGGTTGAATTGCTGCTAAGAAACCTCTACTAAAGGACACCAACAAGAAGAAGAGGCTTGCTTGGGCCAGGAAACATGAGCAATGGACATTAGACCCGTGGAAATCTGTCCTTTGTTCTGATGATTACAAATGTGAGATTTTTGCTTCCAACCGCCGTGTCTTTGTGAGACGCAGAGTAGGTTAATGCATGTGTGGTTCCCACTGTGAAGCATGGAGGAGGAGGTGTGATGATGTGGGGGTTCTTTGCTGGTGACACTGTCAGTGATTTATTTAGAATTCAAGGCACATGTAAACAGCATGGCTACCACAGCATTCTGCAGTAATATGCCATTCCATCTGGTTTGTGCTTAGTGGGACTATCATTTGCCTCCAGGCTGTGTAAGGGCTATTTGACTAAGAAGGAGAGTGATGGAGTGCTGAATCAGATGACCTGGCCTACACAATCACCCGACCTCAACCCAACTGAGATGGTTTGGGATGAGTTGGACCTCAGAGTGAAGGAAAAGCAGCCAAAAGCAGCCAACAAGAGCTCAACATATGTGGGAACGCCTTCAAGACTGTTGGAAAAGCATTCCAGGTGAAGCTGGTTGAGAGAATGCCAAGACTGTGCAAAGCTGTCATCAAGGCAAAGGGTGGCTACTTTGAAGAGTCTCAAATATAAAATATATTTAGATTTGTTTAACACTTTTTGTCATGGTTTAGTCATTATGATTCCCTGTTCAAAGAGGTGTGTTTTCTGTTGTCCTTTGCAGAAGCTGAAATTGTTTTCCGTGTGCGTTCGTTTCCTGAGTGAGTTTTCGAGAATTGTGATCCTGTGGCTATCGTTTCTCAGTAAAGTATTATGTTCATCCTTAACCACTGATTCCTCATCTGGTTTCTTCTCTGCACCTGGCTCCAACCTTACCACATCACAGCAAGCTTCTGCCCAAACATGGACCCAGCAGAGATCACCCAGAACAAGAAGGTTGTAACCCACCAAAGGGGCACTGCTGGGTCGGCAGCAGGAACAACTCTCCAAAATATCAGAGACCCTCCGTGCACTTACTGACTCCCTCCAATCATAGTACAGCCTCAACCCAGGAGGAGCAAATGTCCAAGTCTCATCGCCCAGTGCTACAGGTGATGCCGTAGTTCCTCCAGGGAACCTGCACCGGGAACACAAGATCCCAGCCCCAGAGCGGTATGACAGGCACCCGAGAGGATACAAGGGGTTTCTCACTCAGTGTTCTCTGGTGTTCGAGATACAGCCCTCCTCGTTCCACACTGATCGGGCCATGATCGCCTCCATCATCTCTCTGCTCTCGGGCAAGGACCTGGCGGGGGCAACGGCGGAGTGGGAACAGCAGCCACCATCCTGCAGCTCTATATTAGTCTTCACTGCCGAGCTGCGACGAGTCTTCCACCACCCAGTCGGCGGACGAGAAGTGGCCAAACGTTGGGATTAAGTGTGCTAAAATCTTCATAGAAGTCACAGAGGGACATGTCGAAAGGGTGAATTTCTGCACTAGCAAGTCTTTAGTCATATAAAAAATCTGATTGATTGAATTTTCAATTTGGTCTATATTAAAGGTCACTTTATTGAATATAACAGGCTTTTAAAATGCAATATTTGTGCACAATTTCTATGTAAAATATCAAAGGGACGCAAAAGGTACTCATTTCATGGAATGAGCCTCCTAATGATAGTAATATATAATAACGAGGAAAAGAGGAATGTTTTTCCCACATCTGCCCTCCCCCCGTCTATCGGTCGGTCTTAAGGGATTGGGGGTGTCTGAGTGTGCGGCACATGCCGAGCAGAATCTGTTGATGCACACAACCCCCTCAAACACACATATGCCTACACACATAGGTGTACATACGCACGCACGCACGCACGCACACACACACACACACACGAGAAGATCAGATATGCTTTCCCCTCAGGTTTCTATTCTATTAACTTCACCCCTGTATGTCCTTGTTTACCACAATTCAACCCTTTCTTGTAAAATAATAAATAGGACACATATGTGAGAGGGAAGTGTGTGTGTTTACAGTAGCAGCATAGCTCTCTCTCAGGGAAAGGTGAGGTGACAGACCGCTCCTCCCCTTAGTCGATACCACCACCTGCCGCTTCATGCTCCCACCACACGCAAGCCAGTTGTCATGGAAACAAGGGGATATGATGTGTTTTTTGGGGGGTGGAAGACGTGTGTGCATGTGTGTGTGTGTGTGTGTCTGTAGAGGTGGGGGTTTAATTCGACACCCCTTATGAAATGGGACTCCTGTTTTATAAACACTTGATATGGTAAAGAGATATGAGAAAAATATGATATTGCCTGTAATACCATGTAGCTGTAACTCTGAGAAAAAAGGATTCTGTATTGTTCCGTTGGGTCCAAAAATATCAAAATACACATATTGTACCTTCAGAGGTACACATATCAGCTCACATGGTACTGTTCGGTACCTTTTAGGGTACATGTGCAGATAATCTAGTATAATGTTTTTTTTGTAACCAATATTTTGAATATAAAAAGGTAAAATCATTTGATCCGTGGGTGTGTGGCTTTGAGTTCGTTTTTTTTGGCCACCCGTGAGTGGAAGTAGTGTACCAATTTAAGTGGTCTATGGTTATGTTAAAGGTCGTCTTTATACAGTATTTTATAAGCACATTTGACAGTAAAGAGCTGTAATTAATATTGCAGCCACCTTGACCCAGCAACCTGGTCAAGAGGTATGGACCTCTTGGTGTAATGGCTAAGATGTTGCCTTGAATATTGCTGGACCCAGGTTTGAGTGCCGGTTGGGGCTACCCCCCTGAATTTGCTACATTTGTGTCAGAAGTGGGATGGCGGAGAGGTGTATACACGTGAGGGACTTGGTATAGAGAAGAGGTGCGTTTTTGCCATTGAAAAGGAACAAACAGCTTTGTCATTGTGGTGGTTCCCTAAAAAGGCCAATTTGTACCTTTTGGCTCTCAAGGTACGAACTGCAAGGGTTTTATGTACCTAAAACGAATGGTACATGGACATACAGGGTACATTCAGAGTGTAACACATCTGCTGATGCAATGCATGCTATAGTATAACACACAGATACAATATGCATCGTTCCCTAAACCCAGCAGATTGTCTGTACTTTTCAGGAGAAACGTGAGTGTGTAAACATCTCAAACAATACAGATAGGCCCTGACATCCCATCACATATTATCCTAACTCAACTCTATGTTCTCTGATGTACAGTATTGTGTTTGCCTTTGTGAAGCAGAACTATTTCAATGTGTGAAGTGCTCTCGTTCTCTCCGTGGGATGAGGGAAGGGATGACGTGAAATGATAGAGGTGATTCTCTGGCTTCCAGAAACAACAACAACAACAGAGTAGCATTCCTACATTCATCCCCCAGGATACTGGTGCCTTTCACATCATTATCAACCCTTCTCCCCCGTGTCTTCCCTCATCACACTGTCATACATTCTGTTTGAGAGAGACATTCAAAAACTGAAATACTGGTTTGCTCAGTAGTGTGTGCGTGTGTGCGTGTGTGCGTGTGTGCGTGCGTGCGTGCGTGCGCGTGTGTGTGCGTGTGCACACTTGCACATCTCTTGTTGTGTGTGAATTCCCCGTACCAGCAGATCGTGGGTAAACAGAGGCAGCACTGGTTTTAATTGCTGTGTTAATTGATAGGAAACAAAAGCAGTCTAATTAGTGTGTGATGAGGCAGCTCAGTGACTCAGTGGACCTAATGATTCAACACAGCAACACCAGGCCTGCTAATGGACCACTCTCACTGTCATCTGCATATCAACAGAGAGAGAGAGGGGGGGGGGGGTGAAAAGAGAGGGGATAATAGGAAAGAAGGAACGAGAGAAGGGGTCGTTACCCTTAACAACAAAACAAACGTGACATTTGCAGTTTCCACATGTTGAACTTAAACGTTACATGAGAAACCATATTCACATATAACACCATCTTTTCACATGTGAGGTGAATAACATGTTTTCTTTCATTGTTTTCTTTCTACAAACAAGATGCTCATAATAAGTGCATAACCAGTACCTTCAGAAAGTATTCACACCCCTTGAATTATTACACATGTGGTTATTGTCCAGTGCTGAAAAGAAAGACCTAATTAAACTGCAGCTGGCCCAAAACAGCGATTACAGCCGGTCTTCTGGGCTTTGACGCTACAAGCGTGGCACAACTGTATTTGGGGAGTTTCTCCCATTCTACTTTGCAGATTCTCTCAAGCTCTGTCAGGTTGGATGGGGAGCGTCACTGCGGAGCTATTTTCAGGTCTCTCCAGAGATGTTTGATCGGGTTCCTGTCCAGGCTCTGGCTGGGCCACTCAAGGACATTCAGAGAATTGTTATGATGCCACTCCTACATTGTCTTGGATGTGCGCTTAGGATCGTTGTCCTGTTGGAAGGTGAACCTTCACCCCAGTCTGAGGTCCTGAGCTCTCTTGAGCAGGTTTTCATCAAGGATCTCTCTGTACTTTGCTCCGTTCATCTTTACCTCGATCCTCGAGCCACCACCATGCTTCACCGTATGGATGGTGCCAGGTTTTCTCCAGACGTGATGCTTGGCATTCAGGCCAGAGAGTTCAATCTTGGTTTCATCAGACCAGAGAATCTTATTTCTCATGGTCTGAAAGTCCTTTAGGTGCCTTTTGGCAAACTCCAAGTGGGATGTCATGTACCTTTAACTGAGGAGTGACTTCCGTCTGGCCACGGAAGTCACCATAAAGGCCTGATTGGTGGAGTGCTGCAGAGATAGTTGTTTTTCTGGAAGGTTCTCCCATCTCCACAGAGAGACCATCAGGTTCTTAGTCACCTCCCTGACCAGGGCCTTTCTCCCCCGATTGCTTAGTTTGGCCGGGTGGCCAGCTCTAGGAAGATTTTTGATTGTTACTAACTTCTTACATTTAAGGCCACTGTGTTCTTGCGGACCTTGAATGCTGCAGACATTTTTTGGTAACCTTTCCCAGATCTGTGCCTCGGTATAATCCTGTCTCTGAGCTCTACGGACAATTCCTTCGACCTCATGACATGGTTTTTGCTCTGACATGTGTGGTGGAAATTACAACATTACGTTATTCACACTACTTTACATTAGAATGTATTCTTATATTTGTACTTTCACATTCTGTCTGTTCTTCTAAAAGGAGCCCCTGAGGCTTAACGCTGACAGTTGATTCACGATGCCTTGGTGATAAAACCTAAAGACTGCATTCCATTCCCTGATTAGTGACTGTGTGAAATGTTGGCCTGTCTGCCACTGCCAGGCAAACCCTCCCTCAAGTTTATTTCTCCCACATCGCAGATGAACACTGGACTTCATAATTAGAGAGAAGGACCTAGTGTCCTGTGTCACATTGGTATTTCTGGATAAACAAGCAGTAAATGACCTAGAGACAGAAACCTGGCGAAATGTAAATCTTGCTGTCTGTTGCTTGATAGCACAATGTGCCTCTGTATAAATCTACACATCTGTTGTTTGTCATGAACATTCAGGAGGATGTACTTTGCTATAAAATGCTGTGGCTCAGTTCTGCTCGTTGGGCTCTCAACGATTACCAATGGGTGGTCGTTGACCAGCTTCGTTATTACAATTCTTAAACGATAATAAAGATTGATTGTTTGCAGTGGCAATTTAAGCAAGTACATCTTGGTGGGGCAAAAAAAATAAGGTGGCATGCCAGCAAAGCCACTACACAACACAACACTAAACAGTATATCAATTGCACGATGACAGTGACAAACGGTGCCCACAAACTGTTAGGGCCTACATAAAGAGTCCCAACAGCAGTCACAACACTTTACCACTGTGTTACGATCGTCGTAATCCTCCTCCTCGGACGAGGAGGAGAGGCGAGAAGGATCAGACAAATATGCAGAGTGGTTAGTGTTCATTTTTTATGAAAATAGACTGAACACTTAACATACAAAACAACAAACGTGACAAACCGCAAACAGTCCCGTGTGGTACAAACACAGACACGCGATACAAACACCCACAGCAACCACGTGAATCACAGGCTGCCTAAGTATGATTCTCAATCAGGGACAACGATTGACAGTTGTCTCTGATTGAGAATCATACCCGGCCGAACACAAACAACCCAACAAGAAAATAACACCTCGACAACGCACCCCAACTCACGCCCTGACCAACTAAATAAACACAAAAAAAAGGAAAAACAGGTCAGGAACGTGACATAACCCCCCTCCTTAAGGTGCGAACTCCGGGCGCACCAGCATAAAGTCTAGGGGAGGGTCTGGGTGGGCGTCTGTCCATGGTGGCGGCTCTGGCGCTGGTCGTGGTCCCCACCCCACCATAGTCAAACCCCGCTTCCTTGGCCTCCTCCCAATGACCACCCTCCATGTCAATCCCACTCTACCAAAGGGCAGCACCGGACTGAGGGGCAGCACCGGACTGAGGGGCAGCACCGGACTGAGGGGCAGCACCGGACTGAGGGGCGGATCCTGGCTGGCTGGCTGGCTCTGGCGGATCCTGGCTGGCTGGCTCTGGCTGGTCCTGGCTGGACGGCTCTGAAGGCTCAGTACAGACGGACAGCGCTGGGCAGGCAGACAGTTCAGACAGCGCTGGGAAGGCAGGCAGTTCAAACAGTGCTGGGCAGGCAGGCAGCTCAAACAGCGCTGGGCAGGCAGGCAGTTCAGGCGCCGCTGGGCAGACGGCAGACTCTGGCCGGCTGAGACGCACTGTAGACCTGGTGCGTGGTGTAGGCACTGGCTGCGCTGGAGAGGAGGAAGGCTCTGACAGCGCTGGACAGGTGGGAGCAGCTGGAGAGAGAACCCGGAGAGACAGCCTGGTGCGGGGGGCTGCCACCGGTGGACTGGTACGTGGAGGTGGCACCGGGTATACCGGACCGTGAAGGAGGACACACGCTCTTGAGCACCGAGCCTGCCCAACCTTACCAGGTTGAATGGTCCCCGTAGCCCTGTCAGTGCGGCGAGGTGGAATAGCCCGCACTGGGCTATGCTGGCGAACCGGGAACACCATTCGTAAGGCTGGTGCCATGTATGCCGGGCCGAGGAGACGCACTGGAGGTCAGATGCGTTGGGCCGGCTTCATGACATCCGGCTCGATGCCCAACTTAGCCCTACCAGTGCGGTGAGGTGGAATAGCCCGCACTGGGCTAAGCACGCTTACTGGGGTCACCGCGCGCTTTACCGCATAACACGGTGTCTGACCAGTACGACGCCTTCTCACTCCACGGTAAGCACGGGGAGTTGGCTCAGGTATCCTACCCGGCTTTGCCACACTCCTCGTGTTCCCCCCCCAATACATTTTTGGGTCTGACTCTCGGGCTCCCAACCGCGTCGCCGCGCTGCCTCCTCATACCAGCGCCTCTCTGCCTTCGCTGCCTCCAGCTCCTCCTTGGGACGGCGATATTCCCCTGGCTGAGCCCAGGGTCCTTTGCCGTCCAGGATCTCCTCCCAAGTCCAGGAGTCCTGGGTTTTTTCCCACTGCTGTCGCCTCCCTTCTCCACTCCGCTTGGTCCTTTGGTGGTGGGTGTTTCTGTTACGAACTTCTATGGGAGAGAGGACCAAGGCGCAGCGTGTGAAAAATACATCTTCTCTTTATTAGAAGAAGAACAACGAAACAAAAACAACAAACAGACGAACGTGAAGCTATCAAAGACTAAGTGCAAACATGCAACATAGACACAGACAATTACCCACCCCAACTCACGCCCTGACCAACTAAATAAACACAAGAAAAAGGAAAAACAGGTCAGGAACGTGACACACTGCTACACCTGGCTATCAACGGAACCTTGTCTGGCAGCGAAACAGTTAATTCAGCCTCATTTACTGCCTTTTAAAAAAACATAGCTGATATGGCTGACTTGCTTAAACAAATGTGGTTTCCACTGACAATTGAGATGTACAAACTATGGCATAAGGGGATGACGAAGAGGACAAAAGGCAATCCGTAAATTCGATTAAGACATTAATGAGCGAGCGACGACGGACGTAGTCAATATGACTATTTTGAAATGTACAGCGACAGAATTCAGAACATGGACCTTTCTTACAGTATTCTCTCTCTGTACTACAAGTCAGACCTGTAGGATAAATAAAGGGCGCATATAAGCAGATAATGAAAGCTCTAACAATATTCAATGATTACATTTCTCTAAAACAGGTTATAGGCTACATGTGCACCACCAAGTCAGAACAGTAGGTGGAATTAAGAGGTGAAAAGAGACCAAATTATTAGGATGAGGCACATTGAACGCCGTTTTTGTCTTTGCGTGTCAAAAAAGATACGTCAAATAACACTATTTGACTCATTATATAAGCTTATAATTTGAAACGTCAAATAACAGTACCAAACTTTGTCATCAAAGTCCATAATTCTCTGGATTTATGGTGGGAACTCAGAAAAAAAACACACAACTACTTTACTGATTCTTTCCAAACCACTCATTGTTGAATTAGCGATTTCCAACTTGTGTAATTGGTATGTCCAATGGCCGATGATCACCGATACGTTTTATCTATAAATTCTCTTCATTATTTCTCTTCATATGACAAGGATTAAAACGAATATGCCATTAGATTGTCGACTTGATTCATGATGATGACTGCTAGCTAAGATTTTGAAAGTATGATGTTGACATGATCAGTCCAATCAAACTACTGTACATATAACACGATTTTACGTAATTTTACCTGTGTAAATCTTGCTGTCTGTTCTGCACTTCTAATGTATCTCTATGGCAGCACTCAAGGGGCTAGAATATTTTAGCTCTACCCTTAGACTTAGCGGTGACGTAGTGTCCCCATGAGTGACAGAACACTCAGCCAATCACGCCGCAACTCTCCGTATTTTCTGCTGGCTTGCCCCACCACCACAGAAAGCACTGAGCTAGGCTGAAACACCTGCATTTTGAAGCTGTCTTACTAAAAAAAAAAAAAAAGAGACCATGTTTGTATGTGGCTTTATTAACTCAATGATATATACACTGCTCAAAAAAATAAAGGGAACACTTAAACAACACAATGTAACTCCAAGTCAATCACACTTTTGTGAAATCAAACTGTCCACTTAGGAAGCAACACCGATTGACAATAAATTGCACATGCTGTTGTGCAAATGGAATAGACAAAAGGTGGAAATTATAGGCAATTAGCAAGACACCCTCAATAAAGGAGTGATTCTGCAGGTGGTGACCACAGACCACTTCTCAGTTCCTAAGCTTCCTGGCTGATGTTTTGGTCACTTTTGAATGCTGGCAGTGCTCTCACTCTAGTGGTAGCATGAGACGGAGTCTACAACCCACACAAGTGGCTCAGGTAGTGCAGTTCATCCAGGATGGCACATGAATGCGAGCTGTGGCAAAAAGGTTTGCTGTGTCTGTCAGCGTAGTGTCCAGAGCATAGAGGCGCTACCAGGAGACAGGCCAGTACCTCAGGAGACGTGGAGGAGGCCGTAGGAGGGCAACAACCCAGCAGCAGGACCGCTACCTCCGCCTTTGTGCAAGGAGTAGCACTGCCAGAGCCCTGCAAAATGACCTCCAGCAGGCCACAAATGTGCATGTGTCTGCTCAAACGGTCAGAAACAGACTCCATGAGGGTGGTATGAGGGCCCAACGTCCACAGGTGGGAGTTGTGCTTACAGCCCAACACCGTGCAGGACATTTGGCATTTGCCAGAGAACACCAATATGGGCAAATTCGCCACTGGCGCCCTGTGCTCTTCACAGATGAAAGCAGGTTCACACTGAGCACATGTGACAGACGTGACAGAGTCTGGAGACGCCGTGAAGAACGTTCTGCTGCCTGCAACATCCTCCAGCATGACCGGTTTGGCGGTGGGTCAGTCATGGTGTGGGGTGGGATTTCTTTATGGGGCCGCACAGCACTCCATGTGCTCGCCAGAGGTAGCCTGACTGCCATTAGGTACCGAGATGAGATCCTCAGAGCCCTTGTGAGACCATATGCTGGCACATGCACATTTGTGGCCTGCTGGAGGTCATTTTGCAGGGCTCTGGCAGTGCTACTCCTTGCACAAAGGCGGAGGTAACGGTCCTGCTGCTGGGTTGTTGCCCTCCTACGGCCTCCTCCACGTCTCCTGATGTACTGGCCTGTCTCCTGGTAGCGCCTCCATGCTCTGAAAACTACGCTGACAGACACAGCAAACCTTCTTGCCACAGCTCGCATTGATGTGCCATCCTGGATGAGCTGCACTACCTGAGCCCCTTGTGTGGGTTGTAGACTCCGTCTCAAGCTACCACTAGAGTGAGAGCACCGCCAGCATTCAAAAGTGACCAAAACATCAGCCAGGAAGCTTAGGAACTGAGAAGTGGTCTGTGGTCACCACCTGCAGAATCACTCCTTTATTGAGAGAGTCTGGCTAATTGCCTATAGTTTCCACCTTTTGTCTATTCCATTTGCACAACAGCATGTGCAATTTATTGTCCATCAGTGTTGCTTCCTAAGTGGACAGTTTGATTTCACAGAAGTGTGATTGACTTGGAGTTACATTGTGTTGTTTAAGTGTTCCCTTTATTCTTTTGAGCAGTGTATATATCTCTATTTTTACATTGTTTGCAAACTGATATGTGACACGCATGAATGCCAAAATAACAAGCAAAACAGGCAAGTCCCCCCAAAATCTTTTATTATTATTATATATTTATTTTTGCTAAACATATGGGGCTCAAAACAGGTGGCCTGAATGACAAATCGCCAATGCCACCACCCAAAGGACATCCAGCCAATGTGACACAACTGTGGGGAGCAATGGCATCAACATGTGCCAGCATCCCTGTCAAATGCTTCCAGACCTTGTAGAGTCCATGCCCTGAAGAATTGAGGCTGTTCTGATGGAAAGGGGAGGGGGGTGGAACTCAGTATTAGGAAGGTGTTCTTAATGTTTTTTTACAATCAGTGTATAGGCCTATGCGTATGCATAAGCTCTGATATGCATATGTGTGTTTTGAATTAATCATCACCGTAAAAAGCGCTGTCCAAATAAATGCTTCACAGAGTTCAAGTAACGGACACATCTCAACATCAACTGTTCAGAGGAGACTGTGTGAATCAGGCCTTCATGGTTGAATTGCTGTAAAGAAACCACTACTAAAAGACACTAATAATAAGAAGAGACTTAATTAAGCCAAGAAACATGAGCAATGGAAATTAGAATGGTGTAAATCTGTCTTTTGGGTCTGATGAGTCCAAAATTAAAAATTTTGGTTTCAACCGCTGTGTCTTTGTGCGACGCAGAGTAGGTGCACCGATGATCTCCACATGTGTGGTTCCCACCGTGAAGCATGGAGGAGGAAGTGTGATGGTGTGTGGGTGCTTTGCTGGTGACACTGTCAGTGTTATATTTCGAATTCAAGGCACACGTAACCAGTATGGCTACCACAGCATTCTGCCTTGATACGCCATTCCATCTGGTTTGCACTGAGTGGGACTATCATTTGTTTTTCAACAGGACAATGACCCAACACACCTCCAGGCTGTGTACGGGCTATTTGACCAAGAAGAAGAGTGATGGTGCTGCATCAGATGACCTGGCCTCCACAATCACCCGACCCCAACCCAATGGAGATGGTTTGGGATGAGTTGGACCGCAGAGTGAAGGAAAAGCAGCCAACAAGTGCTCAGCATATGTGCGAACTCTTTCAAGACTGTTGGAAAAGCATTCCTCATGAAGCTGGTTGAGAGAATGCCAAAAGTGTGCTAAGCTGTAATCAAGGCAAAGGGTTGGTTGCTACTTTGAAGAATCTCAAATATAAAGTATATTTTGATTTGTCTAACACTTTTTTGCTTACTACATGATTCCATATGTGTTATTTCATAGTTTTTTATGTCTTAACTATTATTCTACAATGTAGAAAACTGCAGCACATTCACCACTCTCGCAATTGGCTAACTCTGCCCTCTCGAGGCTCAGGCTAAAGGCCAGGACAAACTACCTCGGCTCAAGAAGGCAACTAAAGAGGCTGCTGACAGTGTATTTCCGAGATGCTGGCCAAAAAGGCAATTTTAAAACCTTCCAGCGATTCCTGCCGTTTCTACAGACATCCCAAAACAAAAAACTGCAAAATAGTTGCTTATATATATATATATATAAGAAGAACTAGAACAACGAAGTAAGAAGGTAACTCTACCTCAGAAGGAGAAAATAATAGCCTCGCATGACAGAGAGTAGGCTACCGAGACAGACAGTGATGTGGAGCTCAATGGTGAGGCTGTGGCAGGCTGCGATGCATGCAGGAGGAAGTAGAGACCGAGAGAGATAGGAAGCAAGCAGAGAGAGAGGTTAGTACAGTGGTTCCCAAAATTGGGTTCGGGGGAGTCCCCTAAGAAAATATTTCCCAAAAAGTTAGGAACTTTTTCAACAATTTCACACAGCCTGTCTTTCCTATAGGCCTACATTTTAGTACAAACAACACAGTTCTAAAAACAGTTTGTTTATATCGGTGTTTTGTTCGTCTTATCTTGTTCGACCCACAGGATTTTATAGTTTACCCGTTAACCACTTTTTTTTTGCGACTAATATTCATAATATTTTATTATTTCACGTGAATGTGATAATACGAGGATCTGTGTGCTCCGTTGATGTCTGTCTGTGCAGAGCTTGATTAGTAATGCCTAGGAATACAAATGTGAATGCTATGCAGTGTGAGAAAAGAGATCGACATAAAGAGTTGATTTTACGCAATTCATCATTACAACTGTCTGAACAGTTGCTGATGCTACGTGTCAGTGTGAATAATTTATTATATTTCCCCCCCTTTCAGGGGTATAACATTAGCTAGCTAACTATGCATCGATAGCTAATAGGCTATGTGTTTGTAGCTGGACTGAGGTGAATGAACCTTCAGCATCGAAGGTGATAATGGCTGGGTAATTTTTGCTTGTTTTTGCTGCCCTCCAAATAGCATTTATTTTTTTAAAGGCATCGAAATGCAGTACATGAGCTTTTAACTTTGAAAACATTTCCTGGGGGACCTCACTAAAACTCAAACCCTGGTTTTAAGGCCTTGGTTGCACCATGTATCCCCCATAGTCTCATCCGTGGCAATGAGGTCGCTCTCCTTTATCCTCTTTTGCACAATCTTTACGGTACTCACTGAAGATCACTCATAAACTATTCATTTAGACACAGCATTTATTTGAAAAGTGTGCAAATGCGTGACTGGCTGCCCAAATTCTTTGCTCCAGCCAAACACGACGACACGCCCACGGACGTTAGTTTCTTCTCCGCAATGAGTCGATCTGAGCACCTCCCCAACGATATCTAGAACGCAAAAAAAACACATTCTAAACATTCTGATTGGTCCAAGAAACCGATGGGTTAGGCCAGAGCCGGAACACACATGGGTAAAGCAGCGTTTAAAAAAAATGTGTCATTGGCTTTGATACTCTGATTGGTTATAGATTATGCAATCGCTGATGATTGTTTCGTACAACGCCCCTCAATTTTGATGTCACCGCAAACAACTTAAACGACGGCAGCCGAAGACTGAAGTGTGTAGCGGACGTAGACCAGCAGAAGAATTCAGTTTGAGTCATCAGTCAATGCCGATGACAGCTATTAAAAGGGACAAGAGGTTATTTGAGACGCTGCGTTTCATTGACGTTTTACAGTAAGCTTTTATAATTCGGAATTTATCTCGCAGCTAGCGAACTAGCTAGCATCAGTGCTATGGGGCTGCCGCTGCTCGTGTCGTGCCACTGCATGTGTTAATGGCTAGCTAGCTAGTGGCAATACTGTCGAACAAAACACATCGCTTGGATTGTGTAGAGCAGGGCTCTCTAACCCTGTTTCCTGGAGAGAGTTACAATTTCTCCAGGCCCATCCCTCAGCTTTTTACCAAAACGGAGGTGGGGTGCCCACTTTGTTATTGTTTCTATGAAGGTTCTAGCTTGAAGGTGTCTGTGAAGGCATATGACATGGGTGTCATGCAGACTGTGTAATAGCAGTTATTACATTAGGGCAGATGACAACAGGATGAACAGTCATCTACAGGTAACTGCCAAAAGGAAACGCCAACAAAGTGTCTCTGAAGACGTGGATGTCTACGAAGGCAGCCCTCCACACCTCTCTGATTCCAACTCCAACCAACTAACTCCTAAGTGGGGTTGGGTTAAATGCAGAAGATACATTTCAGTTGAATGCATTCGGTGGTACAACTGACTAGGTATCCCCCTTTCCTTTAAGTGGGCGTTGGACCACCACAAACCAGAACATTTTCAATGCACCTTGGCATAGATTCTACAAGAGTCTGGAACTCTATTGGAGGGATTCGACACCAATCTTCCATGAGAACTGGTGACTGAGATGGCCATGGCATATGGCTTACATCGTTTTCATGCTCGTCAAATCAATCAGTGACAATCGGCATTGTCATCCTATGGGGGCATATCCATGGTAACCAAAATAATAATGGCCTGCCCAGCAGTTTCATACATGACCCTAAGCATGATGGGATGTTAATTGCTTAATTAACTCAGGTTCCACACCTGTGTGGAAGCACCTGCTTTCAAGACACTTTCTATCCCTAATTTACTCAAGTGTTTCCATTATTTTGGCAGTTACCTGTATGTAACACCCACTATTTTTTTTTTTTTTTTTTTTTTTTTTTTTTTTTTAAATTTTATCCCCTTTTTCTCCCCAATTTTCGTGGTATCCAATCGCTAGTAATTACTATCTTGTCTCATCGCTACAACTCCCGTACGGGCTCGGGAGAGACGAAGGTCGAAAGTCATGCGTCCTCCGAAGCACAACCCAACCAAGCCGCACTGCTTCTTTAACACAGCGCGCCTCCAACCCGGAAGCCAGCCGCACCAATGTGTCGGAGGAAACACCGTGCACCTGGCCCCCTTGGCTAGCACGCACTGCGCCCAGCCCGCCACAGGAGTCGCTGGAGCGCGATGAGACAAGGAAATCCCTACCGGCCAAACCCTCCCTTACCCGGACGACGCTAGCCCAATTGTGCGTCGCCCCACGGACCTCCCGGTCGCGGCCGGCTGCGACAGAGCCTGGGGGCGAACCCAGAGACTCTGGTGGCGCAGTTAGTAACACCCACTATTTAAAACGACTTATAACAGCTGATAACATATGTTATAATTAAGCAATAAGCAACGCAGAGTGCCTGGATACAGCCCTTAGCCGTGGTATATTGGCCATATACCACAAACCCTTGAGGTGCCTTATTGCTATTATAAACTGGTTACCAACGTAATTAGAGCAGTAAAAATACATGTTTTGTCATACCCGTGGTATACGGTGCGATATACCACGGCTGTCAGCCAATAAGCATTCAGGACTCGAACCACCCAGTTTGTGTTATATAGCTGTTATAAAGATTTTATGATTGCAATTTAAGAACATCTAGAGTCAGTGGTTTTACACACAAAGTAACATAGTGGGTAAAAGAACAGCAGGTTTGTAGACACTTGTCAACCTTTTTAGTTGCTGTATGTTTTTATTGTTGTTTTAAAATGTTTTATTATTTTTTTAATTAAAAAGTATGTTTGAGAGAGAGAGGGGGGAGAGGAGAAAGAGACGCCTAGAGGTAGAGAGAGCTGCAACATTGCAACATTCCCTGAGGTGACTGATGAGGATGAGGTGACTGAACAGAACGTTAGTTTCTCTCTCTCTCTCTCTCTGAGTGCAAGTGGTTGGAGTGGCTGTGGAGTGAGCCAGGCTGGTATCATTGGTCCAAGTAAAAAAAAAATGTCATGTAATTTACCTCACTCTAAAAAGAAAAGGTTCCTGGAGCCTGGAGTATCCTTTAGGGGTTCTTCAAATTGAAACTGTGGGGGAACCCCTATACGTTCCACAAAGAACCCCTTTTAATGGATCCTTTAAGAACCTTTTGAAGAATATCTTGCGATTCATTTTTGAACTACCCCCCCAGTTATTATTATTATTATTAGTAATAATAATATGCATAACAATAACACAATATTTTAGTTCTCAGTGCATATTATGATTTTAGTGGAAAAGCAGAATAAAAAAATCCAAATATGTGTCACGACTTCCGCCGAAGTTGGTCCCTCTCCTTGTTCGGGCGGCGGTCGAAGTCACCGACCTTCTAGCCATCGCTGATCCTCTTTTCATTTTCCTTTGGTTTTGTCTTGTATCACACCTGGTTCTAATCCCATTCATTACATGTTGTGTATTTAACCCTCTGTTCCCCCTCATGTCCTTGTCGGTGATTGTTATTTGCAAGTGTTTGTCTGTCCCGGCGTGTGTAGGGTATTGTACCCATTTGTTATATTTCCTGGTGAGTTTTTGTTTAATAAACTGCGCCGCTGGAAACAGTTTTCTCTCCTGCGTCTGACATCTCTGCCGCCACCCCCTTACAATATGAGGTGAACTCCCAAGCAGAGCCCCAAGTCCAATGGTTATATCCTCTGGTATGGTGATGTTAATGTGTTGATGTTCTCCGTATCCACAGCCAGAATGATTGTTTTGCAGTGAATGGTGATCGAACAGTTTTCCTGTTTTATTCATCAGAGGTGCAGGGAAGGTGAAGTCTCGGAATCTCAAAAATTGTAATTATACAGATGATTAACAAAACATGCACACAACCGAATTCATACCTTGGTTTTTGTGGTAAATGTGAATGAAAAAAAAAGTTTTGATAATGGCCTATGGGATATTCATTGAAGAGGTAAGGGAGGATGATGGTAAATGTGATCTGCATAACATACCAATTGACGTACCTTTGTATGCCTCCTCGTCTGTATACCTGCAGACAGACACAAAGGTCAGCAGTTCAGTCTTCTGCATGCAGCACAGCTAGCCTTCAACATATTCTTACAGACTACATCATCTTACCTCTTGATTTCCATTGAATTGTGTCCATTTTCTGTTTTAGAAAGATTGGCACAAATATGAAAAGATATATGATATGGTATCATCATAAAACTATCAATTTAGATCACACAAGGGACAAATCCTTACCTTAAATTGAGGAGATCTTCAAATTTTTCTGTTAATTACTTGCACCTGCTGTCCTTCCAAATTGAAATGTTTCTGTTGGGCAGTTGGGTTCCTGCAAGAACCCCATGAACTAAGGATGTTCCTCGATGAACCCCACCTCCTATGGGGTTCTTGGAAGAACCTTTTGGGGGCCATTTTCAGTGCCAAGAACCCTAAGGTTCTTCAAAGAACTTTGAGGATCTTAGAAGAACCCTTGTAGAAGCCCTCATTTTTAGAGTGTGGTTTCCGTACTGTTTGTGTGAAGATTTCTGTCAATGCATTTGTCCCAGTGTTGAATCCTTCTATTAAAAGGTACATGGCCTTTTTTGGTAATAGAGGCAGATCACGTTTCATTGTTGTGTTTCCTGTGGGAGACAGGCCTCTCAGCAGCATTTTGAAATGCGAGTTGATCACTTTTATAGAATTGTTCACCCCTAGTGTTTTCATTTAGTGTTTTCCCTAGTGTAAAAACAGAGAGTAAATTGGTCAACTGCTAGGGAAACAGGAGTTGCTTTCAGAAAGTTGCTTTCTTTTTGGTATCCCTTAGACATCCAAAATGTCTTTGTTGACATTGCATACGTTATGTGTTACTGTGGCAATGCCTTTGAAACACAGGCTCTTTGTATATGTCTCTGTGTCCATGCATGCATGTGATGCTATTTACTTCTATGACTGGCTGCTTTATCATCTCATTTATATTTGTGCCACTCAAGTCAGTTTTGCCAAATAGACTATTCAATCCCTTCTGTCGCTTACAAGCCCAGTTGGTGCCATGGCACGTGCCTCTCTTTTCAATTTTACCCCATCCAACTCTAAATCTGAAAGAAAGTGAGGGATTGTAAGGGAGGGAGCGAAGCAGAGAGAGGTCAGAATAAACAACCCACACTCATCCACTCCGAACGGGTCTCCAGACCCACTTGGAGGTGCACGTACCACTCAACAGCGCAAATCTGGCATGGGGATTTGGGGAACCCCAACCCCTCTCAGCAACATCATTTGTTTAAGTCATGGAAACAAAAGCGAGGGGACAGAGGCACGCGATTGGTGAGATATGGTTGTGTGGCACAGTGGCAGGCACTCTGAGGGTACTGCAGTGGAATAACGAATGTACCGTTACCTCTGCCCACCCCATGCCTGTGCCAGGGTAATGTGTGGCCATTCCATGACAGCCCAGCGCTTGCTGACTGTGCTGTTTGTTTATTCATGAGGGGAGAGAGTGAATGAGTGAGGAAAGGCGGAAGGGAGGAGGAAAACACTATCAACACACCATGGGTCGGGTGCAACGGAGAGTAGATAGTGTTTTCCTCCTCTTTAGCTGGTTCACTATCTACTCTCCGTTGCACCCGACCCATGGTGTGTTGATAGTGAACCAGCTACAGAGGAGGAAAACACTATCAACACACCATGGGTCGGGTGCAACGGAGAGTAGATAGTGAACCAGCTACAGCAGAGGAGGAAAAATATAGGTTAAATGTAGATACATAAAGAATGTGACATGGTAGTTATGTTAGAGGATAGCCTTGGCAGAGTTTTGAAAGGCCATTCTTCAACCCGAACCCACATCCCAGTTCAACTCTAACCCTCACAGCGAATGTTCACTGGGTTAATTCCTTTTTCCCATCTCTTCCTCACTCTACACTCTAAAAATGAGGGGTTCAACAAGGGTTCTTGGCGCTGAAAATGGCCTGCAAAAGGTTCTTCCAAGAACCCCCATAGGAGGTGGGGTTCATCGAGGAACATCCTTAGTTGGGTGGGGTTCTTGCAGGAACCTAACTGCTCAACTGAAAGGACAGCAGGTGCAGGCACTTAACTGAATTTTTTTTTTTTTATCCCCTAAATTGAAGGGGATTTGTACCATGTATGATCTAAATTGACTTTGTTTTTTGATGATCCCATCTATCTTTTCATATTTGGGCAAGTCTTTGTAAAACAGAAAATGGACACAGTTCAATGGAAATCAATCAACAAAGAGGTAAGAATAGGTAGGCTGTAATAATATGTCTAAGGCTAGTTGTATCGGGTGCAGATGACTGAAGTGTTCACTTTTGTGTCTGTGGGTATACAGACAAGGAGGCATACAAAGGTATATTTATTGGTATGTTAAGTAGATCACATGTACCATCCTCCTCCCTTACCTCTTCAATGAATATCCCATAGGCCTCTACATTATGGACAAGGTATATGTATGAAAACCATTATCAAAATAGTTTTTTCCCGTTAACATTCACCACAAAAAAAACACGGTATGAATACTGTTGTGTGCATATTTTGTTCATCATCTGTACAATTACTATTTTTAGTATTTACAGACTTCACCTTCCCTACACCTCTGATGAATATAACAGGGAACCTGTTCAATCACCATGCCCTGCAAAATCATTCTGGCTGTGGATACGGAGAACGTCAACACATGAACATCAACACGCCAGAGGATATACTCATTGGACTTGGGGCTCTGCTGGGAGTTCAACTCATATTTAGATGTTTTTATTCTGCTTTGCCACTTAAATCACAATAAACACTCCAAACTAATATATTGTTGTTATGTTTATTATTAATAATAACAGGGCAGGGGGAGGAGGGTAGTTCAAAAATGTACCTGAAAATGTTCTTCAAAGAACCCCTTTTAATGGATCCTTAAATGAACATATAGGGGTTCCCCCACAGTTTCAATTTGAAGAACCCCTAAAGGATACTCCAGGGAACCTTTAGAGTGCAGGTCAACTGGACAGAGGGAGATCTCGCAAAGACATCTGTTCAGCCGTCTTTACACACACACACACACACACACACACACACACACACACACACACACACACACACACACACACACACACACACACACACACACACACACACACACATATAATGTGGCTCAAAAAAACCTTAGCATCCTGTCCAAGAGTGACAGTTGGTGTCTACGTCGGAGGCATATCTGAGGGTTCTCCCATTCTTTTCTCGTCACTCTTCTCTTCCCTTGTTTCTTCATTATCAGTGTGAGACATCAGACGAACTGAAATTGTGCAGGCTGATGTTCACATCTTGCACTCGGGGACACACACACACACACGTCTAAACCACGTCTGAAGTCCCCCCCCAAAAAAGCATGCACACACGCTAGACACATTCTCTATTTCGCCAAATCCTCCATCTCTGGTAGGCCAATGTTTTTACAGTACCCACACCTATTCTGTGATTGTATTTGACCGTGGAAAAAAAGAGCTACTGTGTAAAAACTGGACTTCATTGCAGGTTTGATTAAATAGAAGCCAGTGTGTGTCATCGCTCTCATCTCGCATCCTCGGTGAGCATCCAGTGGTCACTGACATATTTAGCCAACCAGGGGTGAAACATGGGAAAGAGGAGCTGGGGAGAGGGCTCTAGTCTACACTAGCCAGGCATAAAGAATTTCATGCTGCATATTTGCGTTGTGCTGTGCGACATCGCCTTGCGATACTCCTCGGAACAATATTTTGTTTGTCTTTGATGTTGGAAGGATTTGTGTGCGTTGGCCGATTAATGTTGTGGTCATGGAGTAATCACGTCATCGCTTTTTGTTCCATGGGAGAGGTTGCGGGTGTGTGGGTGTGGGTGTGTGTGTGAGCAGACGGGCCGGAGAGCTCATTCAGATGAGAGGGCGGTTATCACTGTAGAACACGCAGTAGCAGAGTGGGTGCACAGCAGCCGTTGTTAGCGGGCCATGCTAACTGTGGCAGGAGAGGAGGCAACCGAAGAGGAAACACTCTCACCTACCCGACCCCTTTTAAAATCATAGGCTGTTAGGTAGCACCATCTCAGACCCTCTGCTATGCTAGGAGCCTGGTATATATAAATATACACACACACACACACATATATATATATTAGATACAATTCTGTTTTTATCACCTTATTATGATTTTGTAGAAACTGTCAAAAACGGTATTGAATGATATGTAGAGTTGCAATGGCTGAAAGTCGCTCTGAACAAAAGTTATTCAGTTAGCAGTGCGTTTCGAGTTGGAGCCACGGTGCTGTGGCCCAGGAAGGTCAGAACAGCAACCAGTTCCATTTCCTCGGTCCCTCTCTGTCTGTGGCTCAACACTGTTCTTTACCACAGCACTGTGTCAGCACTGTGATACGGAGGCTTAGCTAGCACCGTTATACACACACGTCACCGTGATGTATCGGCTCAAGCATGAAAGTCTCCTATGAGACTGATACTCTGGCAGGGGACTCGGGGAGACAGAGGCGGGAAGGGGTGCTGGATGGAGGGGTGACAGGGTGTGTGTGTGTGTGGGTGTGTCAGACCTGGGTTCAAATACATTATTTTATATTTAAATACACATTTTCTGTGTATTTGGCTATTAATAATGTGGCCTGAATCACCTACTTCTATTGGAAGTATTTGAAAGTACATTAAAATAATTTCCTTTAAAGAGGCTACTACTTGAAAGTATTTTCAAATACTAGGGTTAAATACATGGAAGCGTATTTGAGTATTTCCAAATGCTTTCCAATATTAAACTACTTTTCTCTTCAAATAAATATCTGAATACTTTCTTCAAAATGTCTGCCTAGGGGTGAAGGACTGGACAGAGGGTAAGGAAGTTTTAGGACTAGCTCGCCTAAAAAGGGGGGGGTGGAGAAGAGGGAGGTGCGAGGACTTTAAAACCAGGCTCTCCAGCCATTCAGGGTCAACCATGTCATCAAAAGAGTTTAAAAGCAATTAACTGGGGAAATTATAACGGGGCGATGAAGCTGAGTGGTTCACTAAATAAAGCAGTGTGTAATTGAATGGATATTCATTGGCGAGGGGAACAATTAAAAGGTCTTCATTGGATTCATCCATACATTGAAGACCACGATACACTGTGCATACAAACAGAACACCTGCTCTTTTCATTACAAATCAAATCGTATTCGTCACATGCGCCGAATAAAAACCGGTGTAGACCTTAGTGAAATGCTTACTTACAAGCCCTTAATTAACCAACAATGCAGTTAAGAAAAATACCCCCAAAATTAAATAATTAACTAATAATTATAGCGCAGCTGTAAAATAACAATAGCGAGGCTATATACAAGGGGTACCAGTACAGAGTCAATGTGCGGGGGCACCAGTTAATCGAGGTAATATGTACATGTAGGTAGAGTTATTAAAGTGACTATAAATAGATAATAACAGAGAGTAGCAGCAGTGTAAAAGTGGGGGGGTGCCAATACAAATAGCCATTTGATTAGATGTTCAGGAGTCTTATGACTTGGGGGTACAAGCTCTTTGACCTAGACTTGGCACTCTGGTATTTTTAGGGCCTTCCTCTGACACCGCCGGGTATAGAGGTCCTGGATGGCAGGAAGCTTGGCCTCAGTGATGTACTGGGCCATAAGCACTACCCTCTGTAGTGCCTTGTGGTCAGAGGCCAAGCAGTTGACATACCAGGCAGTGATGCAACCAGTCAGGATGCTCTCGATGGTGCAGCTGTAGAACCTTTTGACGATCTGAGGACCCATGCCAAATCTTTTCAGTCTTCTGAGGGGGAATAGGTTTTGTTGTGCCCTCTTCACCACTGTCTTGGTGTGATTGGACCATTCTAGTTTGTTGGTGATGTGGACGCCAAGGAACTTGAAGCTCTCAACCTGCTCCACTACAGCCACATCTATGAGAATGGGGGCGTGTTCGGTCCTCCTTTTCCTGTAGTCCACAATAATCTCCTTTGTCTTGATCACGTTGAGGGAGTGGTTGTTATCCATGCACAACACGGTCAGGTTGCTGACCTCCTCCCTATAGGCTGTCTCATCATTGTCGGTGATCAGGCCTACCACTGTTGTGTCATCGGAAAACGTAATGATGGTGTTGGAGTCGTGCCTGGCCGTGCAGTCATGAATGAACAGGGACTACAGGAGGGGACTGAGTAAGCACCCCTGAAGGGCCCCCATGTTGAGAAACAGTATGGCGGATGTGTTGATGCCTACCCTTACCACCTGGGGGCGGCACTTCAGGAAGTCCAGGATCCAGTTGCAGAGGGAGGTGTTAGTCCCAAAGTCCTTAGCTTAGTGGTGAGATTTGAGGGCACTATGGTATTGAACGCTGAGCTGTAGTGAATGAATAGCATTCTCCCATAGGTGTTCCTTTTGTCCAGGTGTGAAAGGGCAGTGTGGAGTGCAATAGAGATTGCATCATCTGTGGATGTTGGGGCGGTATTGGGGATGTTCTGTGGATGTTGGGGCGGTATGCAAATTGGAGTGGGTCTAGGGTTTCTGGGATAATGGTGTTGATGTGAGCCCTGACCAGCCATTCAAAGCACTTCATGGCTACAGACGTGAGTGCTACGGGTCGGTAGTCATTTAGGCAGGTTACCTTAGTGTTCTTGGGAACAGGGACTACAGTGGTTTGCTTGAAACATGTTGGTATTACAGACTCAGAGAGGTTGAAAATGTCAGTGAAGACACTTGCCAGTTGGCCAGCGCATGCTCGGAGTACACGTCCTGGTAATCCGTTTGGCCCTGCGGCCTTGTGAATGTTGACCTGTTTAAAGATCTTACTCACATCGGCTGTGAAGAGTGTGTCTGGAACAGCTGATGCTCTCATGCATGTTTCAGTGTTACTTGCCTTGTACTGTATGTTATTCATGTCGTCATTCTGCAACGACTTGGTGAAACATAAGATAATAAAGTTTTTAATGTCCCGTTGTTAGGATATACATGCTTTTAGTTCGTCCACTTTATTATCCAGAAAATGTACGTTGGCCAATGGTACTGATGGCAAAGGCAGAATAGCCACTCGTTGCCGGACAAGGCACCCCGATTTCCTTCCGCGAAACCACTGTCTCTTTCTCTTGCAAATGACGGGGATGAGGGCCTGTTCGGGTGTCTGGAGTAAATCCCTCTCATTTGATTCATTAAATAAAAATTATTCGTCCAAATCAAGGTGAGTAATCGCTGTTCTGATGCTCTTTTCGGTCATAAGAGACGGTAGCAGCAGCATTATGTACAAAAAAAACAAACAAAATAACACGGTTGGTTAGGAGCCCATAAAACGGCAGCCATCCCCTCCGGCACCATTCTACATAGACTGACTAGGTGAAAGCTATGTTCCCTTACTGATGTCACTTGTTAAATCCACTTCAGTCAGTGTAGATGAAGGGGAGGAGACAGGTTAACTTCTTGCAACTATAGGGGGTGCTGTTTCGCATTAGCATAATTTGCTCTACACATTAAACGGCTTCCTACTCAATTCTTGCTCGTACAATATGCATATTATTATAATTATTGGATAGAAAACACTCTAGTTTCTATAGCCGTTGGAATTTTGTCTCTGAGTGAAACAGAACTCAATCTACAGCACTTTCATGATAGGGAGTCAGATTTCAAACATTTTGGCCACTGATCTGGAGTCAGTTTAAAGGTCACTGTAAATGCTATGGAGAAACAGACACTGCTTACGTCTTCCCCTGGGTGTCAGTGCGTGATGACGCTTTGAATGGAGTCGATTGCGCAATCAGGGGATGAATAAAACACTAAATACCGGAAGTAACTTCCTTTGGCTGCCTGCGCGTGGCGCGCTAAGGACATCCGACTCGCCTCCTTCCAACCTGTTGTTTAGCCAGTAATATTTCTCCGGTCATGTTTTTACTCGTTATAGGTGTTAACAACATCATAAGGTAGTTAATTTGAACCGTTTTATAGCAATTTATATCTGTTTAGTGCGATTTTGAGGCATTTCTATGTGATGCTCTTTGAAGAGCCGGGCACGTTTCGGGGTCCCGGTCGAACGTTAGTGGGCATTTCGACAGACAAGAGGACATCTTTCGACCAAAAGAAGATTAGACCCAAGAAAGGATTCATTGCCCAAGATTCTGATGGAAGATCGCCTCATAGTAAGAAATATTTAAGATGATAAATTGTTGTTCTGTAGAAAAATGTTATACGCACGTTCCGCCATTTTGTTAGGTATAGCTTTGCTTGGCGCAACCTGTATTGAAAAGTAAGGATAATTTAAAAAACGTAATTCTGCGATTGTATTAAGAATTAAATTGTCTATCAATCGCTGTCCACCCTATATTTTTTAGTCAAGTTTATGAGTATTTATGTATAAGACTAGATCACTGTCTAATATGGTGCACGACATTTTCTGACCAGCTGGGCTACTTTTGTCATTGTCTAACCATGATTTTGGTGGCTAAATATGCACATTTTCAAACAAACTCTATATGTATGTTGTAATATGATGTTATAGGAGTGTCATCTGAAGGATTCTGAGAAGGTTAGAGAAAATTTTTATATTTTTTGGCGATGATAACGATATCGCTCTCTTTGGCTTGAATCAGTGCTCGGGTAACGTTTGCATATGTGGTATGCTAATATAACGATTTATTGTGTTTTCGCCGTAAAACACTTAGAAAATCTGAAATGTTGTCTGAATTCACAAGATCTGTGTCTTTCCATTGCTATGTGCTGTGTATTTTTAAGAAATGTTTTATGATGAGTAAATTGGTAATACAAGTTGCTCTCTGTAGTAATTTTAGTCGCTTTGGTGAGATTTGTGATGGTGGCTGCAATGGCAAACTATGATTTATACCTGAAATATGCACATTTTTCTAACAAAACCTATCCTATACCATAAATATGTTATCAGACTGTCATCTGATGAGGTTTTTTCTTGGTTAGTGGCTATCAATATCTTAGTTTAGCCAAATTGGTGATAGCTACTGGTGTTGAGAAAAAATGGTGGACAAAGAAAATGGTGTCTTTTGCTAACGTGTTTAGCTAATAGATTTACATATTGTGTCTTCCCTGTAAAACATTTAAAAAATCTGAAATGGTGGCTTTATTCACAAGATCTGTATCTTTCATTAGGTGTCTTGGACTTGTGATTTAATGATATTTAGATGCTACTACTTAATTGTGACGCTATGCTAGCGATGCTAATCAGTGTGGGGGGGGGGGGGGGTGCTCCCGGACCCGGGGTAGAGGCTCGTGAAAGGTTAAAGAAGGGTTTTAACCCTTGAGACAATTAAGACATGGATTGTATATGTGCCATTCAGAGGGTGTGTGGGTAAGACAAAACATTTAAGTGGCTTTGAACTGGGTATGGTAGTAGGTTCCAGGCCGCACAGGTTTGTGTCAAGAACTGCAACGCTGCTGGGATTTTCAAGCTCAAAAGTTTATCCTGCGTATCAAGAATGGTCCACCACCCAAAGGACATCCAGTCAACCTGACACAACTGTGGGTAGCATTGGAATCAACATGGGCCAGCATCCCTTTGGAAACTTTTTGACACCTTGTAGAGTCAATGCCCTAACACATTTAAGCTGTTCTGAGGGCAAAAGGGTGGGTGGGGTGAGGAGATGCATCTCAATATTAGGAAGGTGTTTATAATGTTTGGTATACTCAGTGTATATTGCCTTAAGAGCAGTAACAATGGCTAATTCTAGGAGGGATTTCCCCATATGCCTTTGAATATGACAACAATGTATCAGAACATGGATGAAAGCTATACATGTAGGCTATTCATCCCATTCTTTCATTATACTTGTTACAACTGCTCCTGCCTTGCCCTCTAGTGCTCAACCTGTCTCATTGACCTGCCTCCACTCCCCTAGTGCTCTCTCCCTCTGTGTGTGTGTGAGTGAATGTGTGGGCGGAGACAGGTGTGCTGGATTCAGAGCAGATCCCCACCAGCTGCAACCTGTTCCATAATCAAGACATCTACATATACTCAGTCCTGCCTCTTCCACACTGCCAGATAGTAATCTCTTCTCAGTCAGTCCATGTTTCTTGCCGTTTGTTCCAGTTAAGATCCTGTTGTGCCCATTTTCCCTTGCCTGATGCTGTTTTCCTCTCCGCTATTGTTCTGCCCGCTCTGACTCTGGTCCCTGTCTCCTGTCCGACTTCTCGTGCTACTCTGTCCTGGATTCCCCACTCTACGGTTCCCTTGGATTTTCCCCCGTACCTGCTTACCCTGTCTCAACATCTCTCGCCTCGGCCTCCGCACCTGGTTTCTGGCATCCCACCCGAGCTTCCCCTGGCCTGCACTCAATCTTCCCCCCCTGTGTTTCAATAAATACCTTGGTTACCTCATCCCAGTCTCCTTGTCTGAGTCTGCTCTTGGGTTCACCTGTTCCGCTCTGCGTGACAATACTGTCTTTTCAATTCTAGGAAGTACCATTCATCTATCTAAAAGTGTGGTTACTGTTTGAGTACCTATCCATTAGTGGATGTATGGTATGTTTTAGATATTTTCATTAACTAATGAGTAAATGCTATAGAAAGTGACCATGCATGTGGTTTCCTAAAACATTTCCTAAAATTGAACAGAGTACAATAGCCTTCATTCTTGTACGTTACAGTAGTCATTTAAAAAAAAACTTTTACCCGTTTATCCCTAAATTCATGATATATAATTGGTAGTTAATCTTGTCCCATCGCTGCAACACTCCTACGGACTCAGGAGAGGCAAAGGTCGAGAGCCATGAGTCCTCCTAAACCCTGCCCTGCTTCCTTGACACACTGCTCGCTTAACCCGGAAGCCAGCCGCACCGATGCATCGGAGGAAACATTGTCAGCTTGCAGGCGCTCGGCCGCCACAAGGAGTCGCTAGAGAGCGATGGGACAAGGAAATCCCGTCCGGCCAAACCCTCCCCTAACCCGGACAACGCTGGGCCAATTGTGCGCCACCTCAGGGGTCTCCCGGTCGCGGCCGGCTGTGACACAGCCTGGGATCTGCTTCCTCAACCCGCTCCTGGAAGTCACAATAACACAAATTGGTCATTATTTTCAGTAAACAAATTATCAAAATGCCGGTTTAACGTCGACTCCATTCTACATTACTACTGACCAACTGGATTAAAGTGAAGAATTTAAAAAATGTTTTTATAATAAAGTTTTCTATTTAATCATAACTTTCTCTTACTCTTGCGCCGAGCTGGTGCATGTTTGAGAGTGTCTGCTATTTTGTCATCTACCTCTTGGGGAAGCTCCTATGTTGTGATTTAAAAAAATAAATATATTCCATGTCATATCACTACTTTTCTCACCTATGCTGGCTGAGACAGAAGTTGGGTATTGTCCTGCTCTTCCCTCATAGGCAGTTTTGGCCATGAGACCACTCTCCTTCCCCTTTCCTTTGTCCTCTCTCTACGATCTTAACAGGTGGTAGGAATTCACATTTTGTTTGTAACTGCCTTGTTACTGATTTCATTTATTTGAAATACACACTGGCTTATCACTTGACCAATAATACTATCTTATCATTTTACAATTTTATTTAACCAGGTAGGCCAGTTGAGAACAAGTAGTCATTTACAACTGCGACCTGCCAAGATAAAGCAAAGCAGTGCTACAAAAACAACAGAGTTACAAACAAACGTACAGTCAATAACACAATAGAAAAATAGAAAAAAATCTATGTACAGTGTATGCAAATGTAGAAGAGTCGGGAAGTATGGCAATAAATAGGCCATAGAGGTGAAATAAATGCAATTTAGCATTAACACTGGAGTGATAGATGTGCAAGTAGAGATACTGGGGTGCAAAAGAGCAAGAAGATAAATAACAATATGGGGATGAGGTAGTCGGGTGTGCCGTTTACAGATTGGCTGTGTACAGGTGCAGTGATCGGTAAGCTGCTCTGACAGCTGATGCTTAAAGTTAGAGAGGGAGATATGAGTCTCCGGCTTCAGTGATTTTTGCAATTCGTTCCTGTCATTGGCAGCAGAGAACTGGAAGGAAAGTCAGCCAAAGGAAGTGTTGGCTTTGGGGATAACCAGTGAAATATACCTGCTGGAACGCGTGCTACGGGTGGGTGTTGCTGTGGTGACCAGGGAGCTGAGATAAGGCGGGGCTTTACCTAGCAAAGACTTATAGATGACCTGGAGCCAGTGGGTTTGGCGATGGATATGTAGTGAGGGCCAGCCAACGAGAGCATACAGGTCGCAGTGGTGGGTAGTATAAGGGGCTTTGTTGATAAAACGGATGGTACTGTGATAGACTACATCCAATTTGCTGAGTAGAGTGTTGGAAGCTATTTTGTAAATGACATCGCCGAAGTCAAGGATCGGTAGGATAGTCAGTTTTACGAGGGTATGTTTGGCAGTATGAGTGAAGGAGGCTTTGTTCCGAAATAGGAAGTCGATTCTAGATTTAATTTTGGATTGGAGATGCTTAATGTGAGTCTGGAAGTCGAGTTTACAGTCTAACCAGACACCTAGGTATATGTAGTTGTCCACATATTCTAAGTCAGAACCGTCCAGCGTAGTGATGCTAGTCGGGCAGGTGGGTGCGGGCAGCATTTAGTTTTACTAGCATTTAAAAGCAGTTGGAGGCCACGGAAGGAGTGTTGTATGGCATTGAAGCTCGTTTAGAGGTTTGTTGACACAGTGTCCAAAGACGGGCCAGATGTATACGGAATGGTGTCGTCTGCGTAGAGGTGGATCAGAGAATCACTAGTGACATCATTGATATATATATATAGAGCAGAGTCGGCCCGAGAATTGAACCCTGTGGCACCCCCATAGAGACTGCCAGAGGTCCAGACAACAGGCCGATTTGACATACTGAACTCTATCGGAGAAGTAGTTGGTGAACCAGGCGAGGCAATCATTTGAGAAACCAAGGCTATTGAGTCTGCCGATAAGAATGTGGTGATTGACAGAGTCGAAAGCCTTGGCCAGGTCGATGAATACGGCTACACAATATTGTCTCTTATCGATGGCGGTTATGATATCGTTTAGGACCTTAAGCGTGGCTGAGGTGCACCCTTGACCAGCTCGGAAACCAGATTACATGGTGGAGAAGGTACGGTGGGATTCGAAATGCTCGGTGATCTGTTTGTTAACTTGGCTTTCGAAGATTTTTTAGAAAGGGCAGGATGGATATAGATCTATAACAGTTTGAGTCTAGAGTGTCTCCCCCTTTGAAGAGGGGGATGACCGCGGCAGCTTTCCAATCTTTGGGGATCTCAGACGATACGAGATGTAATAATAAATAACGATCTAAACTTGTGCATTTACTTACTTGTGACAGCATCATTGATCGATAGCTCTTAAAGGCCCTCTTCCCTTTCAAGGAGTAGCCTGTCCACTGTACCAATTTCTCATAATTGGTCTGATTCCTGAGCACAGGTCATGGCCACAGCAGAGGGTTAGATATCAGATCTGACAAAAAAAACAAAAAAATTATTCCCACTCATTTGTGTGTTCCTCAGCTAAAAACAGCTGGCCATACAGTTCAGATTGATAGTAATGACTAATAATTTTTGTAGTGTATCATGTAATCATGAGCTAAAACTTGATCGTTTCTTCTTAAGATAACACTTAATTGGGAAATCAATCCAAACCCTAAATAGGCATATGGCATATATGACAACTGCATTTCATTGACATGAAGATATTTTGATTCAATAATATTGCAGGTTTTCAATCTCTCAAATCTTCAAATCTTTCAATCTCTCAAATCAAGTGGTTCTTGATAAACAGCTAACTTTTTCTTGTCAATTGCTGTTGAAATATGTGATATAGATAAACCCTACCATTTTCTTTCAATAGTGGGAGTCTAAGTGTTTCACAGATATCCATCAGTTCCTCATTTGTTTTTGCAGGGTTTTGCAGCATTTCAAGTTGCCCCAAGGACTCTGACTCCATTGGCTGCCTGTACTGTTACCCTTTTGGAGTCCCTGTGTATGACCTTCTGCCTGCCCCTGGACCCATCTACCTGCCTCCTGCTGTGGTCCTTCACTAATAAACACCTGCTGCGCCCTGCGCTTTAAAACAGCACTCTTCCTATCGTACTCATTACACTAAGCATCACTTTTTTGTTTTAAATAATGCTTTTAGTTTGATGGCAAATGCATCCAGATATTTGCAAACATGGCATCACACTTGTGTTTTACCCCAGAAGAATATGGTGATTTCACTACAAGTTTCACCCATACACAGCACCACGAGTATTTGGAAAGTTCAACATTTTGCACAAATAGTAATAAGAGTTTAAATAACCTAATATGCAAATATGTGATGGTAATTGTATTCTATTGAGCGGCTTTGAAATGTTTGTAACGCTATAATGCATCATACAATTCAATTGTTTACCCTAACAATTTACTGTCACACACTGATCCGTTTCCCCTGTCTTTGTAATGGTCTCCACCCCCCTCCAGGTGTTGCCAATCTTCCCCATTATCCCCTGTGTATTTACACCTGTGTTCTCTGTTTGTCTGTTGCCAGTACGTCTTGTTTGTCAAGTCGACCAGCATTTTAGCCTCCGTTCCTGCTTTCCCGGGTCTCTTTTTCTCAACCTCCTGCTTTTGACCCTTGCCTGCCTGACCACTTTGCATGCTCCTGAACCTGCCGACCTGTACCTCTGCCCCACCTCTGGATTATTGACCTCTGCCTACCCTGACTGCCGTCCGGTACCGTTGCCCCGCCTCTGGTTTACTGACCCCTGGCTGCCTTGACCTGTCTATTGCCTGCCCCTGTTGGATTAGTAAACCATTGTTAATTCGACGTTGTCTGCATCTGGGTCTTAACTTCCTACCTGATAATTACAACCAGACACTTACTGTCACTCTGACTTGAGGTGGCACACCTTACAAAGACAGGGGAAACGGATCAGTGTGTGACAGTAATTTGTTAGGGTAAACAATTGAAATATAACTTCAGAGAACATTACAGATGTCAAACCATTACCACATTTACAGTACACGCTTAACAGATGTTCCTGTCCATCCCACACAGTTGGTGTGAACAGAACTTTGAGAAAGCAGGCTCGTTTATCAGACTTGAAACATTTAAAACATGATGTACCTTGTAGGGTATTTTCAAACACACTGGCTTTTGAAGTTGCATATTAAAAAAAAACTAATAATCAAGTATGTCAAGATCGGATGGGTGTGTTAATTTCTTCTCATATCAACTGTCATTAGGTTATGATTTCATGCCGTCTCCACAATTTAAGACTGGTACTTGCATTAACTGTAAGCTTTTCTTCACCCACATACTTGAATGTGTGTCAGTCTTACTGTCAACTTGCTGATTATACATTTAATGACCTAGTAGCCTAATGCAGGATCTTACCACCAAGGGCTGGTGGAAGCCGGGCTTGTCTGGGTTCATGTGTCTTTTTCTTGAGTGCTTCACTTGTATCATTATCGTACTAAGCACAATACAAAAAAGTAGTCATTGTTTTTTATCTACTTCCTGGTGCATGTAATGCACACAATGGGAGAAGAGTTGTTAAGAAATCCTCACCAGGTGGCTCTACATGGAATCTGATTGGTTTAGTCACCGCCCCCTTCGCTGGTTCCTCGTCAGATTCGACATTGGAGGTGTCAACCCCCCGTTTGACCACCGTGCAATAAACATTCTCATAAATACTTTCCAATTAACACTGACAAAACAGGGTCAATTGAGTATTAATAATTCACATAGTAATACTTTCAGCAAATACATATAGTACTTAAGGGGAAGTTACTGACCAGGAGTGACTTGCACCAGTTAGGCGCTGGTAAGTTGGGCCGATCTACGCACAACGTAATGATTTAGAAAATTGAACAAGATGCAACATCACTAGTCATGAAACACTTACCTAGTTATAGATTTATACTATATATGCCTACCCCACATTACACTTAGTTTTAACACCCTGGTGTAGGAAAAGCTATTACTTACAACCAGGTGGTGACAGAGGTTTACACCCGGCTTAGAACATATTCTACATCGGAACTAGTCTTACGTACAGGAGTATGTTCAACTGATGCAACCTGCTCCAGCGCCACACAACCAAGCATACATGGCGATATAAAACGGGAGTGGATGGATACAGTAAAATATTATTTTACCAGTGGATGAAAAGATGGAAATTCTGTACTTCTCCCATAATATTTTGTCAGGCCGGTCTCCTCTCTTAATCCTTGTTGTGCTGGCATTTCTTGGCTAGTAGCAACACAGCAAGATATGAGACACTGTTTATTAAAGTTAACTATTTATCCATCACTTTGGCTGAAAAGGCTAAACCATTTAACTGATCGACTCACCCCATCTCTCTTCTCCACCCACTGCTCTGGTGCAACTTCAGTGTTCTCTTTTACAAAATGTACAACATAGCAACGCTGTGTGCCCTGTGCAGAAGAACAAAACACCAATTCCGCACCGACTCTTAAATTTACCAGCCAAGATCATTTGCGAAACTAATCCAGCTTGTGAACTTGGCTGTGGCTAAATGGGGCTTGCTACAGGCTGTGCAAGACGGTAAGCACACAACACGAGTGCCATGGTCCTCCTCAAGTATAATAACTTGCTTATCAAGACTGCTCTTTGCAATGAGACGCGCGTGTGCGCTCCTCATAGTGTTGCGGAATGTCCAATGCAGTCTTGAGTCACAAGGACTCAGCGTGTAAGATTGCAGAGGCTAAAATACCTTGCAATGGTAAGCATCAGAGGCATCTTCTTGGCTCACTGCCTCACAACATGACCTATCATCAAGTATGTAGACATTGTTTGGCTGTCTCATTTTGATGACCTGTCGGTGGGGAGAAGCTCTAACGATGCGTTTTTGCACTCTTTTAGAAATTTGCACAATTTGCCGCCTCCCTGAACGAACCAGCAAGTAGTTATCAAACTTGAAAGCACTACAGTTGTCAAGGCAGCCGTGTTCTTCAGCATCAGCAGTGAGCTGTAGGAGGGAGAGAACATTATGCATGAGAAATGTGTCTCCATACAAAACCCTTCCCTGCTCCACTAAGAAGTTCAGTAAAGCATGAGCATAGGCACTGTGGATTGAAGAAAGTTGAGGAGAAACCTAAATGCACATGGCATGTGTGTACTGTTCTTTAGACCAGATTCTTCTCAGGACTACTTTCCCAGTATAGAGTAGAAACTGTCTAAATCCTGTGGCCTTCCAACAGTCAAGGTCATCCAATCCCCATGGTTTGCAAAGCAGTCTGTAATTGAATCCTTTATTTAACTAGGCAAGTCAGTTAAGAACAAATTCTTATTTTCAATGATGGCCTAGGAACAGCGGGTTAACTGTCACGAATTCCGCCGAAGTCGGTTCCTCTCCTTGTTCGGGCGGCGTTTGACGGTCGACGTCACCGGTCTTCTAGCCATCGTCAATGCACCTTTCATTTTCCATTTGTTTTGTCTTGTTTTCCCACACACCTGGTTT
The DNA here is from genome assembly GCF_029448725.1 of Salvelinus fontinalis. Classification (NCBI taxonomy): domain Eukaryota; kingdom Metazoa; phylum Chordata; class Actinopteri; order Salmoniformes; family Salmonidae; genus Salvelinus; species Salvelinus fontinalis. The sequence goes on from NC_074690.1 coordinate 43,276,432, forward strand.
ACATTCCCTCATTACTTGTCGTGTATTTAACCCTCTGTTCCCCCCATGTCTGTGTGTGAAATTGTTTGTTGTATAGTGCTTGTGCACTCTGACTGGTTCGCGATGGGTTATTTTGTACCTGTATTTTGTTGTTCTGGGTGCTGTTGGTTTTGCTCATTAAACTGCTCCGGTTATTACCCAGTTCTGCTCTCCTGCGCCTGACTTCCCTGCAGCCAGTCACGCACCCCTTACATTAACTGCCTTGTTCAGGGGCAGAATGACAGATTTTTACTTTGTCAGCTCAGGGATTCGATCTTCCAACCTTTTGGTTACTAGTCCAACGCTCTAACCACTAGGTTACCCGCCGCCCTTTAGTCGTTGACTGACCTCCTTGACCTGCACCAACGACAACCTCGCCCCAGTCTTTCCCCTAGTCCACATCATCAAGAGCTTCCGGGTTACTTCGAGGCAACAAAGGTGCATGTAGTCAATTGCGAATGGATGCAAAAAGGAGAGGTTTTTCCTTCATGGTGATGTTCTGGCTGTACCAGTTCCCTAAAGGAATGGTCAGTTCTGAGACACAGGTCATTCTCCCATCATACCTGCCTTGTTGTGTGCACCTGGCACAGGCATAGTAGCCAGAACACATCTTTATGCCTTTTACCATTTTAACACCTTGTGCAGGCTTTTCCAGGTGTTACAGAACAAACTTTCACTTGCAGTGTTTTGTCTCCCCCACTTCAAGCCGGTCTGCATCAACTCTTTAAGCTCCAGCAAAGTGTCATTGAGGAATTCCAGGGATCTTGCTTTTAATGATGTCTTTGCAAGTGACAGAGGAAACACTATGGGTGGTGATAGATTGATGGAGCACAAAAGTGGCCACAATGACATATTGGTCCTTTTGAACAAAGGGAGACCATCCAGACTAACGGATATTTCTAAAGATATTGACATCTCCGACCACAGATTGAGGATAGATGCTTAGATGTTTCACTATCTCCACCTTCACTTTAAATCTGACAAACTCCACATCAGACTTGACTTCAACACAAACATTGGTCATTTCTAGGAGAGTTCCAGCAGTGGAAGGCAAATCTGGGTGACCATTAGACTGCAGCATCTTCAGAAGTGCATCAACAGCATTGCGTTTCACTTGAAAATCACTTATCCAGGTTGCCAGGTCCTCTCTGAAGGTAGAATATTTTTCAACATCATCATTGTCAGAGTCAGTTGTCTCCTGAATTGCACAACCAGCATTGGCTTCAGTCTCTAAATCTATTGAACTGTGTGATGGCAGTCTTGGAGGAGTGCCACCTACTGTCTCAAGTTCACCATCTGACTCTTCCTCAGCGTGTGTTGGCAGTCTTGGAGGAGTACCACCTACCGTCTCAAGTTCACCATCTGACTCTTCCTCAGTGTGTGTTGGCAGTCTTGGAGGAGTGCCACCTACTGTCTCAAGTTCACCATCTGACTCTTCCTCAGCGTGTGTTGGCAGTCTTGGAGGAGTGCCACCTACTGTCTCAAGTTCACCATCTGACTCTTCCTCAGCGTGTGTTGGCAGTCTTGGAGGAGTGCCACCTACTGTCTCAAGTTCACCATCTGACTCTTCCTCAGCGTGTGATGGCAGTCTTGGAGGAGTGCCACCTACCGTCTCAAGTTCGCCATCTGACTCAATTTGACTCTCAGATTCAGTAGGACTGGTATCTTCATGACTCAATTTGACTCTCAGATTCAGTAGGACTGGTATCTTCATGACTCAATTTGACTCTCAGATTCAGTAGGACTGGTATCTTCATGTCAGACTGGCTGATGAGACTAGATCCACTTTCATTGTCACTGTCGTCCTTCTCCGCCCTTTTGGTCTTAAGGGTGGTTTTCTCCATTGACATTTTAGTCCAGATTCTATTGTATTCCCTCTTCCTTGAAGTACTTGACATCCGTGTTACACCAGCGGATCTATCGGTCTGATTTGACAATGGCTCTACACATACAGTACAATATGAAATTGGACTGGCTTACTTGTCCATTGAACATGAATAACCAATTAAACACATAGGTTTACCTTTTTTTGAAGACATTTTCAATCTTCAGAACACTAAGTAAAGAAATGGAAAGAACATTCATCTCTACTACCCAAGACATTATCCATAATATCAGAATCATAATATTGAATCATATGAATCAAATGACGAAAGAGGTGACTACAGCTTCTCCGGATATCGTGACACTGCGAGGCGTTTGAATAATGTTGGTATTATAGAACGGATAAGTTGCACTTTTCATCATCTGGATTGTGCAAATTTAGACAGCCCTTTAGTAAAAATGTATGGATCAAGCCATAGCTTGTAATAGACCAAGAACACTTGTCAATGTTGTTCATCAGGATCTAAGAACACGATTACTGAACCCTGTAACACAGGCTGTGATTACGCAGTGGAACAAAGCTGTGCAAGACATCTTACTCAGCTTTTTCTTCTTTTACACCATCCGTCACCTTCCCGAAACACAAGCCAACAAATTCCACACGGACTGAGTGGAAATTGAGTTCCAATATCGATTTGTTCATGGCTAGCACACAAAGGAACCGCAGCGACACAAATACACCAAGTTAAATGACTACATTATATCTAATTCAAAGCCCTCGTGAGTGAATAAGTTGCACAAGACATCAAACACCATCAGGTTGAAGTCAGGTTTTTTTTTAAACAAGTATATATAGCTGGAATGGAACGGAAGTATATATGATTCACCAGAGAAAAAAGTTCCAGTCTTAAAGAAACAGACGGAACAGCATATTTACATACAGAACGAAGTGATCGGACAGATCGTTTACATGACAGTGGATTGGTGTAAGTCAGTGATATGCCCTGGTTACTGTCCGGGGGGAGTCAGACTTACTGATGCCCAGCTATCAATTCATGCACAAGCCTGTGACCAGTTTGCGTCTGTTTCAGAAACCAGTTGTTCTTAAACAAGACAACTTACCCAAAGGCAGAGGCAGAGTTAGAAATAAACGAGAGTCATTAAATACATCAGGAAATCGTTTTCTAATAAAGACAAAAGTATTTCCTCAAAAGAAATTGTACCACAACAGGTAAAATCACCTCTGACAACACATTACACAAACTCACAATTCAATGTCATAACATGGTCCACCAGCTCTTAATAGGGCCGTCCGTTCATTAATTCTGTGTTCCCTGTCAAAAATGACCGCCCCATTATTGCTGATTATAAATCCATAATAATACATATATTATCCCCTAATGTTGTGGTAGATCTTTTTATCAACTTATGTTCTTGTGAACATTACAAGTTTTGAACTTCTATTTGCTATTTATGGCCTGTAGGCCTCATTGACCTGAGCTAATGTGCTTATTTTACTCAAAAACGAGTTAATGTATGGATTATTTTGACTATAACAAATACCCAGATGGAACAAATTGTGCCCTTTATCACAGACTACTTTGTGTCAAAGTTGAAGGATTCTCTCGTCCTCACCAGTGTCATGATCAAAGACATGATCAAGAGCCTCACCTACAGTATATCGTTTGGTCATTGTGCTGCCACAGAATGAATTGTGAGCAAGGCCTCAAAAAAGCTTTATATACCAGAGCTGTGAGAAAAGTTCTATATATTATTGAAACAATGTTGTGGTTGTTTGTGAGAATGCCAACAGGTGTTGATCCCGTGGGGGAAAAGATTCTATTGGGGAAAGGTTCCCGTGGGGGTTGCCATGAAAGCCAAGAAGGGGAGTGATATGTGTGTGTGTGCGCTCAAACACACATGCATGTGGGTGTCTGGGAGAGGAAGTGTGTCCATCTGATCAATGGGCATGTGCCTGAACTCAATTTTATACACTAATTGTTATTAAGAACAATTAACAAATCCTTTTGGCTGAACATTATTGAAAACACACTAAACAAGGTTAACAGGATTTTTGGCACACAAAAAACACAAACTATGCCACTAAGGATTTAAAAAAATCATTAATATTGTTATAGTTTACGTTCATCAATTAATATAATATTATTATTTTCAGGTATCGTTCCCTCTTCCATTGGCCTATACTGAGGTCAAAATTACGTTATGAATTTCCATACATTTATTAAAATCTGTGAAATTATGGAAAAATAAATGGCGGAGGGGAAGAGCTGGATCCACTTCCTTTACGCCAAACACAAGTATGCTGGCCCCAAACACAAGTATGCTGGCCCCAGACACAAGTATGCTGGCCCCAAACACAAGTATGCTGGCCCCAAACACAAGTATACTGGCCCCAAACACAAGTATGCTGGCCCCAAACACAAGTATGCTGGCCCCAAACACAAGTATGCTGGCCCCAAACACAAGTATGCTGGCCCCAGACACAAGTATGCTGGCCCCAGACACAAGTATGCTGGCCCCAAACACAAGTATGCTGGCCCCAAACACAAGTATGCTGGCCCCAAACACAAGTATGCTGGCCCCAAACACAAGTATGCTGGCCCCAAACACAAGTATGCTGGCCCAAAACACAAGTATGCTGGCCCCAGTATCTTGGGATCTCTGTCGTGGAGTGATATTCAAAGCTCAGGGTAGACATCCTCTCTGAATAACCTCTGTTTGCCTTCAATGGCCTGTTCAACAGCGTCGGCCAACGAACCTCCAGCAGGTTATTTCCATATGAATGATTTTGATTTTGTACCTTGCTGCTCTGTAACAAAGCTGATTTGCTCAGCATTGGGCCATGATTGTGATGAAGTAAAATCGTCTTCACTAGGAAAATGCAGAAAGGTTGAATCTATTACAAGATATGCAAATAATGTAAGCATACAAAACATGAATGAATGGAGATGATGGGTACACAGTCCACGGTGTTGAGTCCAAGTGTCTCTGATCTGTATAGACATTGAGGGAACATGGCTGATGAGGGCACTTGGATCAGAATGATGATTTCAGCATGGGTTACATCAAGAAGCCGAGAGCCACGTGTGCCAAGAAAGCTAGGCCCGGTGTGCAAGGAAAATGACATCGAGGGCACATCGTTCTTCAACACATGCTAGCGACTCCAACTGAACAGGTTGGATAGGCTGCGTTGAACCTTAAGAACTTCCTCTGGATATGGGACTTGATGCACTGTGGCCCCCCCTCTATCAGACTTTACTCTCAACTGTCTGCGACCACCAGGCTCCTTGCTTCCTCATACCCACTATTTGACATATCTGATCTCCCTCCACTGCTGGTCTTACTTTATCCTATACTCTTTCCTTTGGCAGTCATATTTGGGGATAGGTTCCAAGACCAGCTTTTCCCCCAGAGTTACTGCTGCCAGAAGACTACTGTGGAGCAGTCAGGTGTTTATCCTCGCTGGGCTGCAAGTTTATTCACACACACACAGGGTTACTCTGTTACACATGGATCCACAACCACAAGCAGCACTATCCAGGCTCCATGCAGGCTGTCATCCATGGCCATTAGCAATCGGGTCCCTGACACGAAAGCAAAGCTACATTGTGCCACATTCAAGTTAATGTTGTGACTTAACTTCCTGATGTCTTCTTTATAGAATAGAGAAAGGCCTAGTAACATTTTACTTGATATGTTTCTTTGATTTTAGCATTGTTTTAATATGTGTATTATGATATACACTGTATTTACTATAAGTGTATATATTCCAGTGTAACGGCTGTCGTCCTCCTCTTTTGACGAGGAGAAGCGAGAAGGATCGGAGGACCAATATGCAGCGTGGTAAGTGTCCATAATGTTTATTTAAAGACATAAACTGAACACTACAAAAATACAAAACAATAAACGTGAAACGAACGAAACCGAAACAGTACCGAGTGGCAACAAACACTCACACGGAAACAAACACCCACAAACCAAAAGTGAAACCCAGGCTACCTAAGCATGATTCTCAATCAGGGACAACGATTGACAGCTGCCTCTGATTGAGAACCATACCAGGCCGAACTCAAAATCCCAACATAGAAAAACACACATAGACTGCCCACCCCAACTCACGCCCTGACCATACTAAATAAAGACAAAACAAAGGAAATAAAGGTTAGAACGTGACATCCATAATGTATATGTATTACTCTAATGGTCACTTTATATATATAACTCTATTAACATTATGAAATGTTCGTAAAAAGATCTTAGATAACAAGGGAGTTAAGTCAACATTTTAAATGTTTCTTTAATAACACAATTGCAACATTGTTTGTAGACATCACAACTCTCAAATAAACATTCCAAAATGTTCTTTGGATATTCACAAAGTCGCCTGACATTCTGTACATTTGAGGAACTTTTTGTGACCATTACAAATACAATGTCGCCTCCCGGGTGGCGCAGTGGTCTAAGGCACTTCAATCGCAGTGCTAGCTGTGCCACCAGAGATTCTGGGTTTGAGCCCAGGCTCTGTCATAGCCGGCCGCGACCGGGAGGCCCATGGGGCGCCACACAATTGGCCAAGCGTCGTCCGGGATAAGGAGGGTTTGGTCGGCAGGGATATCCTTGTCTCATCGCGCACTAGTGACTCCTGTGGCGGGCCGGGCGCAGTGCACGCTGACCAGGTAGCCAGGTGCATGGTGTTTCCTCCGACACATTGGTGCGGCTGGCTTCCAGGTTGGATGCGCTGTGTTAAGAAGCAGTGTGGCTTGGTTGTGTTGTGTTTCGGTGGACGCATGGCTCTCCACCTTCGCCTCTCCCGAGTCCGTACGGGAGTTGCAGCGATGAGACAAGACTAACTACTACCAATTGGATATCACGAAATTGGGGAGAAAAAAAAATGGGGTAAAAATAAAAATACAATGTCACCAAAGTGTCCTGACATTCAGAACCTCCAAAGTACTTACTGAAAACGTAACTAATATCCATATGTAGTCAAATATACCACCACTTGACATACCGATAATGTTCCATTATGTCTATGTATAATTCTCATTGCAACTTTAGATGGCTCTATACCAAACGCTCTGAATGGTTATATCCCAAAATTGATCTGACATTTAGAACATTGAAAGGACAAACTGGGAATGTTATAAAGTTTCCCAAATATCACCAAAATCAACATATTGTTAAGTAATTTTAGAACTTGCCTAGATTTGAAAAAAAAAAATGTTTTCTAATGTCCCCTTATGCTCAGAAAGAAAATGTGACATATAGATCACTAAGGGACATACTGCACAATACATATTTCCTAAGTCGTTTGAGTAACACAACTGCAATGTTGTTTGTAGACACACCAGGGCTCGCAAAGGAACTTTCTTAAATGTTCTTTGGATATCCCAAAAGTGATTGGACATTCACTGGACTCATTGGGAATGTTATGTAGAATATTGCCAAAGTGACATGACTTATCAGGAACCTTCTGTGAACGTTACAAATACTATTAAAATGTCACCAAAGTGTCCTGACATTCAGAACCTTCAAAGTACTTACTGAAAACGTAACTGACACTCATATGTAGTCAGAAATACAACGTCACAAGTACACCACCAATTGACTAACTGACAATGACCCATAATGTCTATTTATAATTGTCTTTGCAACGTTAGTCCTCAGAAGAACGTACTCAAGAGAATGTCCTCGGAGAATGCAATTGGAGCATGAGAGTGTGGAGCATGGTAGTGTTTTCCCGCTAATTGATTGCATTTTGGAACATTCACACTAATTACCGTGTGGTATTTCTGCACTTATGTAAAAAAATAGCCTACTAGCTTATCAACATTTTAAGCTAAACGTTCTGATGTGTTGCATCAGCCTCATCCCACAACTGTCCCAGAGTAGGTTTGGAATATTTATTTCTGGCACAGAAAAACAAGTTGACCAATAGAATAGGTCAACTTTTGTACTATGGGGGATAGTAGATGGACATAGGCTAGTGCTTTTGCTGTTTGTTAGACCTACTCATCTTGTTGGCTGACGAAAAGCAAATGTGGAAAGTTCTAACATCTTCAATATGCAGCTTGGAATTGGATAAGAAGGACATGCTCAATTGCATCCCCAATGTGTCTGTCTTCACTTGTAGCCTACTTCTTAGCTGAGATGACTGTGAGAAGGACCCGATCACGCGACAGGTAATGGCTAATAGGAATTGAGATATCTGAGTCATGTGAGTGACTGGTGCTTCGGAGCACAGCAACCAGGAAAAGGGAATTATAATTATTATATTCAGCCCAAAGGCACAACGCCCACTTTGGTTGCAAAAGGCATTACGGCCACACAAGGGGGGCGCCGCAGGGAAATACGGCCACACAAGGTGGACGCCGCCGGGAAATACGGCCACACAAGGAGGACGCCGCAGGGAAATACAGCCACACAAGGTGGACGCCGCAGGGAAATACGGCCACACAAGGTGGACGCCACAGGGAAATACGGCCACACAAGGTGGACGCCGCAGGGAGATACAGCCACACAAGGTGGACGCCGCAGGGAAATACGGCCACACAAGGTGGACGCCGCAGGGAAATACGGCCACACAAGGTGGACGCCACAGGGAAATACGGCCACACAAGGTGGACGCCGCAGGGAAATACGGCCACACAAGGTGGACGCCGCAGGAAAATACGGCCACACAAGGTGGACGCCACAGGGAAATACGGCCACACAAGGTGGACGCCGCAGGGAAATACGGCCACACAAGGTGGACGCCGCAGGGAAATACGGCCACACAAGGTGGACGCCGCAGGAAAATACGGCCACACAAGGTGGACGCCGCAGGGAAATACGGCCACACAAGGTGGACGCCGCAGGGAAATACGGCCACACAAGGTGGACGCCGCAGGGAAATACGGCCACACAAGGTGGACGCCGCAGGGAAATACGGCCACACAAGGTGGACGCCGCAGGAAAATACGGCCACACAAGGTGGACGCCGCAGGGAAATACGGCCACACAAGGTGGACGCCGCAGGGAAATACGGCCACACAAGGTGGACGCCGCAGGGAAATACGGCCACACAAGGGGGGCGCCGCAGGGAAATACGGCCACACAAGGAGGACGCCGCAGGGAAATACAGCCACACAAGGTGGACGCCGCAGGGAAATACAGCAAAACAAGGTGGACGCCGCAGGGAAATACGGCCACACAAGGGGGACGCCGCAGGGAAATACGGCCACACAAGGGGGACGCCGCAGGGAAATACGGCCACACAAGGGGGACGCCGCAGGGAAATACGGCCACACAAGGGGGACGCCGCAGGGAAATACGGCCACACAAGGGGGACGCCGCAGGGAAATACGGCCACACAAGGGGGGCGCCGCAGGGAAATACGGCCACACAAGGTGGACGCCACAGGGAAATACGGCCACACAAGGTGGACGCCGCAGGGAAATACGGCCACACAAGGTGGACGCCGCAGGGAAATACGGCCACACAAGGGGGGCGCCGCAGGGAAATACGGCCACACAAGGAGGACGCCGCAGGGAAATACAGCCACACAAGGTGGACGCCGCAGGGAAATACAGCAAAACAAGGTGGACGCCGCAGGGAAATACGGCCACACAAGGGGGACGCCACAGGGAAATACGGCCACACAAGGGGGACGCCACAGGGAAATACGGCCACACAAGGTGGACGCCGCAGGGAAATACGGCCACACAAGGTGGACGCCGCAGGGAAATACGGCCACACAAGGGGGGCGCCGCAGGGAAATACGGCCACACAAGGGGGGCGCCGCAGGGAAATACGGCCACACAAGGAGGACGCCGCAGGGAAATACGGCCACACAAGGGGGACGCCGCAGGGAAATACGGCCACACAAGGGGGACGCCGCAGGGAAATACGGCCACACAAGGAGGACGCCACAGGGAAATACAGCCACACAAGGTGGACGCCGCAGGGAAATACAGCAAAACAAGGTGGACGCCGCAGGGAAATACGGCCACACAAGGTGGACGCCACAGGGAAATACGGCCACACAAGGTGGACGCCGCAGGGAAATACGGCCACACAAGGTGGACGCCGCAGGGAAATACGGCCACACAAGGGGGGCGCCGCAGGGAAATACGGCCACACAAGGAGGACGCCGCAGGGAAATACAGCCACACAAGGTGGACGCCGCAGGGAAATACAGCAAAACAAGGTGGACGCCGCAGGGAAATACGGCCACACAAGGGGGACGCCACAGGGAAATACGGCCACACAAGGGGGACGCCACAGGGAAATACGGCCACACAAGGGGGGCGCCGCAGGGAAATACGGCCACACAAGGTGGACGCCGCAGGGAAATACGGCCACACAAGGGAGGCGCCGCAGGGAAATACGGCCACACAAGGGGGGCGCCGCAGGGAAATACGGCCACACAAGGAGGACGCCGCAGGGAAATACGGCCACACAAGGGGGACGCCGCAGGGAAATACGGCCACACAAGGGGGATGCCGCAGGGAAATACGGCCACACAAGGAGGACGCCACAGGGAAATACAGCCACACAAGGTGGACGCCGCAGGGAAATACAGCAAAACAAGGTGGACGCCGCAGGGAAATACGGCCACACAAGGTGGACGCCGCAGGGAAATAAGGCCACACAAGGGGGGCGCCGCAGGGAAATACGGCCACACAAGGGGGGCGCCGCAGGGAAATACGGCCACACAAGGAGGACGCCGCAGGGAAATACGGCCACACAAGGGGGGCGCCGCAGGGAAATACGGCCACACAAGGTGGACGCCGCAGGGAAATACGGCCACACAAGGGGGGCGCCGCCGGGAAATACGGCCACACAAGGGGGACGCCGCCGGGAAATACGGCCACACAAGGGGGACGCCGCAGGGAAATACGGCCACACAAGGTGGACGCCGCAGGGAAATACGGCCACACAAGGTGGACGCCGCAGGGAAATACGGCCACACAAGGGGGACGCCGCAGGGAAATACGGCCACACAAGGGGGGCGCCGCAGGGAAATACGGCCACACAAGGTGGACGCCGCAGGGAAATACGGCCACACAAGGGGGACGCCGCAGGGAAATACGGCCACACAAGGGGGACGCCGCAGGGAAATACGGCCACACAAGGGGGACGCCGCAGGGAAATACGGCCACACAAGGGGGACGCCGCAGGGAAATACGGCCACACAAGGGGGGCGCCGCAGGGAAATACGGCCACACAAGGGGGAAATACGGCCACACAAGGAGGACGCCGCAGGGAAATACGGCCACACAAGGGGGACGCCGCAGGGAAATACGGCCACACAAGGGGGGCGCCGCAGGGAAATACGGCCACACAAGGGGGAAATACGGCCACACAAGGAGGACGCCGCAGGGAAATACAGCCACACAAGGGGGGCGCCGCAGGGAAATACGGCCACACAAGGTGGACGCCGCAGGGAAATACGGCCACACAAGGGGGGCGCCGCCGGGAAATACGGCCACGCAAGGGGGACGCCGCCGGGAAATACGGCCACACAAGGGGGACGCCGCAGGGAAATACGGCCACACAAGGTGGACGCCGCAGGGAAATACGGCCACACAAGGTGGACGCTGCAGGGAAATACGGCCACACAAGGTGGACGCCGCAGGGAAATACGGCCACACAAGGGGGACGCCGCAGGGAAATACTGCCACACAAGGGGGACGCCGCAGGGAAATACGGCCACACAAGGTGGACGCCCCAGGGAAATACGGCCACACAAGGAGGACGCCACAGGGAAATACGGCCACACAAGGTGGACGCCACAGGGAAATACGGCCACACAAGGTGGACGCCACAGGGAAATACGGCCACACAAGGTGGACGCCACAGGGAAATACGGCCACACAAGGTGGACGCCGCAGGGAAATACGGCCACACAAGGAGGACGCCGCAGGGAAATACAGCCACACAAGGGGGGCGCCGCAGGGAAATACGGCCACACAAGGGGGACGCCGCAGGGAAATACGGCCACACAAGGGGGAAATACGGCCACACAAGGAGGACGCCGCAGGGAAATACAGCCACACAAGGGGGGCGCCGCAGGGAAATACGGCCACACAAGGTGGACGCCGCAGGGAAATACGGCCACACAAGGGGGAAATACGGCCACACAAGGAGGACGCCACAGGGAAATACAGCCACACAAGGGGGGCGCCGCCGGGAAATACGGCCACACAAGGGGGACGCCGCCGGGAAATACGGCCACACAAGGGGGACGCCGCAGGGAAATACGGCCACACAAGGTGGACGCCGCAGGGAAATACGGCCACACAAGGTGGACGCCGCAGGGAAATACGGCCACACAAGGTGGACGCCGCAGGGAAATACGGCCACACAAGGAGGACGCCGCAGGGAAATACGGCCACACAAGGTGGACGCCGCAGGGAAATACGGCCACACAAGGTGGACGCCGCAGGGAAATACAGCCACACAAGGTGGACGCCGCAGGGAAATACAGCAAAACAAGGTGGACGCCGCAGGGAAATACGGCCACACAAGGGGGACGCCACAGGGAAATACGGCCACACAAGGTGGACGCCGCAGGGAAATACGGCCACACAAGGAGGACGCCGCAGGGAAATACGGCCACACAAGGTGGACGCCGCAAGGAAATACGGCCACACAAGGTGGACCCCGCAGGGAAATACGGCCACACAAGGGGGGCGCCGCAGGGAAATACGGCCACACAAGGAGGACGCCGCAGGGAAATACAGCCACACAAGGTGGACGCCGCAGGGAAATACAGCAAAACAAGGTGGACGCCGCAGGGAAATACGGCCACACAAGGGGGACGCCACAGGGAAATACGGCCACACAAGGGGGACGCCACAGGGAAATACGGCCACACAAGGTGGACGCCGCAGGGAAATACGGCCACACAAGGTGGACGCCGCAGGGAAATACGGCCACACAAGGGGGACGCCACAGGGAAATACGGCCACACAAGGTGGACGCCGCAGGGAAATACGGCCACACAAGGGGGACGCCACAGGGAAATACGGCCACACAAGGTGGACGCCGCAGGGAAATACGGCCACACAAGGTGGACGCCGCAGGGAAATACGACCACACAAGGGGGGCGCCGCAGGGAAATACGACCACACAAGGGGGGCGCCGCAGGGAAATACGGCCACACAAGGGGGGCGCCGCAGGGAAATACGACCACACAAGGGGGGCGCCGCAGGGAAATACGGCCACACAAGGAGGACGCCACAGGGAAATACGGCCACACAAGGTGGACGCCACAGGGAAATACGGCCACACAAGGTGGACGCCACAGGGAAATACGGCCACACAAGGTGGACGCCACAGGGAAATACAGCCACACAAGGTGGACGCCACAGGGAAATACGGCCACACAAGGTGGACGCCGCAGGGAAATACGGCCACACAAGGTGGACGCCGCAGGGAAATACGGCCACACAAGGTGGACGCCGCAGGGAAATACGGCCACACAAGGTGGACGCCGCAGGGAAATACGGCCACACAAGGAGGACGCCGCAGGGAAATACAGCCACACAAGGTGGACGCCGCAGGAAAATACGGCCACACAAGGTGGACGCCACAGGGAAATACGGCCACACAAGGTGGACGCCGCAGGGAAATACGGCCACACAAGGTGGACGCCGCAGGGAAATACGGCCACACAAGGTGGACGCCGCAGGGAAATACGGCCACACAAGGTGGACGCCGCAGGGAAATACGGCCACACAAGGTGGACGCCGCAGGGAAATACGGCCACACAAGGTGGACGCCACAGGGAAATACGGCCACACAAGGAGGACGCCGCAGGGAAATACAGCCACACAAGGTGGACGCCGCAGGAAAATACGGCCACACAAGGTGGACGCCGCAGGGAAATACGGCCACACAAGGTGGACGCCGCAGGGAAATACGGCCACACAAGGTGGACGCCGCAGGGAAATACGGCCACACAAGGGGGGCGCCGCAGGGAAATACGGCCACACAAGGAGGACGCCGCAGGGAAATACAGCCACACAAGGTGGACGCCGCAGGGAAATACAGCAAAACAAGGTGGACGCCGCAGGGAAATACGGCCACACAAGGGGGACGCCACAGGGAAATACGGCCACACAAGGGGGACGCCACAGGGAAATACGGCCACACAAGGTGGACGCCGCAGGGAAATACGGCCACACAAGGTGGACGCCGCAGGGAAATACGGCCACACAAGGTGGACGCCGCAGGGTAATATGACCACACAAGGAGGACGCCGCAGGGAAATACGGCCACGCAAGGGGGGCCCCGCAGGGAAATACGGCCACACAAGGGGGGCGCCGCAGGGAAATACGGCCACACAAGGGGGGCGCCGCAGGGAAATACGGCCACACAAGGGGGGCGCCGCAGGGAAATACGGCCACACAAGGTGGACGCCGCCGGGAAATACGGCCACACAAGGGGGACGCCGCCGGGAAATACGGCCACACAAGGGGGGCGCCGCAGGGAAATACGGCCACACAAGGGGGGCGCCGCAGGGAAATACGGCCACACAAGGGGGGCGCCGCAGGGAAATACGGCCACACAAGGGGGACGCCGCAGGGAAATACGGCCACACAAGGGGGACGCCGCAGGGAAATACGGCCACACAAGGGGGGCGCCGCAGGGAAATACGGCCACACAAGGGGGAAATACGGCCACACAAGGAGGACGCCGCAGGGAAATACAGCCACACAAGGGGGGCGCCGCAGGGAAATACGGCCACACAAGGTGGACGCCGCAGGGAAATACGGCCACACAAGGGGGACGCCGCCGGGAAATACGACCAAACAAGGGGGGCGCCGCAGGGAAATACGGCCACACAAGGGGGACGCCGCCGGGAAATACGGCCACACAAGGTGGTCGCCGCAGGGAAATACGGCCACACAAGGGGGACGCCGCAGGGAAATACGGCCACACAAGGGGGACGCCGCAGGGAAATTTGAGGCCTGGTGAGAATATTATCAAGTGCTTGTCAAATTGTGAATGAGAAACTGATGAAGTGTGTGCAGCCTGCACAAGAAACAAATCAGAGCTTTCATCAGCCTATCACACCGGCCATGACTACCTGTGCTGTCATTGGACAATCCTCTTCCCTAATGTGGTGTGATGCATAGCCCAGATGCCAAAGACTTCTTTAAGGAAATCCCAAAGACATTTGGGAAAAAAGCCAAAAGGGTTCAAATAAGCTTTACAGCAGGAGTGGATCAACTTAAAACACATTATCTTCTTAAGAGAAGATTTAAAAACTATTGTTGTGTTAATATATCTGAGTTGCAGTGTGGGGAACATGCCTGCAGAAGGCTTTGGTAATGAAGGTCGTATCCTTTATTTAGGAAGGCTATGATGTATTGTTTTAACTACAGGACAGTCAGCACTCTGAGGAAGAAGAGAGAGGGAACACCATCTGTCCTTTCCCATGCTGTAGTATAACAAACAGGGACACTAACATGAAGACACAAAAACACATGCGTATACCCACCTAGACACGTACACACAAACACCCTGAACCACACAACCCACCCCCCCTTTCACCCCAACACCACCACACACCTTGCCCAGTTTTAATACGTGACTCGCTTTGTCATCTATCAACTATTCAACACGTAACAAGATGGCCGAATATGATCCTCGTTGTTTTCAACTCGATTTGAGAGACAGTTGTCCAATTAAAAATGAGACACTATTTTCCCATTTCCATTCATTTTGCGGATTCATTAAGAACCGTTTGGAAGATGGGAGACACGGTGTGTGTGCGCACCCACATCTACTTATTAGTTAGGGCCAGCCGCACTGCCGTCTCACTCGGCCTCACACTCCGTCAACAGGAAACAAACAGCGTAGAGGGAACCCTGTCACACACACACACACGCCGCAGGATTGGATTGCAGATGAGGCTATTGGAAATGATCAGATCTAGTATCATGAAACTGGATATCACCCTATAACAGAGTGGCATTGCTTTGGGTCCTATATTCGGACTAATCAAGAAGTCAATGTTTCCCATAACTTCAACCCAGTTTGCTCATGCAGATTTTCCTTTACTCTCTTTCTGCTCCTCTCCATCGTCCCTCATCTCATCTCTGGCAGTCTTTGTTCCAGCTGGGTCTGTTCAGAGGAGATGATTTTAGATTGGAGCATAACACTGGTGTACATAGCAAGCCAATTGCAGCGCAGAGAATGGTCATCAGTGAGTATAATTATTTGTGTGTTATTTTCTGGATGCAGTTTGATTGGTTTGTTACAGATGTAGGATCCTAATTAGAGGCAGTTTGCTACGGCACATAATCCTGCAGCAACAGGAAATGTGAATTATTATGTGGATTATAATTAATGGACATTTTTTGTCGGGGTTGATACATTGATTTGAAGAGAAAATCAAGTCTCAAATTTCAAAGTGGACATTTTTTACTTCAGAAGCTTTTTTAAACATCAAATACACTATAATATTTAACTTTCATGTATTGCAGGAAAGTTCTGATACAACAACAGGGGGATCAAATTAAGATTATACATCTGTAGGTGCATATCCTTGAAGATGTACCTACAGATGTTTTGTGTCCCCTCACAAGACTGTCAGAGTGAGCATATCAAACTTCCTGACCCCTGCAATTAACCCCTTTCTCCGAAAAATACAAAAAAACTCTAGAAATATAAAAATCTATATAATTTTTTTTTTCTTCAGTACCCTCGCACTGAAATGCCTTTACAGACCCGCCAATGCCATGAGATTGAGCCATACCAACCTCATTATCTCCTTTACCCTGATCAAACCAGTTAACCTATTACAAGAATCAGACAAGCCCTACCCTCCACCTCACCAGCCTCTGGAGCCAACCAAACCCTGAGGGAACAACAGAGTGAGGCGTTCAGTACCACAGATCCATTCCCAGATACACACCAAAAAGGACAAGCACTGTTTCATATCATTAGCATAAACAAATTAGGGCATGTCTCCCTTGTTAAGCCAAATATGTCTCGTTAGTGCCACAGCTGAACAAACCCACTGATTAGGCTCCACTGTCTGCCTGCTTTTCAAAGCCTGCAAAATGAGTAAATGTTTTAATTGAGCTCATTTTCATTTACAAATGAAATGCTAACTAATGAGACTTGTTTGCAGGGTGCTTTATCGTTAGGCAAAGAAGGCACACGATTTCTACCTGCATGGAGTTATAGCCTACACACAGTGGTGATTTTAGCATGTCAATCTTGGTGGGGCAAACAAAAAAAATGTGGGGATGCATGCCAGCAAAGCCACTACACAACACAACATTAATTGCACTATAACGGTGACAAACTGTGCCCACAAACTATTACGGCCAACATAAAGCAGTCCCAACAGCAGTCCCAGCACCTTACCGCTGCTACACCTGGCTATCAGCGGAGCCTTGTCTGGCAGCGAAACAGTTCATTCAGCCTTATTTACTGACTTAAAAAAAACATAGCTGATATGGCTGACTTGCTTAAACTAATGTACAAACTATGGCATAAGGGAACGACAAGCGGATAAGAGGCAATCCGTAATTTTAATTAAGACATTCATGAGCGAGCTAGTACGGACGTAGCCAATATAACTATTTGTTCAGCACTTTTGAAATGTACAGCGACAGAATTCAGAACATGGGCCGTTCTTACAGTGTTCTCCCTGTACACCAAGTCAGAAGCGTAGGATAAATTAAGGGAGCATATACACAGACAATGAAAGCTCTTACAATATTCAATGATTACATTCCTCTAAAACAGGTTATAGGCTACATGTGCACCACCAATTCAGAGCAGTAGGCGAAGAGGGGTAAATAGACCAAATTATTAGGGTGATGCACATGGGCTACTAATAGCTTACTACACAACATATACTTAGTATTACTTTATTAGCTACAGTATACATATCTCCCTGGCATATTACATAATTTATGCAGTAGCATACAAGACATTTTTGGACACTGCTGTGCTCACTTGAACAGGAAGGTGGCGCGGCAGTCTTTCATGGGCAAATTTTGTCATCAAACTTTGTCAAAGTCTGGCATTCTCTTGATTTATGGTGCTTTCAAGACAACTGGGAACTCTGAAAAAAAAACAAGGTTGAATCATGATGTCAGTGATCTTCAGGTTGTATCTCTAGAAAGAGGCCAGGGTTCCCGACTTACAATTCCAAGTTGGTGACCGTTCAAAACGTATTTTCCCAGTTGGAGCACATTTTCTCCCCAAGTTCCCAGTTGTCTTGAACTCATTGAAGTCATATTTCCCAGTTCCGAGTTAACAGTTGTTTTGTACGCAGCAATAATCATGCTGGATTGACAGACTGGCCAATGTTCAATATTTAAAATGATAAACTTGGAAGAGAGACCCTTAAACCCAGAATTGGGACCACACACCTACTCCACTGAATAGCAGGTTAGTGATTTTTTTTGCAATGCTTGCAGTTAGCCACTGATTCCTTCCAAACCGCTCATTGTTGAATTAGCGATTTACAACTTGTTGTGTAATATTTATGTCCAGTAGCCGATGAGTACCGATATGTTTTATTCTATACCTTTCTCTTCATATGACAAGGATTAAAAATTTGCCGGTAGATTGTCGACTTGATTCATGATGACTGCTAGTTACGATTTACAATCCAATCAATGTCCAATCCAATCAAATTCCAATCAAAGCTATTGTAGATATAACGTGATTTGACGTCATTTTAACTGTGGCCAATGACGTTGAGCCTTCTTGCATGGCCACTTCTAATGTAACTATGGCAGCACCCAAGAGTCTTGAATTTTTGAGATCTACCCTTAGATTTGGCAGTGACGTAGTGTCCCCATGAGTGACAGACCACTGACTCAATCAAGGCGCAACTAGAGAACCTTACCAACCCCGACACTCTGCATTTCCCCCTGGCTGCCCCACCACCAAAGAAAGCACTGTGCTAGGCTGAAACACCTGCAAGAAAAGTGACCATGTTTGTATGCGGTTTTATTAACTCAAGGATTAAAAAAAGTGTAAATTGTTTGCAAACTGATATGTGACACGTATTAATGCCAAAATAACATGCAAAACAGGCAACCCCACACCCAAAAAATATAAATATTTTTTTAGCTAAAAATGTGGGGCTCAAAACAGGTGGGGCAGAGCCCTGAATGACAGTCGCCACTGCCTACACGTTACATGTAACATTTTTAACAATTGGTGTCTTAACATTTCTACTAGATGTCCTGTAATATTTTCTGCCAAATTCAGATTCTTAATCTGTTGTGATATTTGTAGGTAGTATTTATTTCACCCCCCCCCCGACTGCTCTCCCTTTGTTGCTTTTCTTTATCCCTGACTGCTAACAGTATTTCATTTCTCCTTCTCTCATCCCTTCCCCTATAGATTCTGTACATCCATCTTGGTCGAGCTAAGACTCTTCCAGAGCTACATTTAGAACAGTGGGAGCGAGAAACAGAGGAGAACCCATGCGAGAGGAAGGGAAGAGTCTTGAGGGAGTCCAGTGACCGCAAGTTAACGGCCAGATGTGCATATTCTCGTTATAGAACTAATTAATTCCCAACTCATTACAATAACTCTAGCTAACTGACTGGGTCTGAGCCCACGTGATTCCATTCAACCCCTCTCTATGCTAATGACGAGCTCTTCTCTTCACTTTGCACTTAGTTTGAAGCACGCCGTGTGTGTGTTTTTTAATTTAATTTTACTTCACCTTTATTTAACCAGGTAGGCTAGTTGAGAACAAGTTCTCATTTGCAACTGCGACCTGGCCAAGATAAAGCATAGCAGTGTGAACAGACAACAACACAGAGTTACACATGGAGTAAACAATAAACAAGTCAATAACATGGTAGAAAAAAAGAGAATCTATATACAATGTGTGCAAAAGGCATGAGGAGGTAGGCAATAAATCGAATAATTACAATTTAGCAGATTAACACTAAAGTGATAAATCATCAGATGATCATGTGCAAGTAGAGATACTGGTGTGCAAAAGAGCAGAAAAGTAAATAAATAAAAGCAGTATGGGGGGTGGGGGTAGGTAAATTGGGTGGGCTATTAACCGATGGACTATGTACAGCTGCAGCGATCGGTTAGCTGCTCGGACAGCAGATGTTTAAAGTTGTTGAGGGAGATAAAAGTCTCCAACTTCAGAGATTTTTGCAATTCGTTCCAGTCGCAGGCAGCAGAGAACTGGAAGGAAAGGCGTCCAAATGAGGTTTTGGCTTTAGGGATGATCAGTGAGATACACCTGCTGGTGCGCGTGCTACGGGTGGGTGTAGCCATCGTGACCAGTGAACTGAGATAAGGCGGCACTTTACCTAGCATAGCCTTGTAGATGACCTGGAGCCAGTGGGTCTGACGACGAACATGTAGCGAGGGCCAGCCGACTAGGGCATACAGGTCGCAGTGGTGGGTCGTATAAGGTGCTTTAGTAACAAAACGGATGGCACTGTGATAAACTGCATCCAGTTTGCTGAGTAGAGTATTGAAAGCTATTTTGTAGATGACATCGCCGAAGTCGAGGATCGGTAGGATAGTCAGTTTTACTAGGGTAAGTTTGGCGGCGTGAGTGAAGGAGGCTTTGTTGCGAAATAGAAAGCCGACTCTAGATTTGATTTTGGATTGGAGATGTTTGATATGAGTCTGGAGAGTTTGCAGTCTAGCCAGACTTCTAGGTTCTTATAGAAGTCCACATATTCTAGGTCGGAACCGTCCAGGGTGGTGATGCTAGTCGGGCGTGCGGGTGCAGGCAGCGAACGGTTGAAAAGCATGCATTTGGTTTTACTAGCGTTTAAGAGCAGTTGGAGGCAACGGAAGGAGTGTTGTACGGCATTGAAGCTCGTTTGGAGGTTAGATAGCAGTGTCCAAGGAAGGACCAGAAGTATACAGCATGGTGTCGTCTGCGTAGAGGTGGATCAGGGAATCGCCCGCAGCAAGAGCAACATCATTGATATATACAGAGAAAAGAGTCGGCCCGAGAACTGAACCCTGTGGTAACCCCATAGAGACTGCCAGAGGACCGGACAACATGCCCTCCGATTTGACACACTGAACTCTGTCTGCAAAGTAGTTGGTGAACCAGGCAAGGCAGTCATTAGAAAAACCGAGGCTACTGAGTCTGCCGATAAGAATATGGTGATTGACAGAGTCGAAAGCCTTGGCCAGGTCGATGAAGACGGCTGCACAGTAATGTCTTTTATTGATGGCGGTTATGATATCGTTTAGTACCTTGAGCGTGGCTGAGGTGCACCCGTGACCGCCTCGGACACCGGATTGCACAGCGGAGAAGGTACGGTGGGATTCGAGATGGTCAGTGATCTGTTTGTTGACTTGGCTTTCGTAGACCTTAGATAGGCAGGGCAGGATGGATATAGGTCTGTAACAGTTTGGGTCCAGGGTGTCTCCCCCTTTGAAGAGGGGGATGACCGCAGCAGCTTTCCAATCCTTGGGGATCTCAAATGATACGAAGGAGAGGTTGGACAGGCTGGAAAATAGGGGGTGCGACAATGGCGGCGGACAGTTTCAGAAATAGGGGGTCCAGATTGTCAAGCCCAGCTGATTTGTATGGGTCCAGGTTTTCCAGCTCTTTCAGAACATCTGCTCTGGATATGGGTAAAGGAGAAGCTGGGGAGGCTTGGGCGAGTAGCAGCGGGGGGGGGGGCGGGGCTGTTGGCCAAGGAGTCGCCAGGAGGAAGGCATGGCCAGCCATTGAGAAATGCTTGTTGAAGTTTTCGATTATCACGGATTTATCGGTGGTGACCGTGTTACCCAGCCTCAGTGCAGTGGGCAGCTGGGAGGAGGTGCTCTTGTTCTTCATGGACTTTACAGTATCCCAGAACTTTTTGGAGTTAGAGCTACAGGATGCAAATTTCTGCTTGAAAAAGCTGGCCTTTCCTTTCCTGACTGACTGCGTGTATTGGTTCCTGACTTCCCTGAACAGTTGCATATCGCGGGGGCTCTTCGATGCTATTGCAGTTCGCCACAGGATGTTTTTGTGCTGGTCGAGGGCAGTCAGGTCTGGAGTGAACCTCGGGCTATATCTGTTCTTAGTTCTGCATTTTTTGAACGGAGCAAGCTTGTCTAATATGGTGAGGAAGGAACTTTTAAAGAATGACCAGGCATCCTCAATTGACTGGATGAGGTCAATATCCTTCCAGGGTACCCGGGCCAGGTTGATTAGAAAGGCCTGCTCGCAGAAGTGTTTTAGGGAGCGTTTGACAGTGATGAGGGGTAGTCGTTTGACCGCGGACCCGTAGCGGATACAGGCAATGAGGCAGTGATCGCTGAGATCTTGATTGAAGACAGCAGAGGTGTATTTGGAGGGCAAGTTGGTCAGGATAATGTCTATTAGGGTGCCCATGTTTACGGATTTAGGGTTGTACCTGGTGGGTTCCTTGATGATTTGTGTGAGATTGAGGGCATCAAGCTTAGATTGTAGGACTGCCGGGGTGTTTAGCATATCCCAGTTTAGGTCACCTAACAGAACAAACTCTGAAGCTAGATGGGGAGCGATCAATTCACAGATGGTGTCCAGGGCACAGCTGGGAGCTGAGGGGGGTCGGTAGCAGTGAGAGACTTATTTCTGGAGAGATTAATTTATAAAATTAGAAGTTCAAACTATTTGGGCATAAACCTGGAAAGTATGACAGAACTTTGCAGGCTATCTCTGCAGTAGATTGCAACTCCTCCCCCTTTGGCAGTTCTATCTTGACGGAAAGTGTTATAGTTGGGTATGGAAATCTCAGAATTGTTGGTGGCCTTCCTAAGCCAGGATTCAGACACGGCAAGGACATCAGGGTTGGCAGAGTGTGCTAAAGCGGTGAGTAAGACACACTTAGGGAGGAGGCTTCTGATGTTGACATGCATGAGGCCAAGGCTTTTTCGATCACAGAAGTGTGTGTGTGTGTGTGTGTGTGTGTGTGTGTGTGTGTGTGTGTGTGTGTGTGTGTGTGTGTGTGTACACACGTGTACAGTGGCAAGAAAAAGTATGTGAACCCTTTGGAATTACCTGGAATTCTGCATAAATTGGTCAAAAAATGTGATCTGATCATCTAAGTCACAACAATAGACAAACAGTCTGCTTAAACTAATAAACAATTATACGTTTTCTTGTCTTTATTGAACATACTGTGTAAACATTCACAGTGCAGGGTGGAAAAGGTACGTGAACCCTTGGATTTAATAATGGTTTGACCCTCCATTGGCAGCAATAACCTCAACCAAACGTTTTCTGTAGTTGCGGATCAGACCTGCTCAACGGTCAGGAGGAAGATTGGATAATTTCTCGTTACAAATTTTTTTCAGTTCACCAATATTCTTGGGATGTCTGGTGTGAACTTCTCTTTTGAGGTCATGCCACAGCATCTCAATCAGGTCGAGGTCAGGACTGGGCCACTCTAGAAGGCGTATTTTTTCCCTGCTTAAACAATTCCGTTGATTTACATTTGAAGTCGGAAGTTTACATACACTTAAGTTGGAGTCAGTAAAACTCGTTTTTCAACCACTCCACACATTTATTGTGAACAAACTATAGTTTTGGCAAGTCAGTTAGGAAATCTACTTTGTGCATGACACAAGTCATTTCTCCACCAATTGTTTACAGACAGATGATTTCAAAGTAACACAATTCCAGTGGGTCAGAAGTTTACAGAAACTAAGTTGACTGTGCCTTTAAACGCTTGGAAAATTCCAGAAAATTATATGGCTTTAGAGAATTATGATAGGCTAATTTACATCATTTGAGTCAATTGGAGGTGTACCTGTGGATGTATTTCAAGGCCTACCTTCAAACTCAGTGCCTCTTTGCTTGACATCATGGGAAAATCAAAAGAAATCAGCCAAGACCTCAGAAAAAAATTGTAGACCTCCACAAGTCTGGATCATTCCTGGGAGCAATTTCCAAACACCTGAAGGTACCACGGTCATCTGTGCAAACAATACTACGCAAGTATAAACACCATGGGACCACGCAGCCGTCATACCGCTCAGGAAGGAGACGCGTTCTGTCTCCTAGAGATGAATGTACTTTGGTGCGAAAAGTGGAAATCAATCCCAGAACAACAGAAAATGACCTTGTGAAGATGCTGGAGGAGGGGGGGCGGAGCTAGCATGTTGGAGTGAACGGCTGCGTGTGAGAGGCTCCTGCAACCTTTTTGCGAAATAATCTAACTTACCCTACTTTATGATACTTTTTACAACAAACGTTTCTTTCTAATACAACATCGTAACTTTCTGTGTAAAAATGCCGAGTAATAAGCGACCAAAGGACAATAAATCCACATCGGAGGCCTACTCCACACCAAACAACGAGACAGACATGGCGGAAGGCACAGGCAACAACGTGACACTTAAAGAACTTACCCAGGCTTTGGGAGAACTACGTGTTGCTTTAGCTGAGGATCTTAAGGCTACTATTGCTGAACTGGACACCAAAATCGAGGGCACCATTCGAGCGGTCGCTTCGCAGGGCCAGAGTATTGTGGACCTTGAGAGGGCTTCTGAATTCAGCGCTGGTAGGATCGACGAGTTAGAGAAGCTGTGCTCGTCACTACAGGGTACTGTGCAGAGGCTTTCTGTGAAAGTGGTCGACCTGGAGGGCCGTTCCAGACGTAATAACCTTCGCGTTGTTGGTCTGGCAGAGGGGGTAGAGGCGGGCTCTCGCCCCACCGACTTCTTCGCCAAGCTATTGAAGGATGCAATGGGATCGGACGTTTTGGGTTCGGACCCCCAGCTGGACCGTGCACATCGCGCCCCTGTCCCAGTGCCTGGACCGGGTCAACGCCCTCGCCCAGTAATCATCTGTTGTCACAGTTTCAAGACCAAGGATCTTATCCTGCGCGAGGCCCGAATGAGGGGCAACCTGTTACATAAAGGGCACCCCTTCCGTGTCTATGATGATTATGCGCCCGATGTGGCAAAGGACCGTGGCGGCTACAGAGATGTCATGGCCAAACTCTACAAACTCCATCTTCGCCCAGCCTTGCTCTTCCCTGCAAGACTAAGAATTACCCCGCCCTCTGGTGAGAAGATGTGGCTCTCCTCGGTTTTGGACGCAGAGAAGTTTATCCGGGAACATACGCCAATCCCCCGTACAGGTTAGAGTGCCTTGTCATTGTGTGTTAGGGTCTGCTCATGGAATCGAATCCATACTAAACCATAACGGGTGAAACCGTATTGAACGGTCTCAACAAGGGCTACCGAACATGCAAGATGCTGTGGAGGGCGGTCTTGGCTCTCAATTAAAGTCACTTTCATTCTGGCTGTGTTCAGAGCGATGCCTATTTAGGATGCCTTCCAGGTTTGATCATTGTCACTTTCGGATGAATATACTTATATTACCCCCATTTTTTTTTGTTTCGTTATTTATTTTTTAATTCTTACATTTATTGTTATTACAATACCATTTATTTAAAGCTTGCAGGGGACTGGGGGTGATGGTGGGGAAGGGGCAGACACAGACACCTGGATAGCAGGTGGATGTTTTGTGCCGTTCTGCCTTTGATATAGCCGAGGGCCGCTCTCCCGATTAGATCCCTACCAGCCCTCTGTAGTGTCTAGGTAGGTGTGCGTACATATAATTATTATTTGTACTTTATAATTATTTTCTCTTAGCATGTTACTATTATGTATGTGTATATTTTAAATTAGTGTAGATTATTACTCTGGGGCATGAATGTTTCTGTATGTATGGGTATGTATGTGTATATGCGCATATGTAGATATGTATGGGTGTGTGTGTGTATATGTATATTTTTAAATATATACCTTTATATGTATTTTTTGGGGATGTGTGTGTGTGTGTATGTGTTTGTATGTGTGTATGTGTATGTATGTATATATATGTGTGTATATGTATGTATGTATGTATATGTATATATATATATATATGTATATGGGTAAGTATGTGTATGTGTGTGTATGTATACATGTATATATATATAACCTTTTTATTTATTTATTTTCTGACTGGGGGATACGTTTAATTTAGAAAAATTCTTGTTTCCGATCTAACCCACAATATGTAAATGTACGGCTGTCTAAGTTGGTTGCTGATGGTTCATGTTTAGACCGGCAGTGCTTAGCAAAATAATCTTGTGATGCTATATCTTGCTTATCTCAGGGATAGATAGACCCAAGATGACGCTTAAGTGCGCAATATGTTTAGGTTGAAACTTATTCTCTTTAGGTTTATTAGATGCTAATTGGACACTTTATTCGCGGGAGCCTCCTCAGTTCATATGTTAGTAGAAGTTCTAGGATAGTGAGAGGTGAACGTACAGTTGGGATTTTATTTCTGTTTCACCTCTTGTTCGAGGTCGCGCCGTGCTTTTTTGGCATCGGCCAGACAATGTGTTTATTATTTTTATTTTTATTTTATTTTCTCTCCTATTTGTGTATGCCTGTTAAAGGTGGGTTGGGCGGGGGGGTAAAGAGTGGGGAAAGTAGGGGAACAGGGTGGGAAGTAAAGGGGCTTGCAGGGGGGGAGGGGCTGGTTGGATACTGCTCGGGTGTAGCTGCTACATATGCTGATCGTGATGGTTTGGTGCGCTTTCTTACCTTTTTATTGAGTTACAAGTTATGCAGGCCACCATAGGAACTACAAATGAGAGGGGGGCGGGGCTCACATTCACTTCCTGGAATGTCAGGGGCTTAAACGAACCAATTAAGAGAGGCAAGGTCCTAGCCCACTTGAAAGCACTCTCGTCTGATATTATATTTTTGCAAGAAACCCATCTGAAAAATAATGCTCACAGCAGACTTAAATGTAGGTGGGTGGGGCAAGTGTATCACTCTAACTTCTCTGCCAAAACGAGAGGCACAGCGATTCTGGTACGGAAAGGAATTCCCTTTCTACATAAAACCACTATTGTGGATAAAGAGGGTCGTTATGTGATCGTAATAGGAGAGATCCACTCTACTTCTGTAACTCTACTAAATATCTATGGGCCAAACATTGATAACCCCTCTTTTTTCAAAAGAGTCCTTGCCCTGATTCCAGATATCTCCCATACTAACCTGATCATTGGAGGGGACCTTAACTGCGTGCTAGACCAATATTTGGACAGATCCTCTACCCGGCGAACCCCCACCTCCTATTCAAGTGAATTCTTGAATACCTACATAAAGAATTCTAACTTATTTGATATATGGAGGATCACTAACCCTACGGGCAGGGAATACTCCTTTCACTCTCATGTTCACAATGTTTATACTCGAATTGACTACTTTTTGGTTGATGCTAAACTACTCCCCTATACCTGTAATGTGAAGTATCATGATATTATAATCTCGGACCACAGTCCACTCACCTTCTCCCTGAGATTGGGTGACATGGTACCAAACGAGAGGGTCTGGAGGTTAAATCCTCAGCTCCTCACAGAACCAACATTCTGTGAACATCTTAAAGACCAAATAACATTTTTCTTTGATACCAACGACAACACAGAGACTTCCCCAGCATTACTGTGGGAAACACTTAAGGCTTATTTGAGAGGCTGTATCATCTCCTATCAGACTGCCAGGAGTAGGCAAAACAAGGGAAAATTGGTAGAACTGGAGGGACAAATTCACTTACTGGATAGGGAGAATGCTAGACATCCATCTATGGAGAAACATAAAAAAATTACCTCTTTAAAATTTGAATATAATCAGACTCTCTCAGCTAAAATTGCTAAATCTTTTCTCTACGCCAAGCAAAAATATTTTGAGTTTGGTGACAAACCACACAAATTACTCGCCAGACAACTTCGAAAAATTGTGAGTGACCGAATGATTCACAAAGTTAAGTCTGCATCTGGGGAATTACTCTCTTCCCCCAAAGACATCAATGACAGATTCCGTCAGTTTTATGAGACTCTATATACATCTAAAGCCGATTCTAACCCCTTAATTATGCAAAACTTTTTGGATGACTGTAATCTTCCTGCCCTGAACCAGGAAGATTCTAACTTCCTGAATAAGGAAATATCTCTTGAAGAAATTCGAGAAACAATCAAAACTCTAAAGAGTGGCAAGACCCCGGGCCCAGATGGATACCCGGGTGAATTCTATAAAACATTCAGCAACATGCTCTCTCCCTACCTGCACAAAATGTTGGTTCAGTCCAGAGAGGATGGAGCTCTCCCATCTACTTTGGATGAAGCATTCATTACAGTTATACATAAGAAGGGTAAAGATCCGGAAGAGGTAGGGTCATACAGACCAATATCCCTCCTCAATACAGACCAAAAGATTTTAGCAAAAACCCTGGCTAACAGGCTTAGCACTTTAATTGGCAAACTGGTCCATTCGGACCAGACCGGCTTTATCCCGAACAGAAACTCATTCTTCAATCTCAGGCGCCTCTTCAACATTATGTATTCTCAGAGGTTACCAAACATGGACCTTGCCGTTATATCTCTTGACGCCGAGAAGGCTTTTGACCAAGTTGAGTGGTCCTATCTATTCAAAGTCCTACATAAATTTAATATTGGAGATGGGTTCATAAATTGGATCCAGCTTTTATATAGGAACCCCTGTGCGAGAATACTCACTAACCAATCATTGTCGCCCCGATTTAACCTCTACAGAGGGACAAGGCAGGGTTGTGCGCTGTCGCCGATGCTCTTCGCCCTAATCATTGAACCTCTCGCTCAGACGATTAGATCTGATGCAGCAATACACGGCTATAATACTAAAGATACTCTAAATAAGATTTCCCTATACGCAGATGACATTCTCCTCTATGTAACAGAACCCCAAGCTAGTATTCCAGCTATTCTTGATGTGATTAATTTGTTTGGTACCTTCTCGGGATACAGAATAAATTGGAACAAGAGTGAATTAATGCCCATACGGTTACAAAACACCTCCTGGCTAGAACATCTTCCACTTAAGTTATCTTCAGAAAAATTTACCTATCTAGGAATTGTAGTTACCAAACAATATTCCTTACTATTTAAAGAGAATTTCCCCTCGCTGATGCAAAAACTAAAAACAAACATACAATTTTGGAGAACTCTCCCAATTTCTCTGCTCGGAAGAATTAATGCCATTAAAATGGTCTTCCTCCCACAACTGCTCTACCTATACCAGAACATCCCAGTATTCATACCTAAATCCTTTCATAAACAACTGGACTCAATTATCAATCCTTTCATCTGGGATTATAAAACACACAGGATAGGTAAAAAACACCTCTGCAAATCCAAGATGGAAGGAGGACTGTCTCTCCCAAATTTTATATTTTATTATTGGGCCGCTAACCTCCGTGCGGTTACGTTTTTGCTGGATGACGCACGTCCGTCACCCACCTGGCTTAGTATGGAGCGTGAGGAGTGTCACCCCTTCTCTATTGGTGCTGTGATTTTGTCGCCTGTCAATCTGGAGAGGTCACTTTATCGTAACAATCCTATTATACATAGCACAGTCCGAATCTGGAAGCAAATTAAAACCCACTTTGAGCTTAGACCAATGTCATTCATGCTCCCTGTTGCCAGGAACCCCTCCTTTGCCCCCTCCAACCTTGATAACACCTTTGAGCAATGGGGAGAGTTGGGGATAAGTACCATAGGGGATTTATATATAGAAGGGACCTTTGCTTCCTTTGAGTTGCTGAGGGAAACTTATAATCTTCCCAGAAATAACTTTTTCAGATACCTACAAATCAGAGACTATGTTAGGAAACACCTCCCAACATTTGGGAACGCTAAGCCTTCCATGTTTGACGGATGCATAAAAACATCCCCCACCTCAGACAAACTGATATCTCGTTTATATGACTCTTTTCAATCGGTTAGCACACCCTCTACAGAGGCCATTAAGGCAAAATGGGAGGAAGAACTAGGGACTGACATTTCGATGGCAGACTGGGAAGATAGCTTGGAGTATATCCACACCTGCTCCATTAACTCCAGACATCGGCTCATACAATTCAAGGTATTACACAGATTACACTATTCCAAAACCAAACTGCATAGGATATTTCCTGATACATCCCCTTTGTGTGATAAATGTCAGGCTGCACAGGGTACACTTCTCCACTGCTTTGCCCTATGCTCTAGCTTGCATGGTTACTGGTGTGGAATTTTTAGGATCCTCTCTGAAGTTCTGGAGACTTCAATTGACCCAGACCCGCTTCTGATAATCCTGGGAGTGTCTGATTCCCTAATCGGACTAACCAACCCCCAAAAACAACTCATCTCTTACAGTCTCATTTCGGCAAAAAAACTAATCTTGTTGTTCTGGAAAAAGAGGGAAGCGCCCACTACCAAATTATGGCTCAGCGAATTGGCAAACACTGTACACTTAGAAAGGATTAGATATATTCTGAACAATAAATTATTAACATTTGATCAGATCTGGCAGCCTTTCCTCTCTTACTTGGACCATTCGGCGCTGTGAATTTGTACTTTTTAACGCACTCTCCATTGTAATATTTTAATCCACCTCTGGGCAGCACGTGCTGGCACCGCCACCCGAGCAGCGGGGAGGGGTATAAGGGGAAGGGATAAGGGGGGGGAGGGATAAAGGGGGGGAATAAGGGGGGGTGACACCCACCCTCTTTCTTTCTACCTGTCCTTGTTTTGTATGTCTTGTTTTGTAATAATTGTTTTGTACCCAGAACTCTGGATCTTTTTATTTCTGTCTGCTCTTTTATGTTTAGTTAAAAATTGTATACCTGCCTTTCATACCTATACACCATTCCTGTGTGTGTTCAATAAAAATATTTGAACGGAAGATGCTGGAGGAAACGGGTACAAACATATCTTTATCCACAGAAAAACGAGTCCTATATCGACATAACCTGAAAGGCCGCTCGGCAAAGAAGAAGCCACTGCTCCAGAACCACCATAAAAAAGCCAGAATACGGTTTGCATGTGAACAAAGATCATACTTTTTGGAGAAATGTCCTCTGGTCTGATGTGAAACAAAAATATAACTGTTTGGCCATAATGACCATTGTTATGTTTGGAGGAAAAAGGGGGATGCTTGCAGGGCGAAGAACACCATCCCAACCGTGAAGCACGGGGGTGCTGCAGAAGGGACTGGTGCACTTCACAAAATAGATGGCATCATGAGGCAGGGCAATTATGTGGATATATTGAAGCAACATCTCAAGACATCAGTCAGGAAGTTAAAGCTTGGTTGCAAATGGGTCTTCCAAATGGACAATGACCCCAAGCACACTTCCAAAGTTGTGGCAAAATGGCTTAAGGACAACAAAGTCAAGGTATTGGAGTGGCCATCACAAAGCCCTGACCTCAATCCTATAGAACATTTGTGGGCAAAACTGAAAAAGCTTGTGCGAGCAAGGAGGCCTGACTCCGTTACACTAAAAACCGGACTCCGTTACACCAGCTCTGTCAGGAGGAATGGGCCAAAATTCACCCAACTTATTGTGGGAAGCTTGTGGAAGGCTACCCAAAACGTTTTTTTTTTTTTTTTTTACCGTTATTTTACCAGGTAAGTTGACTGAGAACACGTTCTCATTTGCAGCAACGACCTGGGGAATAGTTACAGGGGAGAGGAGGGGGATGAATGAGCCAATTGTAAACTGGGGATTATTAGGTGACCATGATGGTTTGAGGGCCAGATTGGGAATTTAGCCAGGACACCGGGGTTAACACCCCTACTCTTACGATAAGTGCCATGGGATTTTTAATGACCTCAGAGAGTCAGGACACCCGTTTAACGTCCCATCCGAAAGACGGCACCCTACACAGGGCAGTGTCCCCAATCACTGCCCTGGGGCATTGGGATATTTTTTAGACCAGAGGAAAGAGTGCCTCCTACTGGCCCTCCAACACCACTTCCAGCAGCATCTGGTCTCCCATCCAGGGACTGACCAGGACCAACCCTGTTTGACCCAAGTTAAAAAATTTAAAGGCAATGCTACCAAATACTAACTGAGTGTATTTAAACTTCTGACCCACTGGGAATTTGATGAAAGAAATAAAAGCTGAAATAAATAATTCTCTCTACTATTATTCTGACATTTTACATTATTAAAATAAAGTGGTTATCCTAACTGACCTAAAACAGGGAATCTTTACTCAGATTAAATGTCAGGAATTGTGAAAAACTGAGTTCAAATGTATTTGGCTAAGGTGTATGAAAACTTCTAACTTCAACTGTACTTCTGTGTTTTGGGTCGTTGTCCTGTTGCATCACCTAACTTCTGTTGAGCTTCAATTGGCAGACATTTTTTCGGAGAATGTAAGGCTGTCTGTCTTCATAAACTTGGGAATTCATTTTTCCGTCGATGAGAGCAAGCTGTCCAGGCCCTGAGGCAGCCCCAAACCATGATGCTCCCTCCACCATACTTTACAGTTGGGATGAGGTTTGATGTTGGTGTGCTGTGCCTTTTTTTCTCCACACATAGTATGTTCCTTCCAAACAACTCACCTGTAGTAATCTGTTCACCAAATATTTAGCCAGTAGCGCTGTGGGACATCCAAGTGCTCTTTTGCGGACTTCAGACGTGCTGAAATGTTTTTTTTGGACAGCAGTAGCTTCTTCCGTGGTGTCCTCCCATGAACACCATTTTAGTTTAGTGTTTTATGCATCGTAGACTTGTCAACAGAGTTGTTAGCATTTTCCAGAGATTTATGTTGGTATTTAGCAGACAGTAGGATTTTTCTTAACCTCATTGATTATTCTGCGCTGTGCTCTTGCAGACATCATTGCAGGACGGCCACTCCTAGGGAGAGTCGCAATAGTGCTGAACTTTGGCCATTTACAATGGCTTGCGAAAGTATTCACCCCCTTGGCATTTTTCCTACTTTGTTGCCTTACAACCTGTAATTAAAATGTATTTTGGGGGGATTTGTATCATTTGATTTACACAACATGCCTACCACTTTGAAGATGCAAAATATTATTTATTGTGAAACAAGAAATAAGCCACAAAACAAAAAACTTGAGCATAACTATTCACCCCCCAAAGTCAATACTTTGTAGAGCCACCTTTCACAGCAATTACAGCTGCAAGTCTCTTGGGGGTATGTCTCTATAAGCTTGGCACATCTAGCCACTGGGTTGTCTATTCTTCAAGGCAAAACTGCTCCAGCTCCTTCAAGTTGGATGTGTTCTGCTGATGTACAGCAATTTTAGGTCATACCACAGATTCTCAATTGGATTGAGGAATGGGCTTTGACTAGGCCATTCCAAGAAATGTAAATGTTTCCCCTTAAGCCACTCGAGTGTTGCTTTGGCAATATGCTTAGGGCCATTGTCCTGCTGGAAGGTGAACCTCCATCCCAGTCTCAAATCTCTGGAAGAATGAAACAGGTTTCCCTCAAGAATATCCCTGCATTTAGCACCATCTATCATTCCTTCAATTCTGACCAGTTTCCCAGTCCCTGCCGATGAAAAACATCCCCACAGCATGATGTTGCCACCACCATGCTTCACTGTGGGGGATGATGTTCTCGGGGTGATGAGAGGTGTTGGGTTTGTGCCAGATATAGCGTTTTCCTTGATGAACAAAAAGCTCAATTTTAGTCTCATCTGACCAGAGTACCTTCTTCCATGTGTTTGGGGAGTCTCCCACATGCCTTTAGGCAAACACCAAACGTGTTTGCTTACTTTTTTCTTTAAGCCATGGCTTTTTTCTTGCCACTCTTCCTTAAAGCCCAGCTCTGTGGAGTGTACGGCTTAAAGTGGTCCTATGGACAGATACTCCAATCTCTGCTGTGGAGCTTTGCAGCTCCTTCAGGGTTATCTTTGGTCTCCTTGTTGCCTCTCTGATTAATGCCCTCCTTGCCTGGTCCCTGAGTTTTGGTGGGCGGCCCGCTCTTGGCAAGTTTATTGTGGTGCGATATTCTTTCCATTTTTTAACAATGGATTTAATGGTGCTCCGTGGGATGTTCAAAGTTTCGTATATGTTTTTTATAACCCAATCCTGATCTGTCCTTCTCCACAACTTTGACCCTGACCTGTTTGGAGAGCTCCTTGGTCTTCATGGTGCCGCCCCTTGCTTAGTGGTGTTGCAGACTCTGGGGCCTTTCAGAACAGGTGTATATATACTGAGATCATGTGACACTTAAAGATCACCTGTGTGCAATCTAACTAATTATGTGACTTCTGAGGGTAATTGGTTGCACCAGATCTTATTTAGGAGCTTCAAAGCAAAGGGGTGAATACATACTGTATGCACTTAAGTTTGATGCTATAGAAATTAATTAGCATTTCAGCATTTCGGTTTGATGTTAAATTCCAAGACAATGGAGAGCGAGAGTAAATTTAGAGCAATACAATTACCGAGAACAGTGGAGGCTGGTAACTTGAAAAAATTAGGAGAATGGGAAACCCACGCTATACGTGCGGAACGCACAGAGACGCTAAAGTGTGTTTCAAAAATGGTCAAAGACGAATTATTTTAACCCAAAGCATTTAATAAAGACATTTATAGTACAATATTATGAGGAATGAGAGGGGTTCTTACACATTGTTGGGAAAGGATCACAGTAGTGATTGAAAGAGGGTACGAGGCAAGAGTTGAGGTGTTCAGAGGCTTGACTTTAGTGCTGTACATGGTTTGACTGGGAAGACAAAAAAAACACACTACGAAGTTAAACAAAAGAGCTAAGAATGATTTCGTCCAAGCAAGGCGTAAAATCATTGATGTGTAATAATGTGATTGACTCTACATACAGTAATGAGAGAACATTGACAGGACTACTCACAGTGCCTAGAGAGGAAACATTCAATGTTCCAGTGGATGAGCGTGGCTTCAGTTCATGTCAGGAGAAAGTTGACAAAAGTAGTGGAGTGGAGTGGTCATCACCTCTTAAATCAGGGAACAGGAGGGGACTTGGCTGTAAATACAAACAGCAGATACATTCCATTACAACTGCGCCATCGTGGGTTTGAACAACTAGTTTCTCCATGAAGTTAAACTCAGACATCTCAAAATTCAAAAGTCAAACACAGACTGCGCATCTCACTTACTTGACACATCAAAGTAGCTCAAGAAACGTTCCTGAATAAAGCCCTGATCATCCACATACCTGACGATAACTGACAGCTGACTGGTGGCACCATAGATCCCAGAGAGTTGGGGGGGGGGGGGGGGGGGGGGGGGGGGTGAAACCCCTGTGAAACTGCAGCAATCTATTACAGCAACTTGTTCATATGATTTATATTAGCTTAGGAGGGGGGGTTCCTCTACCCAGACAGAGACAACAACTGATAGAGAATAGAATTCACAGGGCTGAGCTTGCTTTATGCATGTTTTCATCATGCACGCCTAAGCAACTGTAAGCTTCATAAAAAAAAAAGGTTACTCACATCTGGCATCACTATTATGTTGATTAATGAATTCCAATTAATTATTTTGGATTGCAAATGTATAGGCAGCCTAGCCAGCCCAATTTGGAATATTAACCACATTTGATCACATTCACATTTTCTCCTGACACACAAATGGACTATAAATACATAACGTTACCAATTAGTTTACCCTGACCTGATGGATAGGGCATATAGGCTGTATGCAGTGGCTCTTATTAGTAGCCTACAGTTGATCAGACGGGAAAATATTATCGTTTTCATCCCATACAGCATGTCAGAGTTCTGATGTTTTGGTGTAGCCTTGGCTGCTGCAACATTTATGTAATGAGTTTCTGCCTGTGTCGGTCATCATCTTTGCAAAATAAATACCGGAGGGAAGTGGAAAGCCTACCGTAACGCACGCGCAAACAAAATGCGCTGCGTCAGCCTCTCTTTAATCTAACTTTTAAAAGGATGATGCGATGGGAGCTATCAAATCATTCTGAATTGATTTAGACATCTCAGAAAAGACAGTCGGAAGTTCCATATGTTCAGCAAGTAAAGCATAGTAACGCGCAATTACCGCAGCAAGCTCCTTGTAGTTGCCCTTGTTAGCGGAACTCTCCCTCTCGTCATGTCCTCTGAAAGCCCATTTCTTGCATGCCCAAAAACGCAGTGGTGTTGATAAGCCGCTTGAGACCATCCCTGTTGCTTTTTACTTTCTCGTTTTGTTGCGCAGTTCAACTACGCGGACCTTCGTCATGATCGATGCAGCTTTTTCCCAGAAGCTTGAATCTGATGTGGGCATGTATATGCTCCCTGTTTTTGTTTTGCCGTTTAGCTGAACGATTGATGTTCTTCAGGTAACTGTACACCTCTTTCGCCCAAGGCTCAGACTTTCCAAAAAAGTAGGCAAGGATGACGTCCTCCGGAAGTGGTCATAATTACCATGTATGTCTATGGAAGGGGGTGAGGCCTACAAGCCTCCTAGATTTAGTTTTGAAGTCAATGTAGCCAGAGGTGGACAGGAGCTAGCTGCCTCCGGCTACACCATTATGCTACCCCTGTTGAAGTTACTATAGACCTTCACTGCAAAACAGTGTGTTTTAAATGAATTATTTGGTGACATATGAATATATTTAGTATAGTTTTGTCAAAAAATAATAACTTTTTTAGTTTTTCAAAATAAAAATAAAAAATGAAATTTCACTGAGGAGGATGGTCCTCCCCTTCCTCTGAGGAGCATCCACTGACTCAAAAGTGATTTGGTATGTTCTGGACTAATAAGCTGCTGGTTGTAAGATGTTTTGAAGCTCTGACGTAATCATAGGGTGAAAGTATCGGTTGAGTATAGTAACAGTATGAATTTCTGACATGGAAAGGTTTACTAGCAACATCAGCTAAATTAGTTTGTGATCATGACTATTCTTTGCAGTTCGTGTGTGTGTGTGTGCGGCGATGACCGTGATTGAAGAGGACAGCTTCTCCTTGGTGAACACTCTTGCGTGTGTGATTTTGGAATCTAGGTCAAATAACTGAATTAGGCGGGGAGTAATGGAAGAAAATCTGCATCACTCTGCATGGTTATAGGGCCCTCCAGTGAGAACATGCAGACCACACACACGTGTATGGTCGGTGCCATTTAAGATGAGGGAGAACGATTCATTTTTATGAGTATGGCCTTATTTCTATTACAGCATATTGGATGACTGTCATTCATATTCCATTCACCCAGCTCAATGTAACAGCCTAAACCTACTACAGTTGAAGCCGGACGTTTAAATGTATTTGGCAAAGGTGTACGTAAACTCAGTTTCACAATTCCTGACATTTACTCCTAGTACAAATTCACTGTCTTAGGTCAGTTAGGATCATCACTTTATTTTAAGAATGTGAAATGTCAGAATAATAGGAGAGAGAATGATTTATTTCAGTTTTTATTTCTTTCATCACATTCCCAGTGGGTCAGAAGTTTACATACACTCAATTAGTATTTGGTAGCATTGCCTTTAAATTGTTTAACTTGGTTGGGTGAATTTTGGCCCATTCCTCCTGACAGAGCTTGTGTAACAGAGTCAGGTTTGTTGGCCTCCTTGCTCACACAAGCTTTTAGGTTCTGCCCACAAATTTTCTATAGGATTGAGGTCAGGGCTTTGTGATGGCCACTCCAATATCTTGACTTTGTTGTCCTTAAACCATTTTGCCACAACTTTGGAAGTGTGCTTGTGGTCATTGTCCATTTGGAAGACCCATTTGCGACCAAGCTTTAACTTCCTGACTGATGTCTTGAGATGTTGCCTTAATATATCCACCTAATTTTCCTCCCTCATGATGCCATCTATTTTGTGAAGTGCACCAGTTCCTCCTGCAGCAAAACATCCCCACAACATGATTCTGCCACCCCCGTGCTTCACGGTTGGGATGGTGTTCTTCGCCTTGCAAGCATCCCCCTTTTTCCTCCAAACATAACGATGGTCATTATGGCCAAACAGTTCTATTTCTGTATCATCAGACCAGAGGACATTTCTCCAAAAAGTACAATCTTTGTCCCCATGTGCAGTTGCAAACCGTAGTCTGGCTGTTTTATGGTGGTTTTGGAGCAGTGGGTTCTTCCTTGCTGAGCGGCCTTTCAGGTAGTGTCAATATAGGACATAGATATTTTTGTACCTGTTTCCTCCAGCATCTTCACAATGTCCTTTGCTGTCGTTCTTGGTTTGATTTGCACCAAAGTACGTTCATCTCTAGGAGACAGAACGCGTCTCCTTCCTGACCGGTATGACGGCTATGTGGTCCCATGGTGCTTATACTTGCGTACTATTGTTTGTACAGATGAACGTGGAACCTTCAGGCGTTTGGAAATTGCTCCCAAGGATGAACCAGACTTGTGGAGGTCTACAATTGTTTTTCTGAGGTCTTGGCTGATTTATTTTGATTTCCCCATGATGTCAAGCAAAGAGGCACTGAGTTTGAAGGTAGGCCTTGAAATACATCCACAGGTACACCTCCAATTGACTCAAATGATGTAAATTAGACTATCAGAAGCTTCTAAAGCCATGACGTAATTTTCTGGAATTTTCCAAGCTGTTTAGAAGGCACAGTCAACTTAGTGTATGTAAACTTCTGACCCAATGGAATTGTGATACAGTGAATTATAAGTGAATTAATCCTTCTGTAAACAATTGTTGGAAGAATTTGTGTCATGCACAAAGTAGATGTCCTAACCGACTTGCCAAAACTATAGTTTGTTAACAAGAAATTTGTGGAGTGGTTGAAAAACAAGGTAATGACTCCAACCTAAGTGTATGTAAACTTCAACTGTACATGATACTCAAATGTTTCCTATACCCATCATGTGGTTGCTACAACCTAGCCTATGGATATAAGTTTACAACATAGGTGCACAGGCCGAGAGAAAAATGTGAGTAATCAAGGTGACAGACATTGACACATTCTGTATTTCCTTACACACTGTTGCCTGCATCTAGCTGATCTCAGGTGTAATCATTAGTACAACAGTTGTAAATGAGAGTTTCTATTCTACACCCCTGATCACACACGAACGAGGTTGACCTTCATAGCAGTCACATACAAACAGCATGATCACTTTGCTAGTTGTATAATTCCTTCTCGCATCTATGCACTCTTCTCTCACCTTTTCCCTTCACATCAGCTGTCCGTGACCAGGAGAAAAGACATTTCCAAACCAAACCTTCATATCACCGCCAACCTCTACACAGCCTACATCGTTGTCACCATATTAGCTAACGTGATAGTCAACATAGTTATTTTAACTAACGTATTAGTGAACCCTCTACAATCATGCAGTACAGTCAGTAAGCAGTGTAGCAGTTACACCAGTTGGCCCCGATGGCAATAAATTAATAAAACCAAAAACGTACCTTGACTTGGCAGTGTTCCAGTCTTGGATAGCCATAGCCAGCTAGCTGACATAGTATCCCTCTCTGTTTGAGACGGGTGTTTAAATAGGCTAAACTAACTAGCTACATTCGCTAGCTAAGTAAGTGCAATTGAAAATAAGTAAAGGAAATATTGCTCTCTTACTTCTTCTTCATATTTGAAGATATTCATTTGTTCAAAAAGGTTACATTGTTTTAAATTGTTTCTCTCTCTCTTGATTCAACTAATCACCACATTGTTTGCACTGCAGTTCTAGCTGTAGCTTATGCTTTCAGATGAATTCTCTGATCCTTTGATTGGGTGGACAACATGTTGCAAGAGCTCTGATAGGTTGGAGGATGTTTCACTATTTAAGATGTTACTGAGGATGGTCCTCCCCTTCCTCCTCTGAGGAGCCTCCACTGACACACTCACACACGACCTCACAAAACTGAATTTCAATTTTAGACATGAACAGAAATGTCTAACGTCAATCATTTTAGATGTGAAAGAAGACGTTAATGTGAAGCCTCATTCAAAAGACAGCAATTCTGCCGATATAGGAGTTCAGTTAGAGGGGAATGATAAGAATGACAAGTGTGTTAGCATGCTCGTGATTGTGTGTCCATACCTTTGTGCAGAGTGTGCCCTTTGTTGTAGAAAGACTTTTGGTTAATGATATGTTTCAACTCTGTTGCTCTCCTGTCATCCCAGCACAGAGATAACGAGGGAGAAGGCAGCCCAAACTTCACACAGACGGAATTAGCACAAGACATGATCGCAGGCTTCAATTGGAGAAAGTTTTTTGCTCTCTCGCTCCTCTGACAGTCTTCAGATGCTTGTTCAAACGTTTCTGTTAAGAGAGATTCAAATCAAGAGGGGGATTGTGTGTGTGTGTGTGTGTGTGTGTGTGTGTGTGTGTGTGTGTGTGTGTGTGTGTGTGTGTGTGTGTGTGTGTGTGTGTGTGTGTGTGTGTGTGTGTGTGTGTGTGTGTGTGTGTCATTGTGTAACTGACTTAATGTACTTGCGTTTGTGACTATGAGTGTGTGTATGCAAGTGTGTTGTGTTTGAGAGAGTGTGAGCAAATGTGTGTATGTGGGTCAATGTTTGTGTGCGTGCTTGTCTTTAAGTGTGTGCTGGTGTGTGTTTGTGTGCATACATACATACATGAGTGAGTGTGTGCGTCTCCCCTCCAGAGGAGCGTGTTCTGATGGATGTTAATGTGGACCGACAAAGGGGTGTCCCCCGAGGGAGCAACACAGCCAACCAGGGAGGAAGGGAGCGAGGGAGGAGAGGATGGGTAACCCCTCTAATCCGCTCCCTTCTTCACAGACCCAGAGAGGAAACGAGGCAGTGAACCACCCAATGAATAAATAAAAGCCCCCCCCTCCCCCTTACAACCTGCAGTGCTGCAAAGGAGCACTTAAAAACATTTTAACAAGAGACTCACTTCATTCAATATGGACTTCCTATGCACAAAGACCCTGGAAGTAGAACTCTGACTTTACACATTGAGAGAGAGCGAGAGAGGATGAGATCGAGATGCTAGAAGGGAACGAGAGAAATGTAGAGATAGGGAGAGTGTTAGAGTGCAATGGGAGATGAAGAAAGACTTTCAACATTTCACAAGTTTAAGGACCAGATACTGAAATAGGTTTAGAATATTTATTGGAGGAAATGGAATGGATGTGAGAATGAGGATTCAGGAGGGGAATGAGAATGGACCGGATGGAGCCAAAGGCTGCAGATGAAGGATCCATGGAGTAAACTTGGCTTGGAGTCTAAGGCAAACATCGTCAGGCCGTGGTAGTTAGGCTGCTGAGGTGATGGCAATCCCCAAAAAGAGAATTCCAAGTTAGTTGTACCCGAGAGAGGAAGTGAGCTGTTCTAGACTGCATGTGCTGAATGGTTGGCAGCAGGTAGCCTAGTGGTTAGAGCATTGGCCAGTAGCCGAAAGGTTGCTAGATCAAATCCCCGAGCTGTCAAGGTAAAAATTTGTTGTTCTGCCTCTGAACAGGGCAGTTAACCCACTGTTCCTAGGCCGTCATTGTAAATAAGAATTTGTTCTTAATAACTGATTTGCCTAGTTAAATAAATGTTAAATAAAAAAATGTAGTTGAGATAGAATAGGTGTATGGGCGAGATGCCCACGGAAGGACCCAAACTTAGACCCCAGAAAACCAGAAGCAACGGTGGCAAGGATAAAAATCCCTTGAAGGAAGAAAACCTTGAGGAACCAGGCTCAACTGGGGAGCCAATCCTCTTTTGGCTGGTTGGGTAAGATGGTATCCCTTAAATGAGGCAAGGACTGGTGGACTGTGCTTGAGTTAATGTAGGTTCTGAGAGATGAGCATGGTGTGTGCTGTCCTAATGTTGTTGATGACAGAGCGGATGTAGGTATGATAGGATGTAGTCTTGAGGATGATAGGATGTAGACTTGAGAGGACCAGTGCCCGTGGAGATGTAAGGTGTGGTCTGGGATGAGAGGGGAGAGTTATACCACGATGGTCTTCAAGGAACTTCACTGGACTCTATGTAAACTGGAAACCATATATCCTGAAGCTGCATTTCTTGTAGCTGGGCGTTTTAGCAAAGTAAATTTCAGAACAAGGCCACCTAAATTCTATCAGCATATTGATTGCAGCACTCACACGGGCAATACACTGGACCATTGCTACTCTAACTTCCGCGATGCATACAAGGCCTTCCCTCGCCCTCTCTTCTGAAAATCTGACCACGAATCCATCTTGCTCCTACCATCCTATAGGCAGATACTCAAACAGAATGCACCCGTGACTAGAACCATTCAACACTGGTCTGACCAACCGGAATCCATCCTTCAAGATTGTTTTGATCACGCGGACTGGGAAATGTTCCAGGCAGCCTCAGAGAATAACATTGATCTATATGCTGACTCGGTGAGTGAATTTTTAAGGAA
The DNA here is from genome assembly GCF_029448725.1 of Salvelinus fontinalis. NCBI lineage: Eukaryota > Metazoa > Chordata > Actinopteri > Salmoniformes > Salmonidae > Salvelinus > Salvelinus fontinalis. Next base: position 43,318,373 of record NC_074690.1, read on the forward strand.
GTGCATAGGAGATGTTGTACCCACTATGACTATTAATAAAACCTACCCTAACCAAAAACCATGAATGGATGGCAGCATTCGCGCAAAACTGAAAGCACGAACCACCGCATTTAACCATGGAAAGAGGACCAGAAATATGTCCGAATATAAACACTGTAGTTATTCCCCCCGCAAGGCAATCAGAGAAGCGAAATGTCGGTATAGGGACAAAGTGGAGTCGCAATTCAACGGCTCAGACACAAGACATATGTGGCAGGCTCTACAGGCAATTACGGACAACAAAAAGCATGCAACTCAATCATCAAGTTTGCAGACGACACAACGGTAATGGGCTTGATTACCAACAATGACAAGACAGCCTACAGGGAGGAGGTGAGGGCATTCGGAGTGTGGTGTCAGGAAAACATCCTCTCACTCAACCTCATCAAAACAAAGGAGGAGATGATTGTGGACTTCAGGAAACAGCAGAGGGAGCAACTCCCTATCCACATTGAAGGGACAGTAGCGGAGAAGGTTCTTCGGGGTACACATCACAGACAAACTGAAATTGTCCACCCACACGACAGTGTGGTGAAGGCGCAACAGCGCCTCATCAACCTCAGGAGGCTGAAGAAATGTGTCTTGTCACCTAAAACCCTGACAAACCTTTACAGATGCACAATTCAGAGCATCCTGTTGTGCTGTATCACCGCCTGGTATGGCAACTGCACCGCCCTCGACCGCAAGGCTCCCCAGAGGGTGGTGCGGTCTACACAACGCATCACCGGGGGGAAACTACCTGCCCTCCAGGACACCTACAGCACCCGATGTCACAGGAAGGCCAAAAAGATCATCAATGACAACAACCACCCGAGTCACTGCCTGTTCACCCCATTACCATCCAGAAGGCGAGGTCAGTACAGGTGCATCAAAGCTGGGACCAAGAGACTGAAAAACAGCTTCTATCTCAAGGCCATCAGACTGCTAAACAGCAATCACTAACTCAGAGAGGCTGCTGCCTACATGGAGACTCACTAGTCAATTTAAACAATGCCACTTTAATAATGTTTACATATCTTACATTACTCATCTCATATGTACAGTTGAAGTCAGAAGATTACATACACTTAGGTTGGAGTCATTAAAACTCATGGTTCAACCACTCCACACATTTCTTGTTAACAAACTACAGATTTGGCAAGTCGGTTAGGACATCTACTTTGCGCATGACACAATAAATTTGTCCAACAATTGTTTACAGACAGATTATTTCACTTAAAATTCACTGTATCACAATTCCAGTTGGTCAGAAGTTTACATACACTAAGTTGACTGACTTTAAACAGCTTGGAAAATTCCAGAAAATTATGGACCTCCACAAGTCTGGTTCATCCTTGGGAGAAATTTCCAAATGCCTGAAGGTACCACGTTCATCTGTACAAAGAATAGTATGCAAGTATAAACACCATGGTACCACGGTCATACCGTTCAGGAAGGAGACGCGTTCTGTCTCCTAGAGATGAACGTACTTTGGTGCGAAAAGAACAAATCAATCCCAGAACAACAGCAAGGTCTTCAAGGACCTTGAAGATGCTGGAGGAAACAGGTACAAAAGTATCTATATCGACACAACCTGAAAAGCCGCTCAGCAAGGAAGAAGCCACTGCTCCAAAACCGCAAAAAAAAAGCCAGACTACGGTTTTCAGCTGCACATTCGGACAAAGATCGTACTTTCTGGAGAAATGTCCTCTGGTCTGGTGAAACAAAAATAGAACGGTTTGGCCATAATTACCATCGTTATGTTTGGAAGAAAAAGGGGGAGGCTTGCAAGTCAAAGAACACCATCCCAACCGTGAAGCATGGGGGTGGCAGCATCATGTTGTGGGGGTGCTTTGCTGCAGGAGGGACTGGTGCACTTCACAAAATTGATGGCATCATGAGGCAGGACAATTGTGTGGATATATTGAAGCAACATCTCAAGACATCAGTCAGGAAGTTAAAGCTTGGTCGTAAATGGGTCTTCCAAATGGACAATGACCCCAAGCATACTTCCAAAGTTGTAGCAAAATGGCTTAAGGACACCAAAGTCAAAGTATTGGAGTGGCCATCACAAAGCCTTGACTTCAATCCCATAGAAAATGTGTGGGCAGAACTGAAAAAGTGTGTGCGAGCAAGGAAGCCTACAAACCTGACTCAGTTACACAGGAGGAATGGGCAAAAATTCACCCAACTTATTGTGGGAAGCTTGTGGAAGGCTACCCGAAACTTTTGACCCAAGTTAAACAATTTAAAGGCAATGCTACCAAATACTAATTGAGTGTATGTAAACTTCTGACCCACTGGGAATGTGATGAAACCACATTCTTTTGGCGAGATTGGAAACCCAAATCGGTCTACACGGACAAATTCTGGCCTGGTTTAGATCTTATCTGTCGGAAAGATATCAGTTTGTCTCTGAATGGTTTGTCCTCTGACAAATCAACTGTAAATTTCAAGGTTCCATTTTAGGACCTTTTATTTTCACTATATATTTTACCTCTTGGGGATGTCATTCGAAAACATAATGTTAACTTTCACTAATATGCGGATGACACACAGCTGTACATTTAAATTAAACATTGTGAAGCTCCAAAATTGACCTCGCTAGAAGCCTGTGTTTCACACATAAGAAAGTGGATGGCTGCAAGCTTTCTAATTTTAAACTCGTACAAAACAGAGCTGCTTGTTCTAGGTCCCAAGGATCAAAGAGATCTTCTGTTGAATCTGACAATTAATCTTGATGGTTGTGCAGTCGTCTCAAATAAAACTGTGAAGGACCTCGGCGTTACTCTGGACCCTGATCTCTCTTTTGACGAAAATATCAAGACTGTTTCAAGGACAGCTTTTTTCCATCTACGTAACATTGCAAAAATCAGAAACTTTCTGTCCAAAATGATGCAGAAAAATTAATCCATGGTTTTGTTACTTCTAGGTTAGACTACTGCAATGCTCTACTTTCCCGGCTACCCGGATAAAGCACTAAATAAACTTCAGTTAGTGCTAAATACGGCTGCTAGAATCCTGACTAGAACCCCAAATTTGATCATATTACTCCAGTGCTAGCCTCCCTACACTGGCTTCCTGTTAAGACAAGGGCTGATTTCAAGGTTTTACTGCTAAACCTACAAAGCATTACATGGGCTTGCTCCTACCTATCTTTCCGATTTGGTCCTGCCGTACATACCTACACGTACGTTACGATCACAAGACGCAGGCCTCCTAATTGTCCCTAGAATGTCTAAGCAAACAGCTGGAGGCAGGGCTTTCTCCTATAGAGCTCCATTTTTATGGAATGTCTGCCTACCCATGTGGGAGACGCAGACTCGGTCTCAACCTTTAAGTCTTTATTGAAGACTCATCTCTTCAGTAGGTCATATGATTGAGTGTAGTCTAGCCCAGGAGTGTGAAGGTGAACGGAAAGGCTCTGGAGCAACGAACTGCCTTTGCTGTCTCTGCCTGGCCGGTTCCCCTCTCTCCACTGGGATTCTCTGCCTCTAACCCTATTACATGGGCTGAGTCACTGGCTTACTGGTGCTCTTCCATGCCGTCCCTAGGAGGGGTGCATCACTTGAGTGGGTTGAGTCACTGACGTGATCTTCCTGTCTGGGTTGGCACACCCCCTTGGGTTGTGCCGTGGTGGAGATCTTTGTGGGCTATACTCGGCCTTGTCTCAGGATGGTAAGTTGGTGGTTGTGGGGGCTGTGCTTGGCAAAGTGGGTGGGGTTATATCCTGCCTGTTTGGCCCTGTCCGGGGGTATCATCGGATGGGGCCACAGTGTCTCCTGACCCCTCCTGTCTCAGCCTCCAGTATTTATGCTGCAGTAGTTTATGTGTCGGGGGCTAGGGTCAGTCTGTAATATCTGGAGTACTTCTCCGGTCTTACCCTGTGTCCTGTGTGAATTTAGGTATGCTCTTTCTATTTCTCTCTTTCTCTCTTTCTTTCTCTCGGAGGACCTGAGCCCTAGGACCATGCCTCAGGATTACCTGGCATGATGAATCGTTGCTGTCCCCAGTTCACCTGGCCATGCTGCTGCTCCAGTTTCAACTGTTCTGCCTGCGGCTATGGAACCCTGACCTGTTCACCGGACGTGCTACCTGTCCCAGACCTGCTGTTTTCAACCCTCTAGAGACAGCAGGAGCGGTAGAGATACTCTTAATGATCGGCTATGAAAAGCCAACTGACATTTACTCCTTACTCCTGATGCACCCTCGACAACTACTGTGATTGTTATTACTTCACCATGCTGGTCATTTATGTACATTTGAACATCTTGGCCATGTTCTGTTATAATCTCCACCCGGCACAGCCAGAAGAGGACTGGCCACCCCTCATAGCCTGGTTCCTCTCTAGGTTTCTTCCTAGGTTTTGGCCTTTTTATGGAGTTTTTCCTAGCCACCGTGCTTCTACACCTGCATTGCTTCCTGTTTGGGGTTTTAGGCTGGTTTTCTGTGCAGCACTTTGAGATATCAGCTGATGTAAGAAGGGCTATGTAAATACATTTGATTTGATGAAAGAAGTTAAAGCTGAAATAAATAATTACTTCTATTATTCTGACATTTCACATTCTTAAAATAAAGTGGTGTTCCTAACTGACCTAAAACAGGGATTTTTTACTAGTAGTAAATGTCAGGAATTGTGAAATAATCTGTCTGTAAACAGTTGTTGGAAAAATGACTTGTGTCATGCACAAAGTAGATGTCCTAACCGACTTGCCAAAACTATAGTTTGTTAACAAGACATTTGTGGATATGTTGAAAAATGAGTTTTAATGACTCCAACCTAAGTGTATGTAAACTTCTGACTTCAACTGTATATGTACCTAAATGTTTAAAACCTGTCTAGGATCAGCGTGGCGCTAGCGGCACCCCCCCCCCCCCCCCCCCACTGAAAAACCAGTGCCACGAAATTCAAAAAAAATATTTTTTTTAAATATTTAACTTTCACACATTAAAGTCCAATACAGCTAATGAAAGACACAGATCTTGTGAATCCAGTCAACATGTCCGATTTTTAAAATGTTTTACAGGGAAGACACAATATGTAAAGATGTACATCTATTACCTAAAAACACATTAGCATAATCCACCATCTTTTATTTGTCCACCAACACCAGTAGCCATCACCAATTCGGCTAAACTAAGATATTTATAGCCCCTAACCAACAAAAAAACTCATTAGATGACAGTCTGATAACATATTTATGGTATGGGATAGGTTTTGTTAGAAAAAAGTGCATATTTCAGGTAGATGGCATAGGTTACAATTGCACCCACCGTCACAAATGGACTAGAATAATTACAATGAGCAACGTGTTTACCTAACTACTAATCATCAAACATTTCGTAAAAATACACAGCATACACGAATCGAAAGACACAGATCCTGTGAATACAGACAATATTTCAGATTTTCTAAGTGTCTTACAGCGAAAACACAATAAATCGTTATATTAGCATAGCACATAGCACATAGCAGCCCAGCATTGATTCTAGCCAAAGTGAGCGATAAAAGTCAACATCGCCAAAAGATATTAATTTTTTCACTAACCTTCTCAGAATTCTTCCGATGACACTCCTGTAACATCATATTACACAATCCATATAGAGTTTGATCGCAAATGTTTATATTTAGCCACCAAAATCATGGTTAGACAATGTGAAATGTAGACAAGCTGGTCAGAAAATGTCCTTGCGCCACTTAGACAGTGATCTACTCTTATACATAAATACTCATAAACGTGACTAAAAAATATAGGGTGGACAGGGATTGATAGACAATTTAATTCTTAATACAATTGCGGAATTACATTTTTTAATTTATCCTTACTTTTCAATACAGTTTGCGCCAAGCGAAGCTACGTCAAAAAACATGGCGTCCTAAGCCACTAAAATGTTTCGACAGAAACACGATTTATCATAATAAAAATGTCCTACCTTGAGCTGTTCTTCCATCAGTATCTTGGGCAAAGGATCCTTTCTTGGGAGTAATCGTCTTTTGGTGGAAAGCTGTCCTCTTGCCATGTGGAAATGCCAACTGCGTTCGGGATGAACTGAAAAGCGTGCCCGGCTATTCACATCGTTTCAAAAATAAATGTCCCAAAATCGCACTAAACGGATATAAATTGCTATAAAACGCTTTAAATTAACTACCTTATGATGTTTTTAACTCCTATAACGAGTGAAAAGATGACCGGAGAAATATAACAGGCTAAACTAACGCTTGGAACAGGAGCGGGTCGGTGTCCAGCACGCGCGTTACGCACCAAGGAAAGACTTGCTAGCTACAGGGTTTTTTAATTTATAGGGCCTGTGAACGCGCAATCGACCCTTGCTAGCTACAGGGTTTTTTAATTTATAGGGCCTGTGAACGCGCAATCGACCCCATTGGAATCGTCATCACGTAAAGGCATCCATGGGAAGACGTAAGCAGTGTCCGTATAGTCATAGCAAAAACAGTGCCCTTTTAACTGACTCCAGAACAGTGGCCAAAATGTGTGAAATCTGACTCCATGTCAGGGAAATTGCTGTAGAATGGGCTCTGTTCCACTTAGAGACAACATTTCAACTCCTATAGAAACTATAGACTGTTTTCTATCCAATAATAATAATAATATGCATATTGTACGATCAAGGATTTTGTGGGAAGCCGTTTCAAAAATTACCCAATTAGCATAAATAGTCTAAACAGCGCCCCCATCCCCAACAGGATTAATATCCATAATTGTTCTGATTATTTATTTGAATTGCGCGCCCTCCAGTTTCACCCGCAAGCGGGACGCCTAGCCCTAGAAGATCCTAACTGACATAAGACTTTTTCTAGGATTAAATGTCAGGAATTGTGAAAAACTGAGTTTAAATGTATTTGGCTAAGGTGTATGTAAACTTCCGACTTCAACTGTATATACTACATCTTATCCCATCTGTTGCACATATTATTTTTCAATCCCTTGTTTATTAGGTAGTTGTTGGGAAATTGTTAGATACTGTAAGAATATTTGAATACAGAAGGAGTGTCTGGAGTTTTGGTCAGTAGGATAGCCGTACATGTCACGATCGTTTGTAGAATTAACGGACCAAGGCGCAGCGTGCGTAGAGTTCCACATGTTTAATAAAGAAGTGAATCTTTAGCCAAAGAACAAAACAATAAACAATAAACTAGCAAACAACGAACCGTGACTACAACACTAACTCAAAACAAAACAATATCCCATAACCCACAGGTGGAAAAAATGCTACTTAAGTATGATCCCCAATTAGAGACAACGATAGCCAGCTGCCTCTAATTGGGAATCATAGCAAAACCCCAACATAGAAAAACAACCTAGAACCCCACAGAAAATATAAACTAGACTAACCCCCCAGTCACACCCTGACGTACTCTACCATAGAAAATAAAGGCTCTCTATAGTCAGGACTGGACATCGGCGCAGAGGAAAACTCCTGCCATGAGCGGGACGCCGTGCCTGGACTGGGCACCAACGCAGAAGAAGACTCTTGCCTTGGAGCTGGACTAGATGCCGTGCTCAGACTGGGCATTGGCGCAGGGGAAGGCTCCGGCCATGGAGCTGGAGGTTCCGGACCGTGGACCGTCGCAGGAGGTTCAGGACCCTGGACCGTCGCAGGAGGTTCCAGAGCGTGGACCGTCTCAGGAGGTTCCGGACCGTAGACCGCCTCAGGAGGTTCCGGACCGTAGAACGTCTCAGGAGGTTCCGGACCGTAGACCATCTCAGGAGGTTCCGGACCATGAAACGTTGCCGGAAGCTCCGGACTGGGAACTGTCGCCGGAAGCTCCGGACTGGGAACCGTCGCCGGAAGCTCCGGACTGGGAACCGTCGCCGGAAGCTCCGGACTGGGAACCGTCGCCGGACGCTCTGGACTGGGAACCGTCGCCGGAAGCTCTGGACTGGGAACCATCGCCGGAAGCTCTGGACTGGGAACCGTCGCCGGAAGCTCTGGACTGGGAACCGTCGCCGGAAGCTCTGGACTGGGAACCGTCGCCGGAAGCTCTGGACTGGGAACTGTCGCCGGAAGCTCTGGACTGGGGATCATCGCAGGAAGCCTGGTGCATGGGGCCGGCACTGGTGGCACCGGACTGGTGACACGCACCTCAGGGCGACACGCACTTCAGGAAGAGTGCGGGGAGCAGGCACAGGACATACCGGACTGGGGAGGTGCACTGGAGGCCTGAAGCGTGGGGCCGGTACAGGTGGCACCGGACTGGTGACACGCACTTCAGGGCGAGTGCGGGGAGAAGGAACAGGACGAATTGGGCTGTGAAGGCGCACCGGAGACCTGGTGCGTATAGCTTGCATCAATTGTACCGGTTCAATGACACACTTAGCATGGCGAGTGCGGGGAGCTAGCACAGGACGTACTGGGCTGTGAAGGCGTACATCTGGGCGAGTGCGAGGAGCAGGCACAGGACGTACCGGACTGGGGAGGCGCACTGGAGGCCTGATGCGTGGGACCGACACAGATTTCACCGGACTGTTAACACGCTCCTCCAAACGCCTGCGTTGCCGCATACTCCTCGCCAACTCCATTCTCCGGTATCCCTCCTCACACTGTTCTATTGACTCCCAGGCGAGCTCTGGCACTCTCCCTGGGTCGACCGACCACCTCTCTACCTCCTCCCATGTTGTCACTGGTTCGCACCTCGGCTCCGCCGACCACCCCCTGTGCCCCCCTAAAAAAAAAATTGGGCTGTCTTTTGGGCTTACTCTTTTTCAGCGAACCCCGGCATCATCGCTGTTCTCCCTTCTCTCCTTGCTTCTCCCGCCAAGGAAGGCAATCCTGTCCTGACAGGATTTCTTCCCAATTCCAGGATCCCTTCCCAACCAGGATCTACTCCCAAGGATACTTTCCAGGATACTTTCTCCACCTGGGCACGCTGCTTGGTCCTGTGATGATGGGATATTCTGTCACGATCGTTTGTAGAATTAACGGACCAAGGCGCAGCGTGCGTAGAGTTCCACATGTTTAATAAAGAAGTGAAACTTTAGCCAAAGATAAAACAATAAAACAACAAACTAACAAACAGCAAACCGTGACTACAACACTAACTGAAAACAAAACAATATCTCATAACCCGCAGGTGGAAAAAATGCTACTTAAGTATGATCCCTAATTAGAGACAACGATAGCCAGCTGCCTCTAATTGGGAATCATACCAAAACCCCACATAGAAAATATATACTAGAGTAACCTCCCAGTCAGGCCCTGACCTACTCCACCATGGAAAATAAAGGCTCTCTATGGTCAGGACGTGACAGTACAGGGATAATCTGTCTCAGATGGGAATGGAACCATTGGCGAGCCGATGGAACCATATTCAGTGATGAATAATGGATCGGATGGAGAGTCATGTTTTAAGCCTAGAGAGAATTCAGACATAGATTGTGGATGTGCGCCATTCAGAGTGTTAATTCAGAGGGTTTTAAGCCTAACAAAATATTTAAGCGCCTTTGAACGGGGTACGGTAGTAGGTGCCAGGCGCACCAGTTTGGGTCAAGAATGGCAATCCTGCTAGGTTTTTCACGCTCAACAGTTTCCTGTGTGTATCAACAATGGTCCACCACCCAAAGAACAACTAACCAACTTGACACAACTGTGGGAAGCATTGGAGTCAACATGGGCCAGCATCCTTGTCAGTGGCAATTTTAGCATGTAAATCTCGGTGGGGCAAAAAAATTAATAAAGTGGGATGCATTCCAGCAAAGCCAATACACAACACTAAACAATACATTAATTGCACTATAAACGGTGACAAACAGTGCCCAAACTGTTACGGCTTACATAAAGCTGTCCCAACAGCAGAGTCCCAACAGCAGTCCCAACACCTTACCACTGCTACACCTGGCTATTAGTGGAGCCTTGTCTGGCAGCCTGGAGCCTTGTCTTTAAAAAAAAACATAGCTGATATGGCTGACTTGCTTTAACAAATATGGTTTCTAATGACAATTGAGATTTAAAAACTATGGCATAAGGAGACAACAAACGTATAAGAGGCAATCTGTAATTTCTATTAACTTCTTAGTGATCCCTTCGCGAAAGCAAACCATGCTATTATCTGAGGACAGCACCCCATCAAACAAACACATGAAAATCACATTTCAACCCGCCAGGTGCGACACAGGCGCGACACAAAAGTCAGAAATAACGATATAATTCATGCCTTACCTTTGAATATCTTCTTCTGTTGGCACTCAAATATGTCCATTAAACATCACAAATGGTCCTTTTGTTCGATAAAGTCTCTCGTTATATCTCCAAAATGTCCATTTATTTGGCACGTTTGATCCAGAAAAACACCGGTTCCAACTCGCGCAACATGACTACAAAGTATCTAATATAGTTACCTGTAAACTTTATCCAAACATTTCAAACAACTTTCCTAATCTAACTTTAGGTATTTTTAAACGTAAATAATCGATCAAATTTAAGACGGGATAAACTGTGTTCAATACAAAGTGGAGCGAGCTTTCAGGTCACAACAGTACACTAGACCCTTGTTCTGAACAGCCCTACTTCTTCATTCTCAAAGGAAAAACATCAACCAATTTCTAAAGACTGTTGACATCTAGTGGAAGCGATAGTAACTGCAAGCAAGTGCCTTAGAAATCTAGATCCACATAGAAATCCCAATGAAAAGAGAGTGACCTCAAAAAAAACAATCCTGGATGGTTTGTCCTCGGGGTTTCGCCTGCCAAATGAGGTCTGTTATACTCATAGACATAGTTTTAACAGTTTTAGAAACTTTAGAGGGTTTTCTATACAAATCTACCAATTATATGCATATCCTAGCTTCTGGGCCTGAGTAGCAGGCAGTTTACTTTGGGCACACTTTTCATCCGGACGTGAAAATAGTACCCCCTAGCCTTAAGAAGTTTTAAGACATTGTTAATGAGCGAGCTAGGACGGACGAATTCAATATAACTATTTATTTTGCACTTTTGAATTGTACAGCGACGGAATTCAGAACACGGGTTGTTCTTACAGTGTTCTCCATGTACACCAAGTCAGAACCATAGGATAGATTAAGGGGGCATATAGGCAGACAATGAAAGTTCTTACAATATTCAATGACTGCATTTCTCTAAAACAGGTTATAGGCTACATGTGCACCACCAAGTCAGAACAGTAGGCAAAAGGGGGAAATACACCAATTTATTAGGGTGAGGCATATGGGCTACTAACATCTTACTACACAACATACACTTAAGTATACTGTATCTAAGAAAGTAATACTATCTCCCTGGCATATTATATAATTTATGCAGTACTCACCTTGTGCTGTGCTTACTTGAACAGGAAGGTGGCGCAGGGGGTCGTTCGGGGGCAAATTTTGCCAAAGTATCATATTCTCTGGATTTATGGTGCTTTCAAGACAACTGGGAACTCAAAAAAAATTATGAAGATATTGATCTTCAGGTCGTAGCTCCAGAAAGAGTCCGGATTTACAATTCCGAGTTGGATGACCATTCAATGCATATTTTCCCGGTCGGACCTCCTTCCCAACTCCCCAGTTGACTTGAACTCACTGAAGTCAAGTTTTTGCAGTTCCGAGTTAACAGTTGTTTTGAGCGTGGCACAAATCATGCTTCATTGACAGCATGGCCAAGGTTATATATGTTTATCATTTTAAACTTGGAAAAGAGCCCCTTAAACCCAGAATTGGGACCACAAAGCCACTCCACAGAATAGCAGGCTAGTGATTGCTTTGCAATGCTTGCAGTTAGACACTGATTCCTTCCAAACCACTCATTGTTGAATTTGCGATTTCCAACTTGTTGTGTAATGTTTATGTCCAATGGCCGATGAGCACCGATATGTTTTATCCATAATTTCTCTTCATTATTTCTCTTCATATGACAAGGATTAAAAAGGATTTACCAGCAGATTGTCGACTTAATTCATGATGACAGCTAGCTAAGATTTTGAAAGTATTGTCACGCCCTGACCTTAGTTATCTATGTTTTCTTTATTATTTTGATTACGTCAGGGTGTGACGAGGGTGGGTATGCGTGTTTTGTATTGTCTAGGGATTTTGTATGTCTAGGGTGTTTGTAAGTCTAGGCATATGTAGGTCTATGGTGGCCTGAATTGGTTCCCAATCAGAGGCAGCTGTGTATCGTTGTCTCTGATTGGGGATCATCTTTAGGTTGCGATTTTCCCTTGGGTATTTGTGGGTTCTTATCTATGTGTAGTTGCCTGTCAGCACTCGTTGTGTATAGCTTCACGATCGTTTTGTTACTTTGTTAGTTTGTTCAGTGTTCTTTCTTCATTAAAAGAAGAATGTATGCATATCACGCTGCGCCTTGGTCTCCTCATTACAACGAACGTGACAAATATGATGTTAACATGATCAGTCCAATCAAAGCTACTGTACATATAATGTGATTTGACGTCATTTTATCTGTGCCAATGAACTTGAGCCTTCTTGGATAGTCACTTCTAATGTAACTCTATGGCAGCACCCAAGGGGCTAGAATTTTTTTGCTCTACCCTTAGACGTGGCGGTGACGTGGTGTCCCCACGAGTGACAGAACACAGCGCCAATCACAGCATAACGATTTGTCTTTTCTGTTGGCTTGCCCCACCACCACAGAAAAACTTAGCTAGACTGAAACACGTACATTTTGGAGCTGCCTTACTCAAGTAAACAAAAAAAAGGACCATGTTTGTATGAGTCTTTATTAACTCAATTATATATATATATATATATATATATATATATATATATATATATATATATATATAAATGTTTTACATTGTTGGCAAACTAATATGTGCCAAAATAACATGCAAAACAGGTAAGGCCCCAAAAAAACTAAATACAATTTCAGGCTCAAAATAGGTGGGGCTCTGCCCTGAATGACAGGTCGCCACTGATCCCTGTGTAATTACTTTCGACACCTTGTAGAGTCCATGCCCCAACATATTGAGGCAGTTCTGAGGGCAAGGAAGGTGTTCCTATTGTTTGGTATTCTCAGTGTTTGTAAAAGATGAGGATGTAAACCTGGAACAATCCCAGCGTGGAAAGACTGCGATGGAGACCTAAACTGATCTCAGCATCTGGATGCAGACAGACTGGATGTCAATGGTGATTGGCTGGCGACGAGGGTGGGTGGTTGACTTCGGCAAGGCTGGGTTGTGACCAGCCGATGAAGACTAAAAAAGAGGCAGTTGGTTCACTTATCTAGGAGGGGGCGACCATACAGCTGTCGAGAGCACCCCAGTATGTACTGACATCCCACTGTAGGAGCCTCCAGGCAGTGACAGTCGTAGATTGCTGCGCCACCAAAATGAATGGCCAGATCCTTAACGATGGAGTGGAAGTCATCCAACTCCAAGCGATGACAAAGGTGAGCCGAGGAAGGGGACGGAGGGACTTGAGGTGGAGAGAGAGGACAGGCTAGACAGACCTGAGGTGGGGAGAGGTCACCCCTGGCAGAGAGAGGGGGTGAGCCACTGCCGTAACAGTGGTCACATTTAGGATCTGCCGGCGGAGCAAGGAAGAGACTGGATGCAAATTGAAGTGGAGTGTGTTGGGTAGAGGAAGAGTCAGGGTGGCTGTCGAGAGTGAATGGTGAGCCTGAGGGCAGGGCTGGGCTGCGGCTAGCAGTGAAAACTGTAACATGGAAGCAATCGGCTCACTAAACAATGAGAACTTAACAGCTGTAAGGGCAAGGGCCGAGCCACAGATAGCTGACTGAGCGGTCATCACTGGCAGAGAAGGTGAGGGCACTGCAAGGGTGGCGGTCACAGGACCAGTGGGATTAAAGGCGATGATGAAGTTTGTCACTGGTATAGAGGGAGGGTGTGTCACACCGGGAGCACGGGTCACAGGCTATGCAGAGAGAGGTCGTCACTGGCAGAGAGAGGGCTGAGCCGCTGCTATAGCAGCAGACACAGGGCCTGCAAGACCTGAGAGGGGGAGAACTGCTAGAGGCTGTGGAGAACAAGCAGGCTAGGTACCCGGGAGGCCAGAGCAGCCGGCAGTTTAGAATGGAACAGAGAGAAAGTTTGTTCACTGAACCAGGACAGTGTTATAGCTGGGAGGGCCAGGGGCTAGACCGCTGCGGGGGTGGCAGGCACGAAACTGGCTGAGTAGGTCGGGATGTGAGAGGTCGTTGCTGGCAGAGAGAGGAGATGCTGCAGTGGTGGCAGCAGGACCTGAGAAAAAGAGAAAGGTCGACACTGGCCCAATAGAGAGGGTGAGCCGCTGCCAGAGCAGTGGTCACGGGGCCAGTGAGGGGGGAGAGGAGCCCAAGGCTGTGAAGATGGAGCAGGCAAGGTAGCCGGGAGGCCAGAGTGTGCAACCTAAAAATCAGTTGCACTGCCGGCGGAGACAGAGGTGGTGGGTAGAGGAAGCATTATGCTGAGAGAGAGGCCGTTGCTGGCAGAGAGAGTGCATGAGCCACTTCCGAAGCAGAAGTCAGGGTTCTAGGGTCAGAAAGAAAAGTAGTAGCAAGAGACAAGGGAGCTAGGGGGCCAGAGCTGTCATTGGATGCAGGGAGCACACTGCCGGTGTGGAGGAGACCGGGGCGGTGAGAGAGAACGGAGGAGAGAGGGATGTGTACCTGTCTTCAGGTATTAGAGAGAGGTGGGAGAGAGAGAGAGAAGGCCTGTTGGGCCACTGGGGGATGCTGTACCTGCAGGGACTTACGCTGTGTCGGATGCCAAGTTGTAATCTGTGGATGTTAAGAGAGAAGCCAGGTCCGGAGCTGGATTGGGTCAAAGTCTTTGAGCCCTAATCTAAGGCTTGGAGGCCGAGTTGGTGGTGGTAGAATGAATATGAGGCAGTGGAGTGTCATGACGTTGGCCTGTGGGTAAGGTTTAAGAGCCCCCTCATAAATACCTTTCTCCCTTCCCTCTCTCTCTTGAATAGCCTTTGTTAAACATAGAGAGTCTGGGAACATCAAACAAGTGGAGGGAAAGGAACCATATTTCGGTAATAGAACCAGTTGAAAATATGCGTTGGTACTTTATGAATATGATGTCAGTTTGGTTGTCATCTGAGACATTATGACTGATGACAGGACGACCTAAACTGTATCTGGGAAAGTCTACACATTATAGTTATCAGATTCACATGGAATTGTTTTGCAATTCAAATGTTTAAATATACAATTATTTGTGAACAACGAAATTTAATTTTAGCTTCCAAATTAGAGATTTTGGTTTTCATAAGGTTAGGCCTCTGCTCAATCAGTGGCCCGCCCCTGTGAAGAGACGAGGGTTGTAGACTGTGAAACACGCCCTTCTCCTTCCACTATATAAGCCCTTGAAAATGTAACCTTCTGTTCCGGGGACATTAAGGCGACGGCCTTGACATTAGAAGGACAGGTGACACCTACAGAGCAAAGACAATCTCAAATACCTAACGAAATTAGCATTGAATTCCCACGCAAAGAGGACGATCGACACGTCAAATATGATGAATTTCGACAATACCAGCCAGAATATAGCATGAGCATATAAGCATGGCAATGGGGTATGAACTTTGAACTCTGATTCACTCCAGCCGCCAAGCGGGGACTGGGAAAGGACAGACAGAGTATACCGTCTACCACACAACGACGTTACTAAAACAGGTACAGTTTACCACCAGAGACGCTCTTCAAAGGACAAAGGACTCTGTTGGGCAACATGGCCTTCCATCTACCACCAATCTATTGAAGCGCAGCTCAGAGTAAATATTTATTGCATTTTCCTTTTCCAAATGGGAGGTAAATGGGAGGCTTCTCCCTTTGTTCTTCAGTCTTCCCGCTCTTTCACTCAAACCCAGCCCCCTTTTCTTTGTGTAGCCAGCTGTCATATCTGTTCCGTCCGCTAAGGACGTTTTCCTTCATGACATAATTTGTAATCAAGGTATGATTCATTCTGTGTATTTGTAATTCTGTGTGATTAGTTAGGTATTTAGTAAATAAATAATTAAACACAATTTTGTATTGCTGATTCAACTTGTTAGCCAGGGTTCGTGAACAATTTACAACTTTCAGATGAGACTGAAATAAGGTGACGATTAATATTGACTCCTATTGATGTAAAATATTACTAATTCTTTAAGAGTTTATTCGGAAGATAACTGCTCTATAAATATTATTCTGTGGTGCCCCGACTTTCTAGTTAATTACATTTACATGATTCACTCATTCAGGTAATATTAATTACAGAGAAAGGATTTTATAGAATAGCATGTCATATCACTTAATCCGGCATAGCCAAAGACACGACAGGAGGCAGCAGGGTATGTCGGCAGCAGGGTATGTCATGTTGTAGGCAACATGGGTGGAGGTGGTTGTGATCCCGACAGGAGGGCCAGCCATAGTCAACCGACCGGAGAGAGGGAGAAGTCGTTTAGTGGAAGAAAAGGGGCATGATGGAGAGATCAATAACAAGAAGGAGAGAGAACAATCATGGCTGGACGGACATTAAGATTTCGAGAGGAGAAAGCAAGTCTGCAGTATGATAGCATGTGGCCAATTAATAGTTGAATTTATGCTAAATACTTCTGATACTATGTGTGGCCTGCCGTTACAGACTGTGGCATACGTGACCCTGGACACTACTTTAATGAATGCCATAATAATTACACTTAACATGTAGGAAATGAAAACGGAATTGTAGGGCGAATACTTACAACGAATGAGATGCCTGCCCTAAACGACACAGGGTAGCCTAGCGGCTGTATGGTGAGTAGCCAGCCCGTCCAATTTTGGAGTTGGCACACAAATGCTGGAGTTGGCTCACAAATGCTGGCGTTGGCACACGAATGATGGAGTTGACACACAATTGATGGAGTTGGCACACAAATGATGGAGTTGGCACACAAATGATGGAGTTGGCACACAAATGATGGAATTGGCCTACAAATGCTGGACTTGGCACACTAATGCTGGACTTGGCACACAAATGCTGGACTTGGCACACAAATGCTGGAGTTGGCACATAAATGATGGAGTTGGCACAAAAATTATGGAGTTAGTTGGCACACAAATGCTGGACTTGGCACACAATTGCTGGACTTGGCACACAAATGATGGAGTTGGTACAAAAATGCTGGACTTGGCACACAAATGATGGAGTTGGCACACACATGCTATTGTTGGCACACAAATGCTAGAGTTGGCACACAAATGCTGGAGTGTGCACACAAATGCTGGAGTTGGCACACAAATGATGGAGTTGGCACACAAATGATGGAGTTGGCACACAAATGATGGAGTTGGCACACAAATGATGGAGTTGGCACACACATCCTGGATTTGGCACATAAATTATGTAGTTGGCACACAAATTATGGAGATAGTTGGCACACAATTGCTGGAGTTGGCACACAAATGATGGAGTTGGCACACAAATGATGGAGTTGGCACACAAATGCTGGAGCTAGTTGGCACACACATGCTGGAGTTGGCACACAAATGATGGAGTTGGCACACAAATTATGGAGTTGGCACAGAGACGCTGGACTTGGCACACAAATGATGGAGTTGGCACATAAATGATGGACTTGGCACACAAATGATGGACTTGGCACACAAATGATGGACTTGGCACACAAATGATGGAGTTGGCACACAAATGCTGGACTTGGCACACATATGCTGGACTTGGCACACAAATGCTTTACTTGGCACACAAATGCTGTACTTGGCACATAAATGATGGAGTTGGCACACAAATGCTGGAGCTAGTTGGCACACAAATGCTTGAGTTGGCACACAAATGCTTGAGTTGGCACACAAATGCTGGACTTGGACACAAATGCTGGACGACAGAGCCTCATGGGTCCACTGAGGAGTGAAGCATGAGGCTTGCATCTGGCCGGGAGATGCGCTGGTGAATTTGGTGAAGCAGGGCTATGGATAATGGCGGAATGCACTCGGGAGAGCACGCTGGGAATCGGCCATGGACACGTCGTGGTAAAACCCGGAGCTGCCAGGCATGGCAGAGAGGAAATGTGGTGAAAGCAGGTAGCTTGCTGGTCCGTGATAAGAGCGGAATGAGGGATATAAGTAGTGATGGGATGATTGATACCGGAGTTCCGATGCAGTTTTCAAAGCACTACTGTGCCGAAACAATGTACTCATGCTCGTTTCAAAGTAACATTACCACGTGATCAATGACGATGTTTTTCAAACTGTGTGTTGCAAATTCCCACTGAGTTTGCCGTGGTTCCGGTACTATCTTCGATATTAAGTTGCTTTCAAACACCACCCTCTACTTTTTTTAAAATTTAACCTTTATTTAACCTGTCTAGGATGAGCGTGCCGCTAGCGGCACTCCCCCCCCACCCCCACTGAAAAGGCAGAGCCGCGAAATTCAAAAAAAATATATTTTTTAAATATTTAACTTTCACACATTAAAGTCCAATACAGCTAATGAAAGACACAGATCTTGTGAATCCAGCCAACATGTCCGATTTTTAAAATGTTTTACAGGGAAGACACAATATGTAAAGATGTAAATCTATTACCTAAAAACACATTAGCATAATCCACCATCTTTTATTTGTCCACCAACACCAGTAGCTATCACCAATTCGGCTAAACTAAGATATTTATAGCCCCTAACCAAGAAAAAAACTCATCAGATGACAGTCTGATAACATATTTATGGTATGGGATAGGTTTTGTTAGAAAAATGTGCATATTTCAGGTAGATGGCATAGGTTACAATTGCACCCACCGTCACAAATGGACTAGAATAACTACATAGAGCAACGTGTTTACCTACTTACTAATCATCAAACATTTCGTAAAAATACACAGCATACACTAATCGAAAGACACAGATCCTGTGAATACAGACAATATTTCAGATTTTCTAAGTGTCTTACAGCGAAAACACAATAAATCGTTATATTAGCATAGCACATAGCACATAGCAGCCCAGCATTGATTCTAGCCAAAGAGAGCGATAACGTCAACATCGCCAAAATATATTATTTTTTTCACTAACCTTCTCAGAATTCTTCAGATGACACCCCTGTAACATCACATTACAACATACATATACAGTTTGTTCGAAAATGTGCATATTTAGCCACCAAAATCATGGTTAGACAATGTGAAATGTAGCCCAGCTGGTGAGAAAATGTCCGTGCGCCATATTAGACAGTGATCTACTCTTATACATAAATACTCATAAACGTGACTAAAAAATATAGGGTGGACAGCGATTGATAGACAATTTAATTCTTAATACAATCGCGGAATTACATTTTTTAAATTATCCTTACTTTTCAATACAGTTTGCGCCAAGCGAAGCTACGTCAAAAAACATGGCGTCCTAAGCCACTAACATTTTTCGACAGAAACACGATTTATCATAATAAAAATGTCCTACTTTGAGCTGTTCTTCCATCAGTATCTTGGGCAAAGGATCCTTTCTTGGGTCTAATCGTCTTTTGGTGGAAAGCTGTCCTCTTGCCATGTGGAAATGCCAACTGCGTTCAGCATGAACTGGAAGCGTGCCCAGCGATTCACAGCGTTTCAGAAATAAATGTCCCAAAATCGCACTAAACGGATATAAATTGCTATAAAACGCTTTAAATTAACTACCTTATGATGTTTTTAACTCCTATAACGAGTCTTAACATGACCGGAGAAAGATTACTCCCAACACTAATGCTTGGAACAGGTGCGGGTCGGTGTCCTCCAGGCGCATGACGCAGCTCCAAAAGAGTGACTAGCTACAGGGTTTTTTAATTTGTAGTGCCTGTGAACGCGCAATCGACCCCATTCAAATCGTCATCACGTAAAGGCATCCAGGGGAAGACGTAAGCAGTGTCCGTATACTCATAGCAATAACAGTGGCCTTTTAACTGACTCCAGATCAGGGGCCAACATTTCTGAAATCTGACTCCATGTCAGGGAAATTGCTGTAGAATGGGTTCTGTTCCACTTAGAGACAAAATTTCAACTCCTATAGAAACTATAGACTGTTTTCTATCCAATAATAATAATAATATGCATATTGTACGATCAAGAATTTTGTAGGAAGCCGTTTCAAAAATTACAAGATTACCATAAATAGTGACAACAGCGCCCCCAGCCTCAACAGGTTAACTAGGCAAGCCAGTTAAGAAGAAATTCTTATTTACAATGACGGCCTACCCCGGCCAAACCCAGACGACGCTGGGCCAATTGTGCGCCGCCCTATGGGACTCCTAATCACGGCCGGATGTGATTCAGCCTGGATTCGAACCAGGGACTGTAGTGACGCAGTGTCTGAGACAGGCTGGCTACTTGATACCATACTTAGACTGTAGTTAGAATTTTTCATGGAACAGCACCTAAAACGGTAGCTTAGCAGGCAGAGTCGGTGTGTAGGGGACCAGAAAACTCACGCAACATGACATGCACTGCAGAACAAAGAAGAGAAATGTTCATTTGGTCCTCCTCATCAAAAAAGCTGACTAGCATAGCCTAGCCTAACGGGACAGGGATATCATATAATATAATTTTCATGAAATCACAAGTCCAATACAGCAAATGAAAGATAAACATCTTGTGAATCCAGCCATCATTTCCGATTTTTAAAATGTTTTACAGCGAAAACACAATATGTATATCTATTAGCTAACCACAATAGCCAAAGACTCAACCGCATATTTTCACCATGTTTCTACCGCATAGGTAGCTATCACAAAACCGACCAAATAGATGTAATTAGTCACTAACCAAGAAACAACTTCATCAGATGACAGTCTTATAACATGTTATACAATAAATGTATGTTTTGTTCGAAAATGTGCATATTTGAGGTATAAATCATAGTTTTACATTGCAGCTACCATCAAAAATATCACCAAAGCAGCCAGAATAATTACAGAGAGCAACGTGAAATACCAAAATACTCATCATAAAACATTTTTAAAAAATACATGGTGTACAGCAAATTAAAGATAAACATCTTGTGAATCCAGACGATATTTCCGATTTTTTAAGTGTTTTACAGCGAAAACACAATATAGAACTATATTAGCTTACCACAATAGCCAAACACACAAATGCATTTATTCACCGCAAAAGGTAGCTATCGCAAAAACCAGCAAAAGATATATAATTAATCACTAACCTTGAACAACTTCATCAGATGACAGTCTTATAACATCAGGTTATACAATACACTTATGTTTTGTTCGAAAATGTGCATATTTAGAGCTGCAAACTGTGGTTATACATTGTGAATATGTAGCAACATTTCCCCAGAATGTCCGGAGCTATTTTGAACACTCACCTAATCTGACCAAAGAACTCATCATAAACTTTACATAAAAATACTTGTTGTATGGCAAATGAAAGATACACTGGTTCTTAATGCAACCGCCGTGTTAGATTTAAAAAAAAAAACTTTACCATAACAAACAGCTTGCGTTATTGCGAGACAGCGCTCGCCAAAACGGTGGAGAATAGGAATCAACATTTTCCACAGAAATACGAAATAACATCATAAATTGTTTTTACTTTTGCTGAGCTTCCATCAGAATCTTGTACAAGGAGTCCTTGGTCCAGAATAAATCGTTCTTTGGTTTTAGAATGTCCATTTCTTCTGTCGAATTCGCGCCACAATGCTAGCCAAGGTTGCTAACATTCCCATCCTCTCTTGACGCAAAGAACGGAAAACTCCAAAAGTCCCAATAAACGTTAAATAATCTGATAAAACTCGGTTGAAAAAACCTACTCTACGATGTTATTATCACATGTATCAAATAAAATCAGAGCCGGAGATATTCGCCGTGTAAACCGAACGCTTATCAGAAGACAATATCGAGGTGCTTCGCACGCCTTGGTAGACAAAGGAAATTCCTGACCTGCCACTCCAAAAGCTCTTGTTCGACCTCAGATCAAGCTAGACACCCCATTCCACCTTCCACTGCCTGTTGACATCTAGTGGAAGGCGTATGAAGTGCATGCATATCGATAAATATAAGGCAGTTGAATAGGCAGGCCCTGAAACAGAGCCTCGTTTTCAGATTTTTCACTTCCTGCATGGAAGTTTGCTGCAAAATGAGTTCTGTTTTACTCACAGACATAATTCAAACAGTTTTAGAAACTTTTGAGTGTTTTCTATCAAATAGTAATAATAATATGCATATTGTATGATCTAGAAAAGAGTACGAGGCCGTTTCATTTGGGTACAATTTTTTCCAAAGTGAAAACAGCGCCCCCCTATTTTAAGTAGGGTGGCAGTGGTGATTAAGAACCGGTATGGAGGCTGATTAGCAATAAGTTACAGCTGATGCTTGTTGAGGAGCTGCGGTCAAGGCAACTAGTTAGTGATGCTAACAGGCATGGTGTCTGATTGGCAATTAGTAGCAGCTGGTGCATGTTGAGTTGCTAGGGAGCTGTGTTCAATGCAACTAGTT
Organism: Salvelinus fontinalis; assembly: GCF_029448725.1. NCBI lineage: Eukaryota > Metazoa > Chordata > Actinopteri > Salmoniformes > Salmonidae > Salvelinus > Salvelinus fontinalis. The sequence goes on from NC_074690.1 coordinate 43,340,772, forward strand.
AGTGTTGCATTCAAGTCTGGTCCTCTCACCCGAACTTGTTTATTCTTAACACCAGTGGTGTCAAACTCATTCCATGGAGGGCCTAGGCCCTAGTGTCTTTTATATTTCTTTCAATTAAGACCTAGACAACCAGGTGAGGGGAGTTCTTTACTAATTAGTGACCTTGATTCATAAATTAAGTACAAAGGAGGAGAGAAAACCCATAGACACTCGTCCCTCCGTGGCTGGCACAGCCACAACGTCATACAATCTGATTTTAAACCTAACCTTTAACACTGCTAATCCTAACCTTTAAATTAAGACAAAAAGCAAATGTTATGAATTTTTATGATATAGCCGATTAAAACATTGCAGCTGGAACATCTAAACCAGGGCTGCCCAACCCTCTTCCTGGAGATCTATTGTCCTGTAGGTTTTCAGTCCAACCCTAATTTAGCATATCTGATTCAGCTAGTCTGTTTAGTTGGCGTCATCGATTTGAATAATCCACTCGTTGAACATGGAGAAAGGAATCCAAAAATCTACCGCTAAACTTTGTTTCAACAAGTCAAAATATATTTCTATTTACTCCTCAGATACCCTAAAATACTATACTATTTCTTACGGGAATAGGAATGTTCAATAGGAAACCGATTTTAGCAGGTGCGTCTTGTCTTCATCGCGCGCCCAAACACAAATTTCCAAGACTGTGTCCCTGTACTAAAACTCATATATCTTATTTGTTTTGGAGGTTACAAGCCTGAAACCTTGAACATTGACTGCTGACACCATGTGGAAGTCATAGGAATTGCATCATGGCAGCTAGAATTCAGTATGCCCCTATTCTTTCCATTGTAAGAACATGGGCTCTCAAAAAAACAATTCTTGATGGTTTTTCTTTGGATTTTCTCCTACCATATCTATTGTGTTATAGTCTCTTTCGTTATTTTAAAATTTCTACAAGTGTCAAAGGGTTTTCTTTCCAATGGTACTAATTCTATGCATTGCCTGGCTTCAGGGCCTGAGCAACAGGTAGTTTACTTTACTTCAGTCAGGCGGAAATTGAGAAGAAAGAGGCCTAGCCCTAAGAAGTTGAACAGGTAATTAGCGGAATCAGGTGTGTTAAATTATGGTTGGACTGAAAACCCACAGGACGGTAGATCTCCAGGAAGAGGGTTGAGCAGCCCTGATCTAAACTCTAGAGGAACAGCTCAGTTCTTCCTCCAGGGCAAGACCAATGACAAACGTCAACCTGCGATAAAAAATGGTAACATTAATAAGCTTTTCTATCCTCTATGGTAACATTTTACATCTCTGACCTCACCGACCCTTCATCGTCATGGTGACGGACGGCATCATCAATCAGCTGGTCTGACAGCTCATTCTCTTCTATGAAAAGAAAGAGATGAGGGTGATTTGTGCATGGATGTGTGTGTTTGTGTGTGTGCCTGTGTATGTTTCGCTCTATGAAAACAGAAATGTAGAAATTTCCCAGATAAGGTCACACAGTTAATTTTATATTCCGTGTATTTCGTTAGGTATTAATCAGCGAATGTTTGGTTTCAACAAACACCCAAAGGGTACGGAATCCAAAGTGGGTCAGAGTAAAACAACAATAATTCATAGACTCCCCCCATCTCTCTCTCTAATCTTTTCTGTTATCATGGAAAGGAAGCTTTTCATGCGATTCATACTGAAGTTGCAGACAAACTCCTCTAGTTGGAGGCAGAAAGAATTTGAAACTACTGATTGGATGATCGGAGAGTGTGAGAGCGTTCTGATTGGATGATTAACCAGTTAAAGTATTCAGGTTGAACGTTGAAAGAATGAGAGGGTTCTAATTGTCAGAAGAGAGAATGTAAGACCTCTGATTGGATGACGGAGAGGGAACGGGTTGAGTAGGATGAGATTCCTCTGCGGTTATCTGGGTGTCATGGCTGCCAGGTCCCTGTAGGTCTGAACTGTACATCTACATACTAATCAGAGTCAGCAGGGAGTGATCAAAGGAGCCTCCTCCATCTTTACTCAGAGCAACTCTTAAATGTGTGTGTGTGTGTGTGTGTGTGGATGGATGGATGTGAAAGGCTTAACCAGTGTGAAGCTCAGTCATAGATAATGATAGAGGTCTCTAGTAGCCTAAAGGCTGTATTAGCATGGACAGAGCCGTTGAGGGCTTCCACCATTTTAATGTAGTCAACTGGGTGGGACTTCCAACTTCATTGGCTGATCCCTCATGGTGACCCTGTTGGAGTCGTGTCCAATCGGGTCATGAAGAGGGATCAGCCAATCGTGAAGAAGAAATTGGATGACCTCAAAATGTCAATAGCCTCAGTGGAGCTGCCCATGCTCTCACAGACGCTATAGTGGCACAGCTACAAAGACGAGTCCTATCTAGCTCTATGAGCGCAGGGCAGTCTTCAGCCTCACCGCTGTTCCCTCGGGAAACCAAGGCCTAGTTTCTCTGCTACCTCCTGATAATGCACACAAGATACATCATGACTGGTAGAAACACGACAACAGATCTGAGTGTACATGCTCGGGTACGCTCTGTTGTTAACACCTTTCCTGTTATTTTACATTTCAGAGGTCTTGGCGAAAAGGAAAGGAAAAAAATGTGCGATATTGAAGAGTGCTTTGGAAATGAAGAACCATTTAAAAAAACAGAAGTTGAATAAAATGTCAACGTTTGTTGACAACAACCAAATATCAATCACATCATGGTCTGATGCCCAGTAGGAATACAACATGCACCAATGTTATATGAAGCCACACACTACCTTTGTTTGACTACTGACAGCTTGGTATATTCTTCAGCAGATTGTCTGAGCATTGTCTCACAACGTACATAAAGAAATCCTCTTTTATTATCTTACAGACTCAGTGTGTACTCATAGGTTTCAGACTGCATTCATAAACAGTGTGTGTGTTCTCTCTGCCAGAGAGTGATGAGTAGATACTAAACTGCCTCTCTGCGGTCATACGTTATAACAGGAGCCTCCATAGTGCACCATGCACAGTGCCAAATGGCACCTTTTGTAGCTCCACAGGTCTCCAGTTACCATGGCAATGTGAGCAGCTGCTAAGGCCATCTGAATGTTATGCTCATTTGTTGTTGATCTGTTTACATCGCTGTCTGTGTTGGCTCTTATAAAACAGCAAAGCAAATAAAGGTAGATACATCTGTTTATGAAATTCTGGATTAGAAGTGAGAGGCCTGCAGAGAACAGTGAGATGTCGATTATGTGCATTCTCTGGCAGCAGACCCGGCGCCAGGATAAAGTGACTAAGCGGGCTACAGTACATTTTTGGGGGGGTTATTGCATTGGAATGATTGAATTCTGTTTGTATTATCACCCTTTACCATAATAAACATGAAGTTCACATGTTGAGACTGAGTGCTTTTGATATCTGTACCCTATCTCTGCTGCGCTGTATCAGCCCCCTACTTGGTACCCTGTTTGTAAGAGGTACCCTGTTTGTAAGAGGTACCCTGTTTGTAAGAGGTACCCTGTTTGTAAGAGGTACCCTGTTTGCCCATGTAAACGCGTTGTACACACAGCTGTCTTCGCAAGACAACGCAAACTAAATGCTGAAGGTAGTATCCTAGTTATTCGTGCATGCAAACAAAAATACTGAATAGCAGTTTGTCTTAGAATACCGACAACTGCATATGTGAACGAACATAGAGGTACCAAGTAGGGTTACATGGGGTAACCCCACCCCCACCTGCGCAGATCAATGTCTAATGGCTGACATAAAAAAGCAACGTTTTGGAAGAAATTGAATGTGGATGACGGCCATGCTTAGGTTAACAAACTATGAAGGAAAATAAATAGCTACAGTTAATAGATTTGTAGTTATTTAATCAAACATATTTTTTAGGAAAGGGCCATTTGTCCCAGATACAGCATTTCGATGCACCCACCTCTGGGGATAACTTACACCAATAGAAGATTATGCCATTGGGTTTCACAGAAGTGTCCACATAAATGAATAAATGAAACTTATTTGACCTTTTCCTTCCACTCTATTGTCTACAGTTAAACTAAAGTCATTATCATTTGAACAAGGCAAGATTTTACATTGTAGTAGTCTTTAAAATGAAATTCAATAGCAACGGGTTTTCAATAGTTTGTATATATACTGTATATATATATATGCTTAACTAATTCATTGGAATATAACCACCCGTCTTTCTTTATTGAATGTGTTTTGGATTCCCATCCTCTCCGCCAGGTCAAAGAACGAAAAGGGCTCTTTCCATTTTTTGGAAATGACTCACCAGGTTACATTCGAAAGAGTCAGTGAAGACTGGTAACCCACCCAAATGGCTGTGGCCTTGGGTTTTGGACTGCTGGTCTCTGTGGCGCCTCGGGGTTTTGGGTGGCACATCAAAAGCATGGGAAGCTGCCTTAATGCCCTGCCCATTTTCAATGGCATTCATAACACAATGAAGCGCATCTTCGCCATAGCCAACACGGTCATATATTGTCTTCTAAAGTCTCATCTGAAAATAAAAATGATCTGAAGAACAGTGGAGAACTGACACCTAATCTAACCCTAACTCCTTTTCTGACCCTAACCTAACCCCTATTCTAACTCTGACCCCTAACCCTGCTAACTGGGGGCTCGCAAGCTATGCTAGCAGACATTAGCTTATGCTAACTAGCTGGCTAGCATTTATTTCAACTCAGACTTTCTGCTAGTGAGGTTGCTAGTTAGCTAACTGGGCTGGCCAGTACCTAATTTACAGCTAGAAACAAATGATCAACCAGAAAGGGGCAAGTTGCCCTATCTGGTCAATGTTAGAATTTATATTTGGCCAATAAAGGGACTCTCTGGCCCTTCTCTTAGATGTCTCAGCTCCCAGATGTCCTTCAGTAGGTATCACCATTCTGTTGTTCTTCAACAGCACACCATTGACCACTGACAGCTCTGCGCTTAGTGGGAAGTATTGCTTACGAGAGCCTTTTTGCCAGCCATTTTCCATATTATGGATCACCTTGCAAAGAATGGGATCTGTTGTGGTCTCTTCAGCTTTTCTCCTTAGTTGCTGCTCAGAATCAGGAAGTAACTCCACGGCCGTATCCGACATACAAGGCAACCTCCTCCATAGACTCCTGACTGAGGCTGATTTGGGCCACCACTGGTCAAGCCTTCGAGAGGGCATCAGCTACCACGAAAGTTGACCCAGGCACATAGGTCAGAACAAAATCATAGCGTTGCAACCTCATCGTCATCCTTTGAAGACCAGGAGGCATGTCCTTCAGATTTCTTAGAGAAATTGGAATATGGGTTTATGGTCTATTTCTAGAACCACCTTTGGTAAGCCATGAATGCAACAGGTAAACTTCTCACAATCAACGACGAACCCTAGGCACTTCTTTTCTATTTGAGCGTAACACTTCTCAGAATCAGTCAAAGAATGGGCTGCATAAGCCACAGGCTTCCACGTCCCTTGAAGCTCCTGATGCGTCACTTCTCCAAAGCCATCTTTAGAGGCTTCCATGTACACCTTAGTAGGCCTGTCAGGTTCGATTCCACGAGATCTCTGTCTTGTCCTGATGGAGTGTCCTTAAGTTCACTGTTTTAGCTGACCGATTTGGTACAAACTTCCCCAAATAATTGACCACACCCAGAACCCGCTGAATGCCTTTCCTATGTGTGTGATTAGCCATTTCCCTCAACGCTTTGACCTTGGCATGATCAGGCTGCACACCCTCCGAGGATAGTTTATCCCCAAGAAATGTGATTCCCTTCACACAGAACGGACATTTAGCCCAATTTTGCTTCAAACCATGCTTCTGGGCCCTCTGCAGAATATTTTCCAACCGCTCATTTGTGTTCCTGAATAGTGGACCCCCAGACCACAAAATCATCCACATATACTCAAACTCCCTCTAAGCCCCTTCAATGACACTTTCCATCGCCTTGTGAAAGAGCTCAGGGGCAGAACTTATGCCAAAGGGTGACCTATTAAAGGAATATCTTCCAAAGGGAGTATTGACTGTACAAAGCTTGATGCTGGCTAGATCCAACACCTGCCAGAATCCATTTGAAGCATTCGACTTGGAGAAGTAATATGCGCCAGCCATTTAAAACACTATCTCCTCCCTTCCTTTTTCGAACACAGACCATGGAATAGACCCAGTCTGTTGGCTCCTCTGTTTTCACGAGCACTTAGAGTTTCACCGTTCTTCCCAACTCCTTCTTTAGATCCTTCCACAGTGGCACCGGCACTCTGCGTGGTGCATGAATCGCTGGCTTGGCATTCTCTGCGAGGGTAACAGAGTGAATGAGAAGCAATGCTCCAAATCCTGTGAACACATGTGAATATCTTTGAGCAAATCTCCTCGCCATTTTGATTACTTGTCACCCGTTGAACACTGTGCAGCCAGTCAAAGTCATTAATGGTGTACACTCACTTAACCAGTCCCAACGACTCACATGCTGTATTCCCCAAAAGAGAATCATGCCCCTCTGGTATAATCACAAACATAAGTGTGTGGCTTCTTGTTTTCCCCTTTACAGTTAGCCGACATGAACCTTTAGTCTCAATTGCTTGGGCATTGTATGCTTTGAGAGCCACAGCCTTTTGCATGATGACTGGTTTGTGCTTTAACTCATGACAATCCCTCATATTGATTAGGTTGGCTTTAGCTCCTGTATCCAGCTTTAAGGTCAAAAGTGTACCATTGACCACTAGCGGTACAACCCAGTATGGACCTGTGATGGTTCTTGCCTGTCCTCCATGCAATCCACAGTGCCCACAAACACATCACTTTGTTCATTCTCCTCCATTTCAATGGTGTGAACATTTTGTATCCCATACTTGTTCTTTGCAAAACACATTTTTCCAAAAATATGTTTCCCTCTCACTTGTAGCAAGATTTTCCAAAGGCAGGACACTTCCTGGTCTGGTGCCTGGTGCCACACATGTTACAAACATTTAGCTTGTGAATCCTTTGATCAATGTCATATTGCTTGTGGCACCTTTGCCCCCTTATGTCCTTATCTACAAAATCCACTGCTGCTCTTTCCATCTCCATAGCAGTGCTTGCTGGTGTGGAGCTAAAGGTTTTAATATGCAATAGCTAATTCGCCGGACATTTTTACTGCAGTGTCCAAATGTAACTCACTTTCCCACAGCAATCTTTCTCTAACTCTGGAGTCATTTATACCAAGCACAATCTGATCTCAAAGCATACAGTGCCTTGCAAAAGTATTCATCCCTCTTCGCATTTTTCCTATTTTGTTGCATTACAAACTGTTATTTAAATAGATTTTTATTTGAATGTCATTTAATGGACATACACAAAATAGTCCAAATTGGTGAAGTGAAATGAAAAAAATAAAAAAACGGAAAAGTGGCTCGTGCATATGTATTCACCCCCTTGCTGTGAAGCCTTTAAATATGGGCTGGTGCAACCAATTACCTTCAGAAGTCACATAATTAGTTAAATAAAGTCCACCTGTGTGCAATCTAAATGTCACATGATCTGTCACATGATCTCAGTATATCTACACCTGTTCTGAAAGGCCCCAGAGACTGCAACACCACTAAGCAAGTGGCACCACCAAGCAAGTGACACCATGAAGACCAAGGAGCTCCCCAAACAGGTCAGGGACAAAGTTGTGGAGAAGTACCGATCAGGATTGGGTTATAAAAAAATATCAGAAACTTTGAACATCCCACGGAGCACCATTAAATCCATTATTTAAAAAATGGAAAGAATATGGCACCACAACAAACTTTCCAAGAGAGGGCCGCTCACCAAAACTCACGGACCAGGCAAGGAGGGCATTAATCAGAGGCAACAAAGAGACCAAAGATAACCCTGAAGGAGCTGCAAAGCTCCACAGCGGAGATTGGAGTATCTGTCCATAGTACCACCTTAAGCCGTACACTCCACAGAGCTGGGCAGTCGCCAAAAGGCATGTGGGAGACTCCCCAAACACATGAATGAAGGTACTCTGGTCAGATTAGACTAAAATTTAGCTTTTTTTTGGTCATCAGGGAGAACGCTATGTCTGGCGCAAACCCAACACCTCTCATCACCCCGGGAACACCATCCCCACAGGGAAGCATGGTGGTCACAGCTTTATGCAGCGGGGATGTTTTTCATTGGCAGGGACTGGGAAACTGGTCAGAATTTAAGGAAATGATAGATGGCGCTAAAAACAGGGAAATTGTTGAGGGAAACCTGTTTCAGTCTTCCAGAGATTTGAGACTGGGATGGAGGTTCACCTTCCAGCAGGACAATGGCCCTAAGCATACTGCTAAAGCGACACTCGAGTGGTTTAAGGGGAAACATTTAAATGTCTTGGAATGGCCTAGTCAAAGCCCAGACCTCAATCCAATTGAGAATCTGTGGTATGACTTAAAGATTGCTGTACACCAGCGGAACCCATCCAACTTGAAGGAGCTGGAGCAGTTTTGCCTTGAAGAATGGGCAAAAATCCCAGTGGCTAGATGTGCCAAGCTTATAGAGACATACCCCAAGAGACTTGCAGCTGTAATTGCTGCAAAAGGTGTCTATACAAAGTATTGACTTTGGGGGGGGTGAATAGTTATGCACGCTCAAGTTTTCTGGTTTTGTGGCTTATTTCTTGTTTGTTTCACAATAAAAAAAGATTTTGCATCTTCAAAGTGGTAGGCATGTTGTGTAAATCAAATGATACAACCCCCCCCCCCCCCCCCCCCCCCCCCCCCCAGGTAATTCCAGGTTGTAAGGCAACAAAATAGGAAAAATGCCAAGGGGGGTGAATACTTTCGCAAGCCACTGTAGATGAGGCTAAGTCTACAAAATTACACGTCTGTGCTTTCAATTTCAAATCTGTAAGAACGACGTCGAAGTTTTCACCTTGCTGTTGTATACGACAGCGAAGCACATAACATTCATACATCTCGTTCTTCTTAGGTGAACGATATGCATCAAACGGATCCAGCACCTCCGCCAACTCGTCTTTGTCCTCCTCATGTGCAGACGTGAAGGTATTGAATATATCGATTGCCTGTGGTCCCGCTATAGTAAGAAAGAGAGCAACTTGACTTCTTTGTAACTCCAATGGCAGACATATACAGCAAAAGACACTGACAAAATGTTTTGAGTCCACATTCCCGTCCAGGCTCAAATCCTCTGGTGACTTGATTACATCCATTGCACTTCCATAAACACCAACATTCACAGAAAAAAAAAACAATTTCCACTCCTGGAAACATGTATTACTTTGTTAGTTACAGCGAGCAAGGACAACCAGCACCATCAATCATAGTTAATGAGTTTGAATGTTATTCTACCATTGCCACACATATACCAACGGTGTCGTAAACCATCACTCAGAACCCCATCAATGGACTTTTCATAGAGTTGATCAGGCTGTTCGAAGCTGGTGGATGTTGTCGGGAACTAGAACACGCTGTCGTATACGTCGATCCAGAGCATCCCAACCTGCTCAATAAGTGACATGGCTGGTGCGTATGCAGGCCATGGAAGAACTGGGACATATTCAGCTTCCAGGAATTGTGTACAGATCCTTGTGACATGGGGCCGTGCACTATCGTGTTGAAAAATGAGGTGATGGCGGCAGATGAATGGCATGACAATGGGCCTCTGGATCTCGTCACGGTATCTCCGTGCATTCAAAATTGCCATCGATAAAATGCAATTGTGTTCATTGTCCGTAGCTCATGCCTGCCTGCCCAAACCATAACCCCACCGTCACCATGGGGCACTCTGTTCACAACGTTGACATCAGCAAACTGATCACCCACACGACATCATCAGCCCGGTACAGTTGAAACAAGTTTTCATCTGTGAAGAGCACACTTCTCCAGTGAGCCTGTGGCCATCGAAGGTGACCATTTGCCCACGGAAGTCGGTTAAGACGCCGAACTGAAGTCAGGCCAAGACCCTGGTGAGGACGACGAGCACTGAGGTGAGGTTTCCTGAGGAGGTTTCTGACAGTTTTTGCAGAAATTCTTTGCTTGAACCCACAGGTTCATCAGCTGTCCGGGTGGCTGGTCTCAGACAATCCTGCAGGTGAAGAAGCTGGATGTGGAGGTCCTGGGCTGGAGTGGTTACACTTGGTCTGCGGTTGTGATGCCGGTTGGACAGACTGACAAATCCTATTTAACAAGATTGGAGGCAGCACACTGTAGAGAAATTGACATTCAATTCGCTGACAACAGCTCTGGTGGACGTTTATGCAGTTAGCATGCCAATCGCACAGTCCCTCAAAACTCTCTCTCTCTCTCTGTGTGTGTCTGTGTGTCTCTCTCTCTCTCTCTGTGTCTGTCTCTCTCTCTCTGTGTCTGTGTCTCTCTGTGTCTGTGTCTCTCTCTCTCTCTTTATCTCTCTTTGTGTGTGTGTCTCTCTCTCTGTGTGTGTGTCTGTGTCTCTCTGTGTCTGTGTCTTTATCTCTCTCTGTGTGTCTGTGTCTCTATTTCTGTGTGTATCTGTGTGTCTCTCTCTCTCTCTCTCTTTATTCAAATTCAAATTCAAGCTGCTTTATTGGCATGAAAAACATTGTGTCAATATTGCCAAAGCAACAATGTTTACAATATACATTGTAATAAAATGATAAAATAACAAATAATAATATAAAATGGTAGTAAATAATAATACAAAATTAAATACAAAAATAATAACAATAAAATGGTAACAGTCAATAGTATAAATATGGAAAATGAAACTATAACCAACCAACGGTCATCTTCACCATTACATCAGTACTTCAACTACTATCATCATTACCACTACTACTACCACCACCATCACTAAACTGCTATCATTACCATTACCACCCATACCACTACTATTTGGAATGATAAACAGTATAGTAGTAATAGTAAAAATAGTAATAACAATAATAGTAATAATAAGTCAGTTATTGCTTACTATGCAGATTATTCATTGTCCCTCAGGCTATGGCAGGCAAAATTTGGTTGCAAGAGGAGCCATTGCTCCTTCGCCCATGAGTATTTTTAGTTTTTCCTCTGGGTTTAATAAGTTACAATTTTGAATAAATGTAGTCATTTCTGTGAATAATGAATCTCTTTGTGAGGAATATTTATCACAGGAAAGAAGAAAGTGCATCTCTGTCTCTACCTCCCCTGTCGTGCAGTGACCACATACACGCTCCTCTTTGGGTAGCCATGTCTTTTTATGTCTGCCGGTTTCTATTGCCAATCGGTGGTCACTCAGCCTGTAAGGATCTGTCTCTGCTTCGTATCTCTGACAGAGAAGAGATGATCAGCCAATTCATATTCTCTGTTCATGGTCAGATAGCAATTTAGTCGGCTTTGGGATTTTGTTTCGTTTTTCCAATGTTGTAAATATGAATCCTTTGATTGGTTCATGATTTTGTTTATTGGAATTCTTTCTTTTGAAGCAGTGCTGGTGTCAGCTTGGTTGGTTAGGTCCAACACCAGCTGACTGAGAGGGCTTTTTTCTGAGCTCAGCTCTTGGGTTTGAAGTGCTTTAAATTGCACACTTGAATTTGGACTTGAATTTAGATGTAGCCAAAATTTGTATGATATTTTCTGTATTTTCATTATTACTGGAATTACTCTTTATCTCTCTTTGTGTATGTGTCTCTAAATTCAATTCAATTTGTTTTCTTGGCATGTTGTAACAATGTACATGTTGCCAAAGCTTATTTTGGATATTTACAATATAAAATTTAAAAAATGAGAATCAAAATTGTCAACAGGACAACAGTAACCAAGTGTCAAAATAACCATACATTCAACAATAACAATAAGCATACAGTAGAGTACATGTGCAGGTTGATCAACTTATGGCAGGCAGCAATGTAGTGCGCTGCCAACCCACAGCTCTCTGCATCCTCCCCCAACAGGACTGGTAGCCTACTCTCATCAGAGAGGTCTTTACCTTGAATAAGGGTTTCAAATTTGGGGAAATGACACTCTCTAATTGTTTTATATTTTTGACATTTTGTCAGGAAATGCAGCTCCGTCTCAGGTTCTGCTGTTGTGCAGTGGTTGCACAGCGTTTCCTCTACAGGGAGCCAGGTTTTCCTGGTTTTGATCAGTAACCATGGTCAAATATTTAGCCACAGTGTACTGTTGATTTAGGGCCAGATAGCACTGCATTTTGCTTTGTGTTTGTGCTTGTGTTTCCCAATAAGCAATATAGTTTTGTTTTGACTGTGTTGTAATTTGGTTAATCATGATTGATTGGATGTTCTGGTCCTGAGGCTTCAGTGTGTTAGTAGAACAGGTTTGTGAACTCAGCCCCAGGACCAGCTGGATGTGGGGACTCTTTTCTTTGCTCAGCTCTTGGCATTGCAGGGCTTGGTAGTGATTTGAGAGGGGGTCACTGTATTTTAGATGTTTCCAAAACTTAATTGCTCTTTTTTGAGTTTTTATTATTAGTCGATTTTTGCCTAATTCTGCCCTGCATGCATTGTTTGTAGTTTTCCTCTGGACATGTAGGATAATCTTACAGAACTCTGCATGTAGGGTTTCAATGGGGTGTTTGTCCCATTTGATGAAATCTTGTTATGCAAGTGGACCCCACACCTCTATGCCATAAAATGCAATTGGTTCAATGACATATTCAATTAGTTTTAGCCAAATTTTAATAGGTATTTCAATTTGAATTAGCTGTTTAATGGCGTAGAATGTCCTGCGTGCTTTCTCTCTCAGTTCATTCACTGCCACATTGAGGTGTCCAGTTGAGCTTATTTTTAAACCTAAGTAATTGTAGTGTGTGCAGTACTCTATATATTTTGTACCAATTGAGAACTTTGGTCTAATTCCCTGAGATCTGGATCTTCTCTGGAAAATCATTATTTTAGTCTTTTTGGGGTCTACTGCCAGGGCCCAGGTCTGGCAGTACTGCTCTAGCAGGTCCAGGCTCTGCTGTAAGCCATGTGCTGTGGGTGACAGCAGGCATAGGTCATCTGCGAAGAGTAGGCATTTAACCTCTGAATTGTGGAGACTAACACCAGGGGCTGAGAATGTTTCTAGAATAGTGGCCAATTCATTGATGTAAATATTGAAGAGTGCAGGGCTCAGATTGCAACCTTGACGAAGGCCCCGCCCCTGGTTAAAGAACTCTGTTATTTTCTTGCCGATTTTAATGCTGCACGTATTGCCAGTATTGATTTAATTATGCCATATGTTTTACCCCCTACACCACTTTCAATAACTTTGTAGAACAGTCCTGTATGCCAAATAGAATCAAATGCTTTTTGGAAGTCGATAAAGCAAGCGTATATTTTGGTATTATTTTGGTGGACATGTTAATCTATCAGGGTGTGTAGGGTGTAAATATGATCAGTTGTGCGATGTTTTGGTATAAATCCAATTTGTCTTTTACTCAAGACATTGTGCTTGTTAAGGAAGTTTAGAACGCTTGTCTGTGTCTCTCTCTCTGTGTATGTGTCTCTCTCTGTGTGTCTGTGTGTCTCTCTCTGTGTTTGTGTCTCTCTCGCTCTCTCTTTCTCTGTATGTCTCTCTCTCTCTGTGTGTCTGTGTCTCTCTCTGTATGTATGTGTCTCTCTCTGTGTGTATTTGTTTCTCTCTCTGTGTATGTCTCTCTCTCTCTGTATGTCTCTCTCTCTGTGTATGTCTCTCTTACTCTGTGTGTCTGTGTCTCTCTCTGTATGTCTCTCTCTCTCTCTGTGTCTGTGTGTCTCTCGCTCTCTCTCTCTCTCTCTCTGTGTGTGTGTGTATGTGTCTCTTTCTGTCTGGGTATGTGTCTCTCTCTCTGTGTATGTGTGTCTCTCTCTCGCTCACTCTCTGTGTATGTCTCTCTCTCTCTGTGTATGTCTCTCTTACTCCGTGTGTGTCTGTGTCTCTCTCTCTCTGTGTGTATGTGTCTCTCTGTGTGTATTTGTCTCTCTCTCTGTGTATGTCTCTCTCTCTCTCTCTCTCTGTATGTCTCTCTCTCTGTGTATGTCTCTCTTACTCTGTGTGTGTCTGTCTCTCTCTCTCTTTCTCTGTGTGTGTGTGTCTCGCTCTCTTTCTCTCTCTGTGTATGTGTGTGTGTCTCACTCTCTCTCTCTGTGTGTATGTGTCTCTTTCTGTCTGGGTATGTGTCTCTCTCTCTGTGTATGTGTCTCTCTGTGTAGGTGTATGTCTCTCTCTCTCTCTCTCTCTGTATGTGTGTCTCTCTCTCTCTGTATGTGTGTCTCTCTCTCGCTCACTCTCTGTGTATGTCTCTCTCTCTCTGTGTATGTGTCTCGCTCTCTCTTTCTGTGTATGTCTCTCTCTCTCTTTCTCTGTGTGTATGTGTCTCTCTCTCTGTGTGTATGTCTCTCTCTCTCTCTCTGTGTGCATGTGTCTCTCTCTCTGTATGTGTATGTCTCTTTCTCTCTCTGTATGTGTCTCTCTTTCTCTGTCTGTGTATGTCTCTCTCTCTCTTTCTCTCTCTGTGTATGTGTCTCTCTGTGTAGGTGTATGTCTCTCTCTCTCTCTCTCTCTGTATGTGTGTCTCTCTCTCTGTATGTGTGTCTCTCTCTCGCTCACTCTCTGTGTATGTCTCTCTCTCTCTGTGTATGTGTCTCGCTCTCTCTTTCTGTGTATGTCTCTCTCTCTCTTTCTCTGTGTGTATGTGTCTCTCTCTCTGTGTGTATGTCTCTCTCTCTCTTTCTGTGTGCATCTGTCTCTCTCTCTCTGTATGTGTATGTCTCTTTCTCTCTCTGTATGTGTCTCTCTTTCTCTGTCTGTGTATGTCTCTCTCTCTCTTTCTCTCTCTGTGTATGTGTTTCTCTCTCTCTCTCTGTGTGTTTGTATCGCTCTCTCTGTGTGTGTGTCTCGCTCTCTCTCTCTATGTGTGTGTCTCTCTCTCTCTTTCTGTATCTGTGTCTCTCTCTCTTTCTCTGTGTCTGTGTCTCTCGCTCTGTGTGTCTGTCTCTCTCTCTTTCTATGTGTCTGTGTCTCTCGCTCTTTCTCTGTGTCTGTGTCTCCCTCTCTTTCTCTGTGGCTGTGTCTCTCTCTGTGTGTCTGTGTCTCTTTCTCTGTGTCTGTGTCTCTCTCTGCACGTCTGTATCTTTCTCTGTGTCTCTCTGTGTCTCTCTCTCTGTGTGTCTCTCTGTGTCTGTCCCTCTCTCTACAGACTTACTACAGAGTTCACCAATGTTAGCCAATTAGTTACGAAGCTGGGGCAGCATCCAAATGAATTTCATCAGTAGAAACAACTTGTTAGCTGGTGTCGTGTCTTTGGCTATGCCGGATTAAGTGATATGACATGCTATTCTATAACATCCTTTCTCTGTAATTAATATTACCTGATTGAGCTAATCATGTAAATGTAATTAACTAGAGAGTCGGGGCACCACGAAATAATATTTATAGAGCTGTTATCTTCCGAATAAACTCTTAAAGACCTAGTAATATTTTACATCAATAGCAGTCAATATTAAACGTCACCTTATTTCAGTCTCATCTGAAAGTTGTAAATTCTTGGTTATCTTCACGAACCTTGGCTAACAAGTTGAATCAGCAATACAAAATTGGGTTTAATTATTTATTTACTAAATACCTAACTAATCACACAGAATTACGTATACACAGAATGAATCATACCTTGATTACAAATTACGTCATAAAGGAAAACGTCCCTAGCGGGCGGAACAGATATGACAGCTAGTTACACAAAGAAAAGGGGGCTGGGTTTGAGTGAAAGAGCGGGAAGACTTTGAGGAACCAAGGGAGAAGCCATGCTATCGTAAATACAGTATCTTATGCATTCTAAATTACCGCCCATTTGGAAAAGGAAAATGCAATAAATGTTTACTCTGTGCTGCGCTTCGGTAGGTTGGTGGTAGATGGAAGGCCGTGTTGCCCAACCGAGTCCTTTGTTCTTTGAAGAATGTCTCTGGTTGTAAATTGGATACGTTGTAGTAACGTCGTTGTGTGGTAGACGGGATACTCTGTCTGTTCTTTCCTAGCCCTCGTTTGCAGCTGCTGTTGCTGACTCAATGGCTAGGAGGTATCACTTCTGTAGTGAATAATAGTTCAAAGTTCATACCATTCGCAACCAAAGCTCACACTGAGGTTGGCTTAGTTCTGTAGTTGACATGTTAGTCCTTTTAACGCAAAAAGCTGCAGACCTCATGTACTTGGAACAGGAGGTTATATTTTCGTCAAGGCTTTATATAGTGGAGCGAGAAGGGTGTGTTTGAAAAGTTTTATAACCCATGTCCCTTCACAGGGGCGGGGCTGTCACGCCCTGGCCTTAGTATTCTTTGTTTTCTTTATTATTTTAGTTAGGTCAGGGTGTGACATGGGGAATGTTTGTGTTTTGTCTCGTCTTGGGTGGTTATATGGTAAAGGGGGTGTTGGGTTTAGTGTATGGGGTTGTGGTTAGTGAATGTGTCTAGGTAAGTCTATGGTTGCCTGAGTGGTTCTCAATCAGAGACAGCTGTCTTTCATTTGTCTCTGATTGGGAGCCATATTTAAGGCAGCCATAGGCATTATGTGTTTGTGGGTAATTGTCTATGTAGAACGTTTGTAGCTTTTGTATTGCACTTACGTTTGTAGCTTCACAGTCGTTTGTTGATTTGTTTTGTTTGAAGTGTTCGTTTTTGTGTTTCACTCATCTCTAATAAAGAGAATGTATTTTTCACACGCTGCGCTTTGGTCCTCTCTCTCACCGCAAGACGATCGTGACAGAATTACCCACCGTAACGGGACCAAGCAGCGTGTCAAGCGGCAGCAAGAACACACACAGGATTTATGGCAATGGGAGCAGGATCTGGACTATACTACGTGGGAGGAGATCGACAGGTGGGTGATCGACCCAGGGCAAATGCCGGGGCCCGCCTGGGATTCTCTGGAACAGTGCGAGGAGGGATACCAGCGAATGGAGGCAGCACGACGACGCGGTAGGAAGCCTGTGAGTCGGGCCAAATTGTTTTGGGGGGGGGCTACAAGGGGGTGTGGCGAAGTCAGGTAGGAGACCTGCGCCAACTCCCCGAGCTTACCGTGGAGCGCGAAAGTACGGGCAGACACCGTGTTATGCGGTAGAGCGCATGGTGTCTCCTGTACGTGTGCATAGCCCGGTGCGGGTTATTCCACCTCCCCGCACTGGCAGGGCTAGATTGAGTATTGAGCCGGATGTCATGAAGCCGGCCCAACGCATCTGGCCTCCAGTGCGTCTCCTCGGGCCGACATACATGGCAGCAGCCTTACGCATGGTGTCTCCGGTTCGCCTACACAGCCCAGTGCGGGTTATTCCACCTCGTGGTGCCGGAACTGGTCGGGCTACGGGGAGCATACAACCAGGTAAGGTTGGGCAGGCTCAGTGCTCAAGGGAGCCAGTACGCCAATACGGTCCGGTATTTCCGGCGCCACCTCCCCGCCCCAGCCCAGTACCACCAGTGCCTACACCACGCACCAGGCTTCCTGTGCGTCTCCAGAGCCCTGTTCCTCCTCCACGCACTATCCCTGTGGTGCGTGTCTCCAGCCTATTACCACCAGTGCCTACACCACGCACCAAGCCTCCTGTGCATCCTGTTGCTGCTCCCCGCACTAGCCCTGAGATGCGTGTCCCCAGCCCGGTACCACCAGTTCCGGCACCACGCACTAGGCCTAATGTGCGTCTCCAGGGTCCAGTATGCCCTGTTCCTTCACCCCGCACTAGCCTTCAGGTGCGTGTCCCTAGCCCGGTACCACCAGTTCCGGTACCACGCACCAGGCCTATAGTGCACCTCGAGAATTCAGTGTGCACTGTTCCTGCTCCCCGCACTATCCTTGAGGTGCGTGTCTCCAGTCCGGTACCACCAGTTCCGGCACCACGCACCAGGCCTACTGTGCGCCTCAGCAGGTCAGAGCTGGCCGTCTTCCCAGCGCCGTCTGAGCTGCCTGCCCAGCGCCGTCTGAGCCATCCGTCTGCCCAGCGCCGTCTGAGCCATCCGTCTGCCCCGCGCCGTCTGAGCCATCCGTCTGTCCCGAGCCGTCTGAGCCGCCCGTCTGTCCCGAGCCGCCAGAGCCGCCAGCCAGCCAGGGGCCGCCAGAGCCGCCAGCCAGCCAGGAGCCGCCAGAGCCGCCAGCCAGCCAGGAGCCGCCAGAGCCGCCAGCCAGCCATGAGCCGCCAGAGCCGCCAGCCAGCCATGAGCCGCAAGAGCCGCCAGCCAGCCATGAGCCGCCAGAGTCGCCAGCCAGCCATGAGCCGCCAGAGTCGCCAGCCAGCCATGAGCCGCCAGAGTCGCCAGCCAGCCATGAGCCGCCAGAGTCGCCAGCCAGCCATGAGCCGCCAGAGTCGCCAGCCAGCCATGAGCCGCCTGAGTCGCCAGCCAGCCATGAGCCGCCGGAGTCGCCAGCCAGCCATGAGCCGCCGGAGTCGCCAGCCAGCCATGAGCCGCCGGAGTCGCCAGCCAGCCATGAGCCGCCGGAGTCGCCAGCCAGCCATGAGCCGCCGGAGTCGCCAGCCAGCCATGAGCCGCCGGAGTAGCCAGCTAGCCATGAGCCGCCGGAGTCGCCAGCCAGCCATGAGCCGTCGGAGTCGCCAGCCAGCCATGAGCGGCCGGAGTCGCCAGCCAGCCAGGATCCGCCGGATCCTACCGCCAGCCAGCCAGGATCCGCCGGATCCTACCGCCAGCCAGCCAGGATCCGCCGGATCCTACCGCCAGCCAGCCAGGATCCGCCGGATCCTACCGCCAGCCAGCCAGGATCTGCCAGAGACACCAAAGCTGGTATTGACAATGGTGGAGTGGGGGTCACGTCCTGCACCCGAGCCGCCGCCATAGGAAGGCCCACCCCGGACCCTCCCCTTCTGTGTTAGGTTTTGCGGCCGGAGTCCGCACCTTTGGGTGGGGGGGGGGGGGGGGGGGTACTGTCACGCCCTGGCCTTAGTATTCTTTGTTTTCTTTATTATTTTAGTTAGGTCAGGGTGTGACATGGGGAATGTTTGTGTTTTGTCTCGTCTTGGGTGGTTATATGGTAAAGGGGGTGTTGGGTTTAGTGTATGGGGTTGTGGTTAGTGAATGTGTCTAGGTAAGTCTATGGTTGCCTGAGTGGTTCTCAGAGACAGCTGTCTTTCATTTGTCTCTGATTGGGAGCCATATTTAAGGCAGCCATAGGCATTATGTGTTTGTGGGTAATTGTCTATGTAGAACGTTTGTAGCTTTTGTATTGCACTTACGTTTGTAGCTTCACGGTCGTTTGTTGTTTTGTTTAGTTTTGTTTTAAGTGTTCGTTTTCGTGTTACACTCATCTCTAATAAAGAGAATGTATTTTTCACACGCTGCGCTTTGGTCCTCTCTCTCACCGCAAGACGATCGTGACAGGGGCACTGATTGAGCAGGGCCCTAACCTTATGAAAACCCAAATCTCTCATTTGGAAGCTAAAATGACATTTAATCTCTTCACCAATAATTTTATTTTCAAACATTTAAATTGAACAACAATTCCATGTGACTCTGATAACTACGATGTGCAGACTTTCCACTGTAGAGTTTACGTCCTCCTATTATTGATGAGAATGTCTCAGATGACAACCGAACTGACATCATATTCATTAAGTACCACCGCATATGTTCAATTGGTCGGATTACCAGAATATAGTTATTTTCCCCCCACCTTCTGATGTTCCCAGAATCTCTATCTGAACCACAGGATTTTCAAATGTCACATCAGTAGAGTAGAGAGAGGAAAAAGGGGGAAGAGGTATTTATGACTGTCATAAACCTACCCCCAGACCAACGTCATGACACTGGCTATGTAAACAAATATCCCACTCATAATATGAGCTCCACTGCACGGCCTCTACTACCCGAACACGACAGCTACGCTGTTAAATAATAGGAAAATGAGGCAATGTATAGCCTATGAATATTTCCACCTAGAAAACATGACAAACCATAACCTAATCCCAACAGATAAACACAAATGACTCTAGCCTTCATTTCGGTGGCTAGTTAGCTGGTTGTCTGTATGGCTAGCTAGTGAAAGTGACAGCTGAGGTTGACGCTTTGTGAGCGCAGCCCAAATATACCTCTACACACAATTTTTCTTGCCTGAGACTGACTAGTTAGCTAGCTAGCTATAGCACGCAGCTTAGGATGTCTCTAAACGAGTTACATTGGTAGAAACAAGACAAAACAACTAACTAGTTAGCTGACTATATACAGCTAAACCAGTGACGACCCGTCATTCAGAGCCCCGCCTCTTTTGAGCTCCATGAGCACCGAAAGCAGTCTTCAAGGCAAAGGGTGGCTACTTTGAAGAATCTCAAATATACTTTTTTGGGTTATTACATAATTCCATGTGTCATTTCATAGTTTTGATGTCTTCGCTATTATTCTACAATGTATAAAATTGTTTTCAAAAATAAGAAAAACCCTGGAATGAGTAGGCGTGTCCAAACTTTTGACTGGTACTGTATGTCTGCTGTTTACCAATTTCACTCACCTCAACATAATCACTTTTCAAAGTGCAAATCCATATCACCAATCAACATAGGTAAAACCCCTTTCACGGTGAAAAGTCATGTCTGCTTTGGTGCTGTCATTTTGAGTAACGTATAAAGAAAATAAACAATGTACTGGAAAGTCAACTGACAGCATACCCCGTTTCCGGTTTCTGGTTGATGACCCCAGCCACTTGAATACGACAACAGGCTGTTAGCAAGTTCATTCTGCGATATTGACAAAGATGTTATTGTTAGGAAAAACAAGTCTGTTCGCGGCTGATATAGTATTTTAAATAAAGTCTGTCGACGGCCGCAATAGGTTAACCTTCTGTGTTATGTAACCATACCAAACGTAATATATCAGACTCATTTGAGTGTTCTGGATTTACATTTACTATGTTACCTCTAGTCTATGAGACCAATCTGTCTACACACAGCGACACAGTGCAGCGAGATACTTTGTTTTGGGCCCCAGGCTGTCACTCAAATAATTTTGACTTTTTTGCCATTTTTATATAGGGACATAAAACCCAAACTGATTGCGCTAATGTTTAAACTAAGGGAGCCCCATTTAGCACACTCGAGGTTCCAGGCCTGTCTGGCAGTCACCCAGGGATGTACTTGGCAACTGAACATGCTGCTTCTCAATAGTGGGGTAGTAAGTTTTAAGGGTAGTAAGTTAAGTTCCTCGACGTACACATCACGGACAAACTGAATTGGTCCACCCACACAGACAGCGTTGTGAAGAAGGCGCAGCAGCGCCTCTTCAACCTCAGGAGGCTGAAGAAATTTGGCTTGTCACCAAAAGCACTCACAAACTTCTACAGATGCACAATCGAGAGCATCCTGTCGGGCTGTATCACCGCCTAGTACGGCAACTGCTCTGCCCACAACCGTAAGGCTCTCCAGAGGGTAGTGAGGTCTGCACAACGCATCACTGGGGGCAAACTACCTGCCCTCCAGGACACCTACACCACCCGATGTCACAGGAAGGCCATAAAGATCATCAAGGACAACAACCACCCGAGCCACTGCCTGTTCACCCCACTATCATCCAGAAGGCGAGGTCAGTACAGGTGCATCAAAGCAGGGACCGAGACTGAAAAGCAGCTTCTATCTCAAGGCCATCAGACTGTTAAACAGCCACCACTAACATTGAGTGGCTGCTGCCAACATACTGACTCAACTCCAGCTCACTTTAAAAATTGTAATTGATGGAAATTGATCAAAAATGTATCACTAGCCACTTTAAACAATGCCACTTAATATAATGTATATGTATATACTGTACTCTATACCATCTACTGCATCTTGCCATCTTTATGTAACACATGTATCACTAGCCACTTTAAACTATGCACTTTTATGTTTACATACCCTACATTACTCATCTCATATGTATATACTGTACTCGATACCATCTACTGCATCTTGCCTATGCCGTTCTGTACCATCACTCATTCATCTATCTTTATGTACATATTCTTTATCCCTTTACACTTGTGTGTATAAGGTAGCAGTTGTGGAATTGTTAGGTTAGATTACTCGTTGGTTATTACTGCATTGTCGGAACTAGAAGCACAAGCATTTCGCTACACTCGCATTACCATCTGCTAACCATGTGTATGTGACAAATAAAATTTGATTTGATTTAGTCTACAGTTGCTTCCTCTTTCCTTTATCTGCAGGTGAACAAATTACAGAACTGGTTAAGAAAAACACCTCCCCACTAGGCCTCCACTATATTGTTTTATTAACTCATCCGGTATTTTCATACCAGTTCTGATGAAGAGGTGACAAGGAATTGCCACCTACAGCGAGGCTATAGAATAGCAAATCATAGGCTTTGTTGGACAATCTTGCCATCTTCTGGCCAATTTGTGAACTACATGTTCTGGTAAAGTTGAGATGATGTTTGCCAGTACAGAGCTATTATATATAGATATATATATATATTATATAGATAATGACGTGCACTTACGGAGCATTCGGGAAAGTATTCAGACCCATTTCATTTCCTTATCAATCTACACACAATACCCCATAATGACAAAGCAAACAGGTTTAGACATTTTTGCAAATATGTAAAAAAAAATATAACAGAAATACCTTCTTTACATAAGCATTCAGACCCTTTGCTATGAGACACAAAATGGAGCTCTTGCATCGTGTTTCCACTGATCATCCTTGAGATGTTTTCTCCAACTTGGGGTCCACCTATGGTAAATTCAATTGATTAGACATGATTTGGAAAGGCACACACCTGTCTATGTAAGGTCCCACAGTTGACAGTGCATGTCAGAGCAAAAACAAAGCCATGAGGTTGAAGGAATTGTCCGTAGAGCTCCGATACAAGATTGTGTTGAGGCACAAATCTGGGGAAGGGTATCATGTTTTGGTACATGTTTTCTAGAGCATTGAATGTCCCCAAGAACACAGTGTCCTCCATAATTGTTACATGGAAGAAGTTTGGAACCACCAAGACTCTTCTTAGAGCTGGTCGGGGGATTAGGTCAGCGAGGTGACCAAGAAACCAATGGTCGATCTGACAGAGCTCTAGAGTTCCTCTGTGGCACTCCACCAATCAGGCCTTTATGGCAGTGGCCAGATGGAAGCCACTCCTCTGCTTAAAAGGCACCTAAAGGTCTCTCAGACCATGATAAACAAGATTATCTGGTCTGATGAAAGATGACTCTTTGGCCTGAATGCCAAGCATCACGTCTGGAAGAAACCTGGTACCATCACTATTGTGACGCATGGGGGTGGCAGCATCATGCTGTGGGGATGTTTTTCAGTGGCAGGGATTGGGGGACTAGTCAGGATCAAGGGAAATATGAATGGAGCAAAGTGCAGAGAGATCCTTGATGAAAACCTGCTCCAGAGTTCTCAGGTCCTCAAACTGATGGTGAAGGTTCACCTTCCAACAGGACAACAAACCTAAGCACACAACCAAGACAACGCAGGAGGGGCTTCGGGACAAGTCTCTGAATGTACTCGACTGGCCCAGCCAGAGAACAGACTTGAATCCGATCGAACATCTCTGGAGAAACCTGAAAATAAGCTGTTTATTCAATTTAATCAATTTTAGAATAAGGCTGTAACATAAAGTTGTGGAAAAAGTCAAGGGGTCTGAATACTTTCCGAATATACTGTATGTTAAGCCTGTCTGAACTTTCCATTTTATGCTGACAATTTAGGCCCTATAGGTAGGCCAAATTCAAGAGTTTAACCCTCAAACTAACAACATATTTTACATACATGGTTAATCAACTGGGGTCATTTTTCCCCCAATAATAAACTGTTGAAAAAGCAACAATCACAGCAAAATATTAACTTAATTATGATCAAAACATTATTAGATATGTAAATGTTATCTGAAACTAAAAATGACCAAAACAAACTTATTTTAGCAAAATTACAGTTAAGTTGTGTAACGGGCGTCTAAGTCGTTCTCCTCCTCGGACGAGGAGGAGCAAGGATCGGGCCAAAATGCAGCGGGTGATGAATACATGATGAATTTATTAGACAAGACGAAAACACGAAGTACACTTGAATAAATTACAAAATAACAAAAACGACGTAGACCGACCTGAACATGAGAACTTACATAAAACGAAGAACGCACAAACAGGAACAGACTAGACAAACGAAACAGTCCCGTGTGGTACAAACACTGACACGGAAGACAATCACCCACAAACAAACAGTGAGAACAGCCTACCTTCATATGGTTCTCAATCAGAGGAAACGTCAAACACCTGCCCCTGATTGAGAACCATATAAGGCTAATAAACCATGAACCTAAACAAGAAACAAATAACATAGATTGCCCACCCCAACTCACCCCCTGACCATACTAAACAAATACAAAAACAACAGAAAACAGGTCAGGAACGTGACATGTTGCATATTATGTCAAACAGGCATTTCCACGATAACAGAATTAGGCTGATACTCAGATTTTTCACTTAAAATGTAGGCCAAACAACAACAAAAAAAACATTCAATTCAAAGCTTAGAGTCGATTAACACAGCAATGCATCCATCTAATTTAAATAATTTAATAAAAAAGTATATTTTTTTGCATGGGCTGCGTCTCAATCCACCGCATTTGCACATTTGCATGTCGGCCTTCCATATCTGCGGTGAAAAGTGACAGAGCTAGGGCGCTGTTTGTCAGACCAGAAGACATCATGATAATCTGTCTTCTCAAGAAAACGTCGGTAGCGTCTGAACGGTTTGGCTTACAAACTCAAATAGCTCTCAGTCTCACGTCAGAATTAAACAAATTTTAAAGTGTTCAGGGTCAAGTTTAGGCATAAACTCCAAATGGTTTAAGTAAGTGTTCAGGTTTGGGAGAGGCTTAAAACAAAAATCTCAAAAACAACCTTATTGCTAGATTCAAACTTGCAACCTTTGGAATCAGAGGCAAATGGTTAGGTTTAAGTTTAGGCATTAACTCCACATGGTTAAGGTAAGGGCTAAGGTTTGGGATAGGCTTACATTTTTTTTCTCTCAAAAACAACTTTCTATTGCTGGATTTGAACTTTCTATCGCTGGAATCAGAGGCAATTTACAACATCCACCGTCCTAATCCACAACACCCTGGCAAAATCAAAGCTACTTTAAGATAACAGCGCTCACCTTTGCCCCTAGTGGCTGGTTTCCATATCGTTGCCCGACATCCTCAGACATGGGTGGACGTTGAATACTGTATTTTTGTCAAAAGGTGGGTGTAGCTGGTGCATTGAAGTCAGGTGCAGGAGAGCAGAGATGAGTGGACAAAGCACTTTACTTAGGCAATCATATGATCAGAATGCAACCGCTTCACAAAACAAATGCCCAAAGAACAAGTAAGGCAGCACAAAGTACAAAACCCAAGTACAAAGTACCGGCTGCCACAAAGCACGGGTATAAAACAAAACCCGGCGCAAACCAGCCGGAAGCGTGCCAACCTTGACAATAAACAATACCCCACACAGACATGGAGGGAACAAAGGGCTAATTTTTTTATTTTTTATTTTATTTTACCGTTATTTTACCAGGTAAGTTGACTGAGAACACGTTCTCATTTGCAGCAACGACCTGGGGAATAGTTACAGGGGAGAGGAGGGGGATGAATGAGCCAATTGTAAACTGGGGATTATTAGGTGACCATGATGGTTTGAGGGCCAGATTGGGAATTTAGCCAGGACACCGGGGTTAACACCCCTACTCTTACGATAAGTGCCATGGGATCTTTAATGACCTCAGAGAGTCAGGACACCCGTTTAACGTCCCATCCGAAAGACGGCACCCTACACAGGGCAGTGTCCCCAATCACTGCCCTGGGGCATTGGGATATTTTTTAGACCAGAGGAAAGAGTGCCTCCTACTGGCCCTCCAACACCACTTCCAGCAGCATCTGGTCTCCCATCCAGGAACTGACCAGGACCAACCCTGCTTAGCTTCAGAAGCAAGCCAGCAGTGGTATGCAGGGTGGTATGCTGCTGGTATACACACAGTAATGATGATTAGATTTAAACCAGATGTGCAGGAAAACAAGACAAAACAAATGGAAAATGAAAGGTGGAGCGACAACGGCTAGAAGATCGGTGACGTCGACCGCCGAACGCCGCCCGAACAAGGAGAGGGACGGGCTTTGGCAGAAGTTGTGACAGTACCCCCCATTGACGCGCGGCTCCCGCAGCACGCCGACACCGGCCTCGGGGACAACCCAGAGGGAAAGGTGCAGGGCGATCTGGATGGTGATGGTGGAACTCCCGCAGCACTGAAGGGTCCAATACGTCCTCCAAAGGGACCCAGCATCTCTCCTCCGGACCGTACCCCTCCCAGTCCACGAGGTACTATAGGCCCCACGCCCGATGCCTCGAATCCAGTATGGAGCAAACAGAGTACGCCTTCTCCAGGAGTCTGAGGTGCGGGAGGTTCCTCCGCCCCCTCTGGAAGTCGAGGGGGTGGAGGAACCTCCCGCACCTCAGACTCCTGGAGAAGGCCAGCTACCACCGGCCTGAGGAGAGACACATGGAACGAGGGGTGAATACGATAATCGGGGGGAAGCTGTAACCTGTAACTCACCTCATTCAGTCTCCTCAGGACTTTGAATGGCCCCACAAACCGCGGACCCAGCTTCCGGCAGGGCAGGCAGAGGGACAGGTTTCGGGTCGAGAACCAGACCCGGTCTCACTGCGGTGGCGGTCGGCGCTTGCCTTCTGCAGCCTCACAGCCCGTTGCAGGTGCACATGAGCGGCGTCCCAGGTCTCCTCCGAGCACTTAAACGATTCGTCCACCGCAGGAGATTCGATCTGGCTCTGATGCCAAGGTACCACAACCGGCTGATACCCTAAGTACGCACTGGAAGGGGGAGAGGTTAGTGGAGGAGTGGCGGAGTGAGTTTTGGGCCATCTCTGTCCAGGGGATGAACGCCGCCCACTCCCCCGGCCGGTCCTGGCAATATGACCGCAGAAACCTACCCACATCCTGGTTCACTCTCTCCACCTGCCCGTTACTCTCGGGGTGAAAACCTGAGGTGATGCTGATCGAGAACCCAAGATGTTTCATGAACGCCCCCCATACTCTTGACGTGAACTGATGACTCCGATCAGAGACTATGTCCTCAGGCACCCCGTAGTGCCGGAAGCTGTGAGTGAACAGGGCCTCCGCAGTCTCTTGTGCCGTAGGGAGACCGGGCAAAGGGAGGAGACGGCAGGACTTAGAAAACCGATCCACAACAACCAGGATTGTGGTGTTGCCCTGTGAGGGGGGAAGATCCGTCAGGAAGTCCACCGACAGGTGCGACCACGGCCGTTGTGGAACGGGTAGGGGTTGTAACTTCCCTCTGGGCAGGTGCCTAGGAGCCTTGCACTGGGCGCACACCGAGCAGGAGGAAACATAAACCCGTCCTTGGCCAAGATTGACCACCAGTACTTTCCACTAAGTCAATGCACCATCCGACCGATGCCAGGATGACCAGAGGAGCGTGACGTGTGGGCCCAATAGATCAAACGGTCGCGGACAGCAGACGGAACATACAGATGCCCAGC
Organism: Salvelinus fontinalis; assembly: GCF_029448725.1. NCBI lineage: Eukaryota > Metazoa > Chordata > Actinopteri > Salmoniformes > Salmonidae > Salvelinus > Salvelinus fontinalis. Next base: position 43,368,181 of record NC_074690.1, read on the forward strand.
TGCACACTGGGGAGAGTGGGCTCTGTGCGTAACGCCCGCTCGATGTCCGCGTCCAGCTCCCACACCACTGGTGCCACCAGGCAAGAGGCCGGAAGTATGGGAGTGTGATCCATGGACCGCTCCTCTGTGTCTTACATCCGGGACAGTGCGTCTGCCTTAACGTTCTGGGAACCTGGTCTGTAGGACAGAGTGAAAACAAAACGGGTAAAGAGCATGGCCCACCTTGCCTGGCGAGAGTTCAGTCTCCTAGCCGCCCGGATGTACTCCAGATTGCGGTGGTAAGTCCAGATGAGAAAAGGGTGTTTAGCCCCTTCAAGCCAATGTCTCCACGCCTTTAGAGCCTTGACAACAGCCAACAGCTTCCGGTCCCCCACATCCTAGTTTTGCTCCGGCGGGCTGAGCTTCTTCGAAAAGAAAAAACAGGGGCGGAGCTTTGGTGGCGTGCCGAGCGCTGAGAGAGCACAGCTCCTATCCCAGCCTCGGACGCGTCCACCTCCACTATGAATGCCAAAGAGGGATCCGGATGAGCCAGCATGGGAGCCGAGGTAAACAGAGCCTTCAGGTGACCAAAAGCCCTGTCCGCCTCAGCCGACCACTGCAAACGTAACGGTCCCCCCTTCAGCAGTGAGGTAATGGGAGCCGCTACCTGACCAAAACTCTGGATAAACCTCCGGTGGTAGTTGGCAAACCCTAGAAACCGCTGCCCTTCCTTTACCGTGGTGGGAGTCAGCCAATTAAGCACGGCTGAAATGCGGTCACTCTCCATCTCTACCCCTGATGTGGAAATGCGGTACCCTAGGAAGGAGACGGACTATTGGAAGAATAGACATTTCTCAGCCTTGACGTACAGGTCATGCTCCAACAGTCTACCAAGCACCCTGCGCACCAGGGACATATGCTCGGCACGTGTAGCGGAGTATATCAAAATGTAATCAATATACACCACTACACCCTGCCCGTACAGGTCCCGGAAAATCTCGTCAACTAAGGCCTGGAAGACTGATTGAGCATTCATGAACCCGTACGGCATGACAAGGTACTCATAGTGCCCTGAGGTGGAACTAAATGCCATCTTCCACTCGTCCCCCTCCCAGATACGCACCAGGTTGTAGCGCTCCTGAGATCCAATTTTGTGAAGAAGCGCGCCCCGTGCATTGACTCGATCGCACTGGCGATGAGACGCAGCGGGTAGCTGTACCTCACAGTGATCTGATTGATTCCCCGATAGTCAATACACGGGCGCAGACCTCCATCCTTCTTCTTCACAAAAAAATTAACTTGAGGAGGCAGGTGAAGTGGAGGGCCGAATGTATCCCTGCCCCAGGGAGTCGGCGACATGTGTTTCCATAGTTGCCATCTCCTCCTGTGACAGAGGATACACGTGACTCCTGGGAAGTGCTGCATCTACCAGGAGATTTATCGCACAATCCCCCCGTCGATGGGGTGGTAATTGAGTCGCCCTCTTCTTACAGAAGGCGAGAGCCAAATCGGCATATTCGGGGGGAATGCGCACGGTGGAGACCTGGTCCGGACTTTCCACCGTAGTAGCACCAAAGGAAAACCCTAAACACACCCGCGACCACCCCGTGAGAGCCCTCTGTGGCCAAGAAACAGTGGGGTCATGACAAAGTAACCAAGGTAGGCCTAGCACCATGGGAAACGCAGGAGAGTCAATAAGGAAGGGACTAATTCTCTCCTTGTGCCCCCTCTGCATCACGATGCCCAGAGGAGCGGTGGCCTCCCTAATCAAGCCTGACCCTAATGGTCGACTATCAAAGGCGTGAACGGGGAAGGGCACAGCCACGGGAACAATGGGGATCCCTAAACTATGAGCGAACAATCTATCTATAAAATTCCCAGCCGCGCCTGAATCGACAAGCGCCTTATGCTGCGAATGCGGGGAAAACTCAGGGAAAGTGACATCCACAAACATATGTGCAACAGAGGGCTCTGGGTGAGAATGGTGTCGTCTCACCTGGGGTGACGCCAGAGCGCCCTGCCTGCTGCCTCGATCCCCAGAAGAGCAAACCTGGCACCGACCAGCAGTGTGACCTCTGCGGCCACAGATGGTGCACGAGCTGGAACCCCCTCTGGTCTCCCTGCGCACCGCCTCTCCCAGCTCCATGGGTATAGGAGAGGGTATGCGGGGGGATAGAACCAACAGACCCCGATCTGGATGTCTGAGGGTAGCCAGCAGGTTGTCCAGCCGGATGGACAGGTCCTCCAGCTGGTCGAACGTGAAGTTGGTGTCTCTGCAGGCCAACTGCCGACAGACGTCCTCGCGCAGACTGCAGTGATAATGGTCGATCAGGGCCCTGTCGTTCCATCCCGCGCCGGCAGCCAGGGTACTAAACTCCAGGGTGAACTCCTGGGCGTTCCTCGTCCCCTGCCTCAGATGGAAGAGGCGTTCAGCCGCTGCTCTACCCTCGGGCGGGTGGTCGAAGACTGCCCGGAAGCGGCGGGTGAACTGCTCAAACTGGTCCAACGCCACATCTCCCTCTCTCCACACGCCGTTGGCCCACTCCAGGGCTTTCTCGGTGAGGCACGAGACGAGGGCGGACACCCTCTCACGGCCCAATGGAGCCGGGTGGACGGTGGCCAGGTATAGGTCCAGTTGTAAAAGAAACCCCTGGCAGTTCTCAGCCTTCCCATCGTATTCCTGGGGCAGGGAGAGACGAATCCCACTGGGTTCAGGTGGGAAAGGGGCACTCAGGGTTCAGGTGGGAAAGGGGCACTCAGGGGAGACCCCGGTTGTGCTGGTGGAGGCGCTGGAAGAGCTCCCTGTCTCTCCCAGTGGTCCATTGCCTGGACAACGCGGTCCATGGCGGTGCCAAGATAGTGGAGCGTGGCTGCGTGCTCCCGTACGCGCTCCTCCACCCCTATACCTGGGGTACCTGCTCCCGCTGACTCCATAGCTTGGGTCTGGAATTCTGTAACGTGGTGTGTACTGGTGACAGAGAAGTCAGGAGCAGGAGAGCGAAAACTGATTTACAACGGTGTCGTTTAATAAACATAAAAAAACACCGTAAACAGAACAATCAAAGAATGGGTCAAACAAAACCCGGTATCCACCAGCATAAAGTGCACAAGCACTACAAGAAACAATTCCGGACAAGGACATGGGGGGAAACAGAGGGTTAAATACACAACATGTAATTGATGGAATTGGAACCAGGTGTGAGGAAGACAAGACAAAACCAATGGAAAATGAAAGATGGATCGCGATGACTAGAAGGCCGGTGACGTCGACCACCGAATGCATTTTGCCTGTGCTTAGCTCTATTCCATTTCTTTTTATCCTGAAAAAAAGCATACCCATAACATGTTGCAGCCACCACCATGCTTGAAAATAAGAATTAAAGCCACATCGGCAATCAGGAGTCATGACCACAGTAAAATTCCACGTTACCGTTGAGTCACTGTAACTATGCTCCTCCTCCTAGCTATGCTCTGATGCCTCTGATGGTCATTAGTAGCCTACCAAACTTGCTAACAGCCAGTCGCTAATGGCCGGTACTCAGATCTCTATTGTCCCCCTAATCACTCAGACATCAATGCAAATGCAATTGAAAATCAAATCAAACACTTCATGAGAGCCCCAGCGTTCAGAGTTTGAGCGGAATGGGTTCACCTGTTGTGCAGCGAGAGCCAGCTCCTCATAGCTGATTGATGCATGGAATTAAATAAGTGTTCCTTTTGCAATTATATGAGAAAACAGTTTTGGTGGCCTATATTAAAAAGAGGAGGATCCCATCAGCTTTCTATAAGGAAGGCCTACTATATTAATTTCTCAACTTTCCATATATACTGAACAAAAATATAAACGCAAAATGTAAAGTGATGGTCCCATGTTTCATGAGCTGAAATAAAAGATCCCAGAAATGTTCCATACGGACAAAAAGCTGATTTCTCTCAAATTGTGCGCACAAATTTATTTACATCCCAGTTAGTTAGCATTTCTCCTTTGCCAACTTCATCGATCCACCTGACAGGTGTGGCATATCAAGAAGTTGATTAACCTCTTAGGTTCAGAAGTTCGGATGAATGACGTGCCCAAAGTAAACTGCCTGTTACTCAAGCCCAGAAGCTAGGATATGCATATAATCAGTAGCATTGGATAGAAAACATACTGTGAGTAGAACAGAACTGATATGGCGAAAACCCGAGGAAAATCCATCCGGAAAATGTTTTTTTGAGGTCACAGTCCATTTCAATGCTTGTCTATGAGATATACAAAGAAATAGCTCCCAGATTGCAGTTCCTATGGCTTCCACTAGATGTCAACAGTCTTTAGAAAGGGTTTCAGGCTTGTTTTTTTTAAATGAGCGAGTAGTTGTAGTTTTTCCAAGGTGTCTCTCATTAGAAATGTAGTCCTGTTGCTCGCGTGAATAAGGTGCTCGCTCTTCGTTATTTATCTTCCCTATTGAACATACTATTCTCCGTCTTAAATGTTATTATTTATTTAGACATTAGAGTACCTGAGGATTAATTAGAAACATATTTTGACTTGTTTGGACAAACTTTACTGGTAAGTATTTGGATTTGTTTGTATGCATGTTGAACGAGTGGATTACTGAATCAAGCGCACCAACTAAACAGACATTTTTGGGATATAAAGAAGGACTTTATCAAACAAAACAACAATTTGTTTTGTAGCTGTATTTCATTCAGCTATGTTCAATTGTAGTAATATAAAAGAATGCCACGGGAATTATAAGCAAATATGGCTAAATTAACTAGTGTAGCCCACAGTCATAGGGCAAGGCCAGATCGGGGCCTAACATTGTCACGTTCCTGACCTGTTTTCTGTTGTTTTGTATGTGTTTAGTTGGTCAGGGCATGAGTTGGGGTGGGCATTCTATGTGTTGTGTTTCTATGTTGGGTTTAATGTGTTGCCTGATATGGTTCTCAATTAGAGGCAGGTGTTTGACGTTTCCTCTGATTGAGAACCATATTAAGGTAGGCTGGTTTCACTGTTTGTTTGTGGGTGGTTGTCTTCCGTGTCTGTATGTATGTTCGTACCACACGGGACTGTAGCGTTTTGTTTGTAATCTGTACCTGTTCGTGCGTTCTTCGTGTTATATGTAAGTTCTCTAGTTCAGGTCTGTCTACGTTCGTTTTGTTATTTTGTAATCATTCCAAGTGTTTTTTCGTGTTCGTCTTCGTCGTTTAATAAATCATTATGTTTTCAAAACCCGCTGCATTTTGGTCTGATTCCTACTCCTCCTCTTCAGACAAAGAGGAGGAGAGAAACCGTTACAAACATAAGGATGACTCAGAATATGCTATTCTTTTCTTCCGAAATACGTTAAAAAGAAATCATATCATAATGTTTCTTTAGACCTGCCTAAAAAATGTCACGGATTTTGTGCCAGAGCAGCTAAAATGTTTATGTTAATTAATTTATACCAGTTTATACCATTGGCAGACTTTGTATACTATTGGCAGATATTTTGTTTTTTTACACAGTTATACAATACGTGGTATAACAAAATTACAATCATAGGCGAGTACATGGGGATCTATAGTATATCTCAGCAGATGATCTGTAACGGTCGTCGTAATCCTCCTCCTCGGACGAGGAGGAGAGGCGAGAAGGATCAGACCAATACGCGGAGTGATTTGTGTCCATGATTATTTAATGAATCGAAACTGAACACGAAACAAAAATAACATAAAACAACCGACAAACAGTCCGTGTGGCACGAATGCAGACACGCGATACAACCACCCACAAAACACACGTGAAACCCCGGCTGCCTTAGTATGATTCTCAATCAGGGACAAACGATCTACAGCTGCCTCTGACTGAGAATCATACCAGGCCAAACACAAAAACCCCAACATAGAAAAACACACATAGACCAACCCACCCAACTCACGCCCTGACCAACTAAATAAATACAAGAAAAAAGGAAAACAGGTCAGGAACGTGACATAAACCCCCCCTTAAGGTGCGAACTCCGGGCGCACCCGCATAAACTCTAGGGGAGGGTCTGGGTGGGCGTCTGTCCACGGTGGCGGCTCTGGCGCTGGTCGTGGTCCCCAACTCACCATAGACAAACCCCGCTTCCGTGGTCTCCTCCCAATGGTCACCCTCCATGTCAAACCCACTCTACCAAAAGGCAGCACCGGACTGAGGGGCGGATCCTGGCTGGCTGGCTCTGGCGGATCCTGGCTGGCTGGCTCTGGTGGATCCTGGCTGGCTGGCTCTGGCGGATCCTGGCTGGCTGGCTGGCTCTGGCGGATCCCGGCTGGCTGGCTCTGGCAGGTCCCGGCTGGATGGCTCTGGCTGGTCCCGGCTGGACGGCTCTGGCTGGTCCCGGCTGGACGGCTCTGGCTGGTCCCGGCTGGACGGCTCTGGCTGGTCCCGGCTGGACGGCTATGGCTGGTCCCGGCTGGACGGCTCTGGCTGGTCCTGGCTGGACGGCTCATGAGAGACGGACAGCGCTGGGAAGGCAGGCAGCTCAAACAGCGATGAGCAGGCAGGCAGTTCAGGCGCCGCTGGGCAGACGGCAGACTCTGGCCGGCTGAGACGAACTGTAGACCTGGTGCGTGGTATAGGCACTGGCTGCGCTGGAGAGGAGGAAAGCTCTGACAGCGCTGGACAGGTGGGAGCAGCTGGAGAGAAAACCCGGAGAGACAGCCTGGTGCGGGGGGCTGCCACCGGTGGACTGGTACTTGGAGGTGGCACCGGGTATACCGGACCGTGAAGGAGGACACGTGCTCTTGAGCACCGAGCCTGCCCAACCTTACCAGGTTGAATGGTGCCCGTAGCCCTGCCAGTGCGGCGAGGTGGAATAGCCCGCACTGGGCTATGCTGGCGAACCGGGGACACCATTCGTAAGGCTAGTGCCATGTATGCCGGCCCGAGGAGACGCACTGGAGGCCAGATGCGTTGGGCCGGCTTCATGACATCCGGCTCGATGCCCAACTTAGCCCTACCAGTGCGGCGAGGTGGAATAGCCCGCACTGGGCTAAGCACGCGTACTGGGGACACCGTGCGCTTTACCGCATAACACGGTGTCTGACCAGTACTACGCCCTCTCACTCCACGGTAAGCACGGGGAGTTGGCTCAGGTATCCTACCCGGCTTTGCCACACTCGTGTGCCCTCCCCCAAGAAATTTTTGGGTCTGACTCTCGGGCTCCCAACCGCGTCGCCGAGCTGCCTCCTCATACCAACGCCTCTCTGCCTTCGCTGCTTCCAGCTCCGCCTTGGGACGGCGATATTCCCCTGGCTGAGCCCAGGGTCCTTTGCCGTCCAGGATCTCCTCCCAAGTCCAGGAGTCCTGGGTTTCTTCCCTCTGCTGTCGCTGCCCGTTTGCACTCCGCTTGATCCTAGATTGGTGGGTGGTTCTGTAACGGTCGTCGTAATCCTCCTCCTCGGACGAGGAGGAGAGGCGAGAAGGATCAGACCAATGCGCGGAGTGATTTGTGTCCATGATTATTTAATGAATCGAAACTGAACACGAAACAAAAATAACATAAAACAACCAACAAACAGTCCCGTGTGGCACGAATGCAGACACGCGATACAACCACCCACAAAACACACGTGAAACCCCGGCTGCCTTAGTATGATTCTCAATCAGGGACAAACGATCTACAGCTGCCTCTGACTGAGAATCATACCAGGCCGAACACAAAAACCCCAACATAGAAAAACACACATAGACCAACCCACCCAACTCACGCCCTGACCAACTAAATAAATACAAGAAAAAAGGAAAACAGGTCAGGAACGTGACATGATCTGTCTATCTGGTCAAAATCACTGACACCTCTACCCCCTAGTAGTATGGATAAATTGTTGTTATGTCTCCTGAGAAACCTATACTAAAATAAAGGTCCCGTCTATCAAACTAAAAAGTCTATATTAATACAGAAACACAAAACAATTATTTTGATTGGTTAAGAACAAGTTGATTGACAAAGTCATGGACAACTGAAGGACTTTAAGAAAACCCCCTCTGTAGTTATTAAAGAGATTGTTCATCCGATCGACATGTTTGGGTGAAATGATGTTACCTTGCCGGCCAGTGGCATCCACGATAATGCATTGTTTATGCCTACCTTTGCTACAGGCAGTAATTAGCATAATTTAGCCTCGTCCTAAAAAATCAATGCAATTCAATATCCGATGTTAGCAAAGCTGAAATGCTCTAACAAAACTCCAAACTAACTTCGGTAGCATCAAAACCTGAGAAGAACCTGTACATTTTTGCAGTAATATCTGCAGTTCCAATATTTCCAGCGTATCCCCATCAAGCTAGAGGTGTGTTTGTTCACAGCTGGCAATCAATCGGCGTCTCAGCCAATGGAATACAATACAACGTTACTGGCTATGTTACAGAAAACACAAACAAATGTGGTGAGACTTGAGGAAATGATTCCAATTCCGACTGACTAAATTCCAGCTAATTATTTTGACAGTATCCGTACAAACTCAAAAACAACTACCGAACTTAGTTTGAAATATTGTGTTGAGGGAGTTGACATTTTGTATTGCAGCTTTAGAGATCACAACATTGTATCTGTCCCATTATGGTGTCTGTGTACGCATGGGCTGGGCCATTGAGGCCATCTCCATTTTGAAGTAGTCCATTTTCTTCGACTACTTCGATGTGTTGGTATACAAACTGAAAGGGTGCAAACTGCCACCTGTAGTCTGTTGTTTGAACAGGTATAAAGCCAAGGTTGGCAATTTACACCTGTCATAAACAGTATTCCAGTTTCAGCTGTTCTGCCTGCGGTTATGGAACCGCCACCTGTCCCAGACCTGTTGTTTTTCAACTCTTAATGATCAGCTATGAAAAGCCAACTGAAAATTATTCATGATTATTATTTGACCATGCTTGTCACTTATGAACATTTTTGAACATCTTGGCATAGTTCTGTTATAATCTCCACCCGGCACAGCCAGAAGAGGACTGGCCACCCCTCATAGCCTGGTTCCTCTCTAGGTTTCTTCCTAGGTTTTGGCCTTTCTAGGGAGTTTTTCCTAGCCACCGTGCTTCTACACCTGCATTCTAGCTGTTTGGGGTTTTAGGCTGGGTTTCTGTACAGCACTTCGAGATATTATCTGATGTACGAAGGGCTATATAAAATAAAATTGATTGATAAACATTCTGAAAATTATGAACACTCCTTAAACTCAAGTAGTTGGAGCATGTTTCCTATGGGCTTGCTGCACTCAGACAACCATCGTGTAATGAGTGATTCTGAACAGAAGGGGGCAGTGTTTTCCTCTCATACTAGGATCTGGTCAGTGGACGTGGAGCTTCAGCAGGCCTGGAGTGATGGGATAGGAGACTTGTAGAGGATAAATCAATCAACAATTCGATTGAAATGCTTTGTATCAAGTACATTTAACTTCAAGCCGGACTTTAAAAAAAAGACCAAGCAAAGGTGACCAGGTAACAGATCTTGAAACCATAAAGTAGAAAACAAGTATGTGATTGGGATCTGCTAATGGTGAGCTTTAAAGCTTTACTGCTATGAATGTTAGGCTTATCATCTGTTACTTTAACCTGCTGGTATGTTTTAGTCAACTCTCTTAGAAAAGCATGAATGACAAACATGGATAGTCTATTTGGGATGGCACTTTCACAGCGCTTCTGTTACTTAGATTGATATGTGTTTCTTTATATAGCTAATCACTATGTCCCTGCAATAAATGTTTGGGAAAAGCTAGGCTATTTATTGTGATGATGCCACAAAGTTAGCAAGACACTGAATGTATTCCAGAAATCCAACAGTGCTATGCCATGTTTTCCAGTGCATTTCCCCGTCGCCCCTGTCCGTGAGCGCATTTGGTGTTGATGCTGTTAATGTGCATGGTGAACCACCCCGCCGTGGGCCTCCCTTCCTCCGATAAGCCCTGATTCTGGAGCCCGGCCAGGTTACGCAATTAATAGGCTACTACCCACTGGGTGCGGCTCTCTCTCTTTCTCGCTCTCTCTCCCTCCCCTTCTTTTTTTCTGGGCTGAAGCACACGTCACTGGAGCTGTCCATGGTCATGAAAAAGCCTTAACTAGTCTTTCATTGTGAAAAATGTACTGTACTGCGTGTTGTTTTTCTTCTGCCAGCTTGCATGGGCCTCATGTAAGCTGTTGTTGAAAGTTCGTTGTGGACCACTGTGCGGTATACCTACAGAGATACATGGTCAAATATGGCCTACTACACAATGTGTTTGTGCTGTTCAATTGTAAGCTATTTGGCATGCCTGTGGGATCTGTATGCTATTAACCCTTTGAGTTTTGACAAACAATGCACAGGTCAAGCAGGAAGAATGGGCCTCTATCTAAAAGTTAATATCTTCACATCTGGAGCTGAACTTTACACATTTGGAGTTGAGTTGTACGCCCATAAAATGCATCAATATGTGAATTGGAACACTTCACCTGCAGGGTTTTTGAGGAGTTGGATTTGCATAACATTGTGATCATACAAATGTCCGATATTTTTTAAATAAAATGTAGTCCACACTGTAAAACCTTTACTGTTGTTTTTATGGTTACTTACAGGCTGCCGGTTGCCTGTAAATTACCTAAAATAAGGTACCATATGTTACCATACCGTGTTTTACAGTATACAACACTGTTACTGTAATCGTTTTTACCATTGTAAAACTTACAGGCAACTGGCTGCATGTAAATTACCATAAAACAACAGTATAATGCATTACTGTAATCCTTAATGTCTCTCAATCCTGTCAATCAGAATGGTTTGAAAAACTTGTCATTTGCCATTCCCACAATGCTGTATGGTTACAGTAATGTACTGTTAAACCAACGTTTCTTTGGAATTTGGGGTATGATTTAGTGTTTAGGCCTAAAATCATCCAGAGTGCATTGCCCTTCATTGCAATCTACTGTAAATAATAAATACAGTACTTTAGTGTTAGTTTTACAGTATAGGCTATTACTGTCAAAACAACAAGAAAGTGTTACAGTCATAGCCTGTTTGCAGCCTGCCTAAAGTAGCCTAACGGTGCAGTTTCAAACATCTTAGGATTGTCTTCACTCTGGGTATATGGGTGTTTTATGGGGACAACGAAAGGATGACCACCACAATTGTCAAACATAGACTAACTCAAAATGATAGGCGAAAGCTATTGTGTAAATTGGTCTTGCAATTATCATTATTCGAATCGAAAATAGGATCATACCAGCGTTCTACCCTATAGTAATTAAAACGCCCCCCTGATTGGACGGATAGATTATCCCAACGGGCCTCGCGTTCCTACTAACGCGCGAGTGGGATGGAGCGCGAGTCACAGTCTGCCCAGGGCGAGGGCAAGAAGCACACAAGGACCCGTCGAGGAGGCCACCGCTCCAGTCTCTCACCCATGCCACTATTTACGTGCGTTTAATGTCGCTTCGTAAAACACACAATTACAGAAGGGTTTTAAAACGTATATGCGCGCAGGGGGAACGTCAAGTGGGGCTGAATACAGTCCATTCACTGCAACTGTTCTGAACAGCCACAAAGAAAGTGTGTTGAGAAGGACTCGAGTAGTGTGCGAACCCTCTCCACACAAAAATAACGACACGGAGGAAGAATTAAGTTTCGACCGAACTGCATTTTGTATTAGTCCTTATTGTGGAAGAGAAAATGAATGCCGGGGAAGAGAATCTGCTGAAGTCCATCAGCAACGACACTTTACTGGACCTGACGCAGCGATACGGCCAGTCCGCCTTCGGCTTTGGACCTGGGCACATTACTGGAAGTCCTGGAGGGCGGTATCCTCTCACACCGGCCGCCGACTTCCTCTCCGGTCAGACGGGCAAGTCCAACGAAAGTGGCGGGGAGCAGACCAGTGATGACGATGACGACCGTTTCGACCCTCTGGACCCCCGGAAGAGGGGTTCCGCATTCGACGACGACAAACACGGGGGTCCTCTTTCCAAGAAGCCCAAAGAGCAGCGGTCTCTGCGCCTGAGCATCAATGCGCGCGAGAGGAGACGGATGCACGACCTGAACGACGCACTGGACGGCCTCCGCTCTGTGATCCCGTATGCGCACAGCCCGTCGGTGAGGAAACTCTCCAAAATAGCCACTCTCCTCCTGGCAAAGAACTACATCCTCATGCAGGCTCAGGCTCTGGAGGAGATGAGGCGGCTGGTGGCTTATCTGAACCAGGGACAGAGCATCACCTCGCCCATCCCTACCCCTATTGCACCCTTTGGACAGGCTGCCGTATACCCCTTCACGGGCTCGGCACTCGCCACCTGCGCGGAGAAATACTCGGGGACACCTGCAAGTCTCTTTAAGCACCATAACGACAAGCCTTGATAGCGTTTTATTTGTATAGCCTATACCTGAACTTCACCCACTTGTATCCAAGTCTAATGCGTAAATCCTAAACTAAATAACTGCTGCGGTGTTTCATCCAGATTTTTTTTTTTTTTTAAACTTGAAAAACAACACTGGTGTTTACGAAGGCTAGATTATAGTTGGAGCTGGCAAATTGCTGTTTAAAGAGGTGTTTCTCTTTCCCTATACTCTCCTCAGAGTTAAAGGAATTGTATTGCTGTGGCAGTGTCCGACCATGTTTCAATTGACAGCTTGACATGTTATGTGTGACTATAAAAACGGCACCCTTGCAAAAAAAAGTTTTGACTGATCTATTTCGTGTTCTTGTGTAGTCTGCAGACCTACTATGCAACATTCAGTGAAACAGAAAATAACAAAAGAGATGACAAGATTGGGTTACAACTTCAAGAGTTATTTTTTTGTTTGCAGCACTGTCGTTTTTGAATGCACTTTCCCTCATTTTAACAGACGCTATGTGAGGAAACACTAGTGTATGATATTTTTGGAAAATATGGATTGATGATTTCGGTTTTGTTACTGCACAATTCACATGATTGTAAAACCGTGGAAAACTCCTTGATCAAAGTACTGTTATGTTATTCGTTTTTCAAAACAACCGCCTTTACAGACAAAAAAAAATGTTGGCTTGTGTTGCAACACGAATTTCATATATCGTTTATATGTCTTTATAAATAAAACATATATCTATGCTCGAATATGAATCGTTTTTTTTTCTTAAACTTAATTCCACACAATTTAACCATGCTCAAATCATGCTCAACATTTTTTATTTTTATGACACATTCATTCACCTAACTTAACAGTTGATTTAATCATTTTTGTCACTAGCATTAGAATTGCCAATTTGTCACACATTCATCCGTTTTAAGCCTACAATTTGTTACAATTATTGCAGTTTACAGACGTCTGACTTTAGGCATCCCTCGCTCTAAAATGTGTTGAATTAACTGAATTCAATACGACCAAAACAGAAATAAAATTATTTCCAAATGAGTAACATAAATAAGTTTTATTAATATAATTTGTGTCTTTCTAAAATGATCGTATGGAAATCACAGCATTTAGCACCTCATCTCACTCATAGCCTTCCTAGAGTGGATGACACTGACAAACCAATCCATCACTCATTTCTGCGCAATGTCTGGAATGAATGG